>NW_023998646.1:76039-158698 GCF_014805625.2 Glossina fuscipes
AATCGTATGATTTTGCGGTACCTTTGCTTGCTTTTGCAAGTACAGGCAAAATCGTATGATTTTGCGGTACCTTTGCTTGCTTTTGCAGGTACAGGCGGAATCGTATGATTTTGCGGTACTCCTTTTTTTTTTCCTTTTGCTCTTGCAAGCATAGGCAAAATCGTATGATTTTGCGGGATCTATGCTTGCTCTTGTGAGAGTAGCGGCAAGCCGTTATAGAGAGAGCAACAGGAAGAAGAAGAGGGAAATGAAGTAAAAAGGAGAAGTCTGTCTGCGTTTCAAAAATTGAAGTCAGAGGGGATAGTTCTGAGTTGAAGTCAGTCGGAGTCAGGCTCTCGCTGAGTGCGGTTCTTGTTATTTACAGCAGTTCTGTTAACATTTTACATAGTGCTTACCTTTTACTTGTTGTGTGTTTAAGTAAAAAGGGTGATATCAAAGAGTATGTGTGGTTGGTTTTCCCTACTTTGCCTTCATTAAGCAAATAATGCAATTGTAATTAAATAGACAAAAAAAAAAGGGGGAAACGTTGGAGAAGTACAATTTGATGTGATGGAGATTCGCGTTTTTTTTTCGATTCCAATATGAAGAAAAGGAAACTTCCCATTGTGTGCTATTGCACCTACGTACATATGAAGATTTATTCAAGGAAAGAACTTTACTAACAAAAGTCAAATTCTAGACATAAGTTTGTGTTGCATACCTCAAACCCATGCATATGAATAATTATCAAAAAAGATTCAAACATTGTATTTTATACGCAAGCCTAGAAGAAATCGAAAGCAACAAAATGTAAAGCAATTAAAAGAATAAAAGAAAAAAAAAAAAACCAAAAAAATAAGGAGCAAAAATAAACAAAATGTTTTCTCTATTCGGCACATATGGTTTAGAAACGGAGCATCAATCATTAGAAGTCATTTGCGCAATAACCATTAAAGATCCCGAAATTTATTAAAGGCCTAAAGGTCTAAAGCAGTAAAAATAACTGAAAATTTATTATAAGACAATGGTAATTTCAGAAGAAAGTGGAGTTATTTTGGTTTAAAATCAGTAAAATTGTCAATATTCGTGTGCATTCCTTTTTTTTCTAAAACGAAATAAATTTTGGTTACAAACGTGTACAGTTTTCTTTTCCCATCGGGCAGTTCGCTACATATAAAGGGACAAGTGAAGTTAAAGTGACAATTAAAGTAAGAAGCGCAAAAAAATAATTTGATGAAATTTCTAAAATTGAGAACGCGTTATATGATTAGAAAAAGATCTGAAAAACAAAAATGTAAAATGTAATAAAAGAGGTACATTTCTCGCAGGCATTCACATTTGAGATCGAAATAAACTTTGATTTAATTTAGTGCAAAAGAAATAAATAAAATTAAACGAAGGTGAACAGCAACAGCAACAACGACGTGTTAATTATCAACAGCATTTACGGCAACAGCCACCAATTACCGATAGGGTGTCACATCAACCATTCTCAGCCTTTGGTTATCCTGTGAAGCATTCGCCGGCAGTTGTTAAAGATTCACCAGTAGAACGGCAGAAGCAACAACAACAGCAACAATTTATTGGTAGCATTGTGATAGCTGCAGCCGACGATGAAAGTGATAATATTCATCAAGTGAACGATCACCACCACCACCACCACCGTACCTGTACTGTAAGTTATTTTTAAGCTATCTAATTTTGTTGTTACCCATGAGTGGCTAAGCGTGCGCTGCCACCGCTGTGGCTGAGGTGTAGGGGCGTGCACATGGTGGCCATATAGGGCCGACGCTAGACGATGACCGACTGACTCACTGGTGACAGACGCACAGCAGGAAACCGACCGGACCTTTTCGTTCATTTAGTTTGTTTTTTTATTAGTTTTTTTTTTTTTTTTCTCTTTCTTTGTCTAAAGAAAAAAATTTAAATCCTCAGCGGCGAGGAAAGGAAAAGAGTTTCATGACAAACTTTTCCCTGTCAACACTTTGTAACGGCCGCGAACAAACCTTGGGTAGGGTGTCTGTCGGTCTGTATCAACCGCAAGTATCGGAATAACGGCATGCCGTTAGACAAAATCATGCGATTTTGTAGTACTGTTTATAAGTCACGTGATCTTGCGGGATATGTTTATTTTGCTCTTCTCTGATTTCCTTGTTTACAAGTACAGGCAAAATCGTATGATTTTGCGGTACTCCTTTTTTTTCCTTCTGCTTTTGCAAGCATAGGCAAAATCGTATGATTTTGCGGGATCTATGCTTGCTCTTGTGAGAGTAGCGGCAAGCCGTTATAGAGAGAGCAACAGGAAGAAGAAGAGGGAAATTGAGTAAAAAGGAGAAGTCTGTCTGCGTTTTAATTTAAGTCAGAGGGGATAGTTTTAAGTTGAGTTTTTAGTTCTAGTTGAGTTGCAGTGTAGACCTCAACGAGTGCGCTTGCTTTTCTATTGTTTTTTGATTGTACGGCTGAGCCGTGGTTGTTTGTTTTTTTTTCTGAAATATGGGCTCAAACTGAAAATCGAAATTCAAAAAAAAAGGATAAATTGTAATTAAAACCTCAAATAACAGAAAAAAAAAAACAATAAAAAAAAGAAGGTGGAACAATTAAAAGAAGCATAAGAGAAGCCAGGCAAGAGTAATGGCTGCACCGTTCTTTCAATACGTTTTTTTTGTCAAACAAGAAGCAAAAAAGTTTTCTTATCAACAGAACAATGTTTTATAATAAAAAATAGAAAAGGATTTACATAAACAAAAAAAAAAATAACCAATACAGCAACTTGACAAAGTAAACGCAATTGGAGTAAAGAAAAAAAAACTGCACGGCTTAAGAAATTTGTCCGGAAGAGAAATTAATCAAATAAGATAAAGAAAATTGTAAAAATTATTTATAAAAACTCAGGAAATTGTTAATAAAAAAGTTCTTCAACATTATCATCAAAAAGATCCCAGTTTATTATTGCAAACAGCGTTTACCCGCGTGCACCTACGCACACAGCAATGGGAATTAAAGTTTGTATTGGAGTGGAAAAGGCTTAATAGAAAGAGGAGCAGGGATTGCGGATGTAGCAGCTACCGCGGCCGACACTGCACCGACGCCGATGCTTGTATTGTAAGTCATTTTTAGTCTATTTAATTTTTTTGTCCCCGATGAGTGGCTAAGCGCGAGCTGCCACCGCTGTGGCTGAGACGAAGGGGTGTGCATGTGATGGCTATGTAGGGCCGACGCCAGACGACGACCGACTGACTTACAGTGGACAGACGAACGGCAGACAACCGACGGGACTTTTCTTTTTATTTTTATTTCTTTGTCAGAAAAAGACAAATACTCAGCCGGCAATGAAAGTAACGAGTCTCATGACAACTTTTCCGCATATACCAAGCTACAAGGAAAAAAATGAGTAAATATGCCAATCCAGCTAACTACATTGAATATATGAAAACACTAAAAGAATGGGGACCTGCAGTTAAAAGAGCGAAAAGAACACAGAGCTATCGCGATTAAAGAGTTATGTGGTAACGATAACCCACGTTCTTTCTGGAATTATATCAATGGCCATCAACATTTTAGTCGAAAATTAAACGGTTGTGCTGTGCGGAATGACCATGGTAACAATAGATACTTGGATGTGCTCAATATCTATGACATGCTCAGAGCACTGTCTGGAAGAAGCTTTAACACTCTCTTGCATGCAATTAACAACTGCTGGTCCACTAACTTTATACCCTCAGATTTGCGATGCACCAAAATAGTTCCCATTCCTAAGGCAGGTAAAGACTTAAATGACTTAAGTAACTTCAGACCAATTTCACTAATATCTGTGTTCATAAAGACTATGTGTGGTACACCACAAGGCAGTTGTTTAAGCCCCATACTTTTCAATCTATACACAGTTTCTTTGCATGATCTTCAAGATGACAAAACTCATATTTTTCAAAAAGCAGATGACTTCCTAGTTGTATCTGCGGACTCATCTTTTTCTGCTGCTGTCAATAAACTCTCGATGAAAGCCAATTTTTTTCGATGCATGTTCCGATCTCAACTTATATTTTAACCTTAGCAAAACATATACTATTTATTTTGGCAAAGATTCTAAACGTGAAATCAGGCTCTTTATCAAAGGTACTACAGTTCATCAGGTGAAATCTCTTCGGCTTCTTGGTAGAATTTTAAATGACAGCTTAACCCTTCGTGGGCATTATGACAAAGCCTTCAAAGACTGTCAATCTGGATGTAACATCATCAAACTCATGACTTACAATCAGTCAGGCTTGCCTCCCAAATATGCTCTGACTGTATACAAATCTTTAGTCAAGTTCAAAATTGAATTTGTACATTCCGCATGCTGCAATTACCCAAAATATATTGAGAAACGTATACAAACAATTGAAAATCGAATGTTAAAACGTTGTATGGGGCTGACTCCCTTAACTCGTCAGCATATTGTCAACGTCATATCTGGTGAGTGACCCTTTTCCGAAAGAGCTCTTTTTTGCACTGCCAAGGGGTTAATTAAGGTCAAGATGATGAATCCTTTCCTTTATCAGAAAGTTATATCGTTATTACGTATGCTCCGTGTTTATACATATTTGTGATCAAAATTACCTCATTTTATTATCTAAACATATAACCGACAAATCTGTTGGCTTAGTCCGTTTCCACTCAACAATCCAAAAAAAAACTGAATAAACACTCAGGAAAATTCTCGATCAAAATTGTTATTTTATTTTTACATCTGTAGCATAATTCTCTGTTTGAATAAATTTTTCTTATCTTATATAAAAAGCAAATGAAACGAAAATTTGAAAACTTAACAAATACCAATTTATTTATCCTTATTTTACTTGGACATTTTTCAATTTTTTCTGTTATTATTCTTGTTTTTAATGAATTCAAATAGGTAGTCCCAACTAAGACATACTGCTGCTTTCCTCCTTTAAACATGAAAAGCAATGAAACCACACAAGGCTCAAATCCGCGTGCAAGTGATAGTTTAATGGCAAGTTTGCACAATAAACTTTTAATGAGCCGCAAACGCATATCAGGGAGTAACAAAGAGGAAGAAAGTGCAGTAAGTTTATTAATATAATCAACCTAATCAGAGTATAAAAGTCAATTTGGTAACCCAGTAATATCAAGATTTTCTTCGCTAATACCACCTCCTAAAGATACCGAAGACGATGACGAAGATAGAAATAATATTGATACCGATTGGATTCATTAGTGAAAGAAACTAAAAAAGAAAATGAAATATCCGTCGCCAATACGAACGATACGGTGCCTTTTGAAGAACGATTTTTTAAAGTGTAATGGTAAAAAAAGTAACAAAAATTATATCTTCTTTAAAAATCCACAATTAAATCAATTGAAAAATGAACCTATATTTATGCTTTGTTTCTTGCGTTTGTTAAAAGTGGGGAGAGACTTGCTTGTAGTTGCGAATCTTTAATATATTTTCGTAATTCAGGAACCCATGTTGCAGGACGATGTGCCGCTTGTATATAAAAGAGAATGAACTAATAAAACATTTTTTGTCAAAAATTATATAGAAAACCCTAACTGCTTCATTTTCAAATGAGTTAGTTTCCTTAATAAACGACTGCATAAAGATTAATCGCTATTTTTTATGGCGGCAATTTTTTTATACATTGAATGGAAACTTGCAGTTATTATAAGATATAAAGAAAAATTTTACAAAAGTATACACAAGAATTTTGTTTGTTTTTAATTTTAAATAAAATAAAATAGAACATTTTCGTTTTATAATTTTTCGACAGGAAGAGCGTGCAAATGCATGGTATATAAGAAATTAGTTCAAGGATCTTTAAAGAACATAACAATTTTATTCAGTATCATTTAAATTGTTTTGATCTCCACACAGATTCAACACTTCGTTTTTTACTACAATTATGATTGGTTTATACGTAATTGAGATTCTCTTTTTAGACAAAAATGGTGAAGACTAGTTTGAGCCTCAATTTATTAACTGCACTTAGATATAGTCTACGCTGTAAATAAAAAATACATATCATTATTAGAAGTTATTAAAGAAAAGATAACATTAGGTCCACACCATGTATTTCATTTGTAATTTGTATTTTACCTAGGTTTTGCTTGCATTCTTTGGGCTTACGTTAATTCAACACTATAGTCGCTTCTAAGATCTACCTGCGTACTAAATGGTTTAAGTAATCCCGAAGGCAGGGGGCATGACAAATTTAACATGGAATCTTACACAATATATTTTATATATAGGCATTTTTCGGCGCCACTCGGAATGGTAGAATTTGGTACAATAGCTTTCCAGTATTTTAATTATTATATATGCCGCTTGTGACACAAGGTCACAATAAATTTGTGCTGATGTATGCAACAAGCACTTGACTCACCCTTTATTATACTGATGGATTCAGAATCATTTTAAGAATCGGTTTAAGCGTGTTTGTTCGTCTGGCTAAAGCTATTGAAAATTGGTCCGATCGGATCACTGGAAAGCTTTTGTATGTATAATGGTTTGAAGTAAAGTAGCGTAAGCAGATTTAATGGTGGGCCGGTAAATTTTATAGCTTTTTTTACAAAGTTATCGGAATATACGTTATTTTTATAATCTTGATCAAACTACGTTAATCGTTTCCAAAATTTTCCGAAAGAAAAATTCTTCTCACTAAAAAGTCGTAGTTTCTAAATAATCGATATCAAAAAAACGATTGAGTGAATATGTTCTTTTTCAACGCATTTGAATCAGGCTTGAAAATTTAAAAAATTTGCTACGCTATCCTTAAAATTCCGAATGGTAAACGAAGTTACTATCAAAATATTCATTCCACACACATTTTCGGATGTTATTTACCTGCTGCTATTCCTGCCATAGCTTCCGAGTCAAAATGTTTTACATCGACGTCTACACCGCTATTAAGTTTTTCCAAAGTACGTTTAGCTTGAGTGTCAATAACACTGCTTTCAAGATAAGGTGACATTTCTTGCAAACTTTTCGCTACGTTAAAACGAACATTGGCAACACAATCGGAAGCCAGCAAAAGTACCTTTTCGCCACACACTTCAGCCAGCATATTTAAGCAGAACGGACAGGTCATCCTGCGATGAAAGTGTGAAATTATATAAAGTCTTGCAATCCAATCTCTTAGAACTTTCTTGGTGCTCCAAGCCGTTCTTTGTCATTGACATCAAATTCATAACTTTTAAACCGTTGAGACTAAAATCGACAATTGGCAATTGATGAAGCAGCGTCAGCATAGACTTCTGAAAGTGTTTGATGAGTTTTGATAGCAGCTTCATTTAAATCAGACTACAAAAATTTAATTCAATAGTACCAAATGGAAACCTTTGTAGTTTATTTCGCCCACTTGTCCGGCCTTTTATTAAGTGCGAAATTAGTATTGTGTTGCTGAAAACTGGATAAAATTGCAATTTACATACCTTTCCATTTCCTACGCAACACTACATTGCTTAGATGCCAAGCTGCTCAATACATAAGTGCTAAGACCAGGAGATTATTGCGAAATCGGTAACAAAGAAGTTGCCTTCGCAGCCTGATCTTGCAAATTCTCGCTGCATTACTTAAGGGAAAGATAATTAAAAAGAAATATGTCTTTAAAAATATTCGCCCATGCTTAAATCATTTATATCAGATTAGAAGAGATTTTAATTTATTGCAAAATCGACAACAAAGACTGCTTTCTTGGTTTACGAAGTTCCCAAAAACAGTTGCAACCGCGGCTAATTCACTTTCTGTTTCATGTGGTTTCCCTCTTGGTCCTTGCAAGAAGGAGAGATATGTTCGCCATAAAAATTTGCAAACCATTTTTAGAAATTAATTCATTAACCAATTAAGGAGTGAAAGCTGAAATTTTTCGAATATACTACTTTGGTATTTCCTAGAGCCGCCGAAAACTGGTTTCAAACTTACTCAGACTATTGATGCATTACAATGAAATTTATATAGAAATACATGGAGCTGGAGACTTGGGCTTTTAAGATTTCATCACTTCTACGCTAAGTCGATATTACACCTTATGACAGATTATTTTAAAGTGATTACCTATTCTTCTTAAACGTCTATTCCATTCGACTTACTCTTTTTTTTTTTTTTTATTGAACAGAGATGGCCAATAAATTTGTGGCTTATATGTCCAAATAATAAACTGTTGTAATTTTTAGTCACGATTATGTATAAACCGTAACAAAAAAATAAGAGCGGCCGTAATAACTGGAGTGAACATGTTAAATGTAATTGTGTGTGTGTGTGTGTGTGTAAGTGTGCTTGTTGAGCTCCTGAAGCTCAGACAGTATTGCAAACTTTGGCTGAAAACGAAAGGGAATGTCATGGAAATTGAAAATGATTGAACGCAAAAAAAGGAAAAAAAAAAAAAAAGAAAGAGGAGGAAAAAGAAAAATTCTAAAAGGATAAATTGGCTTTTCTAATAAAGCAAGTTAGTTCCCCGAGATGACGTACATTTTTTTCTGCAAAGAGATCGAGGAGACAGCCATATAACTTGAAGAAGCTAAAGGAATCTCTAATGCCATCAAGCCTGTGACATCTGAAGATTAGATGCTCAGCAGACTCAACAACATTGCAAACTTCACAAACATCACATGGTATAGCGCGAATCATTTTCAAATAAACATAAGTGTGACCACTCATGAGCCTATAAAGAATTTTGATTTCCCAGGAATTAAAAGCAGAAACAGAGAAGGGTTTGAACTGAAATGTGGGATTTAATTTATAGAAAAGACGATTGGATTTAACGCGCGCGATTACTTTAAATTCGTCGTTTAGCTGTTGAAGGATGTGGCTGCGAATTGCCCGAATTGCTTCATTGGGAGTATATTTGATGGACAAAATTATCCCATCAACACGAGCTCTCCCTGCATGAAAGTCGGCTTTTACATTTAAAAAAAAGCCGCAGTGGCCAGGTACCCAAACGAGGTGACAGTCATCCACTTGAGATTCGTGCAATGTCTTGTGAATGTCAAACACATATTGATTTTCTGCATCTCTTTTATTTATTAGAAGTAGAGCAGACCTGCTGTCGGAAAAAATAACAAAACGTCTGATACCATCGGAAACAGCAATCATGATAGCATGTCGAATGGCGAGCAACTCAATAAAAGTAGAGGAAAGTTCCTCTTCCACTTTGACTCGAAGTATTGTTTCAGATAGATGTTTCACGACCGAGAAGCCGGATACATTATGTCCGACGGAACCGTCAGTGGCATATATATCATATCCGTTGTTGTAATAAAAAAGGAGCTTTTCTTGGCATAACAACCTTATACAAGAGAAGTTGACATTTTGTTTTGAGGTAGAGATTGGTTCGAGAATGTTCATGAAGACTTTGCATTTGCTGGTAATGAAAGGCAAGGGGGGAATTGAATCTAACTTATCAAAAATATGACGAAGTTTTTGATAGCAAAAAGTATAGCTGCAAGTGACAGTGTCACTGAGAGATATAATTTCCTGAAAAAAGGAAGGTTTTATCATCTTGACATTAATTAACTCCTTGGCAGTGCAAAAAAGGGCTCTTTCGGAAACTGGCCATTCACCAGATATAACATTGAGAATATGTTGAGGAGTTGAGGGGGTCAGTCCAGTACAACGCTTTAACATTCGGTTTACAAATGCTTGTAAACGTTTTTTAATATATTTTGGGAAATTGCAACATGTGGAATGTCCAAATTCAATTTTGGACCTGACTAGAGATTTGTAAACGGTCAAAGCATTTTTGGGAGGCAAGCCTGCCTGATTGTTTGTCATGAGTTTGATGATGTTGCATCCAGACTGACAATCTTTGAACGCCCTTTCATAATGCCCACGAAAGGTTAAGCTGTCATTTAAAATTCTCCCAAGAAATCGAAGAACCTGATTAACTTAGGTACCTTTGATAAGAAGTCTGATTTCACGTTTAGAACCTTTGGCAAAATAAATAGTGTTTGTCTTGCTGGGGTTAAAATATAAATTAAGATTAGCCCAGCACCAATACACGCTTGGATAAAAAATTAAGTATCCACAGCCGCGTTTGAAGAGGAATCGAAAAGTTTAGGAGAATTCTACAGAGCTTAATCAAGTTGACAAAGTCATAGGCTTTGCTGATGTCCAGGGAGAGCATGACAACCTTTTTCCCTGCTTCGGCTGTCTATCTGTCCTTCTGCTCAACTTTGTAGTATTTGTCGTAAGCATTCTCGCTTTTTCGCAAAAATAAGGAGACCGCTCACACATTTGCAAAAGAATTTAGTATAAAATGTGGCTCACATATTACATATCGTTTTTCTTACAAATTGTTCGATACATTTTATATTTCGATTTTCATACAAATTGTTACACACATTTTATATTCCGTTTTTCACACAAAATAGCAATTCCTCGGAAAAATAAATAAACTGTTGATGGACTGGATTTGAGTACATCCAAAAAAAGTGAAGTCTAACCAACGATAGCAACCAATCATGGCTTACCTTGTGCTTTGGTGGGGAGAGATGATTTTAATTATTTACTTTAAGGCCTAAGGCATAGATTATGCTGAAATGCATCTATATTACCTTTGTCCACAGCGAAACCTATGCGAGATTTTTGAACAGAAGTTCAAATGTTGCAATGTTGTCAATCAATCAATTGTAATTTCTTCCACTTTGACGCGGGGTAGATAACAATTTCTACACGTAGTTTATTGGTATATCCCTCAGACTTTGAGGACGGTGCTCCCGCCAGCCAAAAACAAGTAAATATAACAGCTATATTACTTCAAGCTTGCGGGCTAAGTCTAAAGTGTCAAAATATTACTTTACCGTCAATACCGGGACGACAATTGATATCGCGGTGATTTACCGACTGTGGGTCTCCTGTATTTGCTGACTTATATTTATTCAATCAAATGTTCTGTTATTTCGTTCTTCTATAAATTCTGTTATTCTTCTACCCCTTTATTTTGTTTAAGCATGGCGAAGTTAACCATTTTTAACCATTCTTAACCATTCACATCTGCTATATCCACCCATCAGAAGGATATAGAAATAAACCAAAGGAAAACCCCTTATTATCGCAAGGAAACGCGCCCAGCGCTTCTGGGCGCGTAGCTGCATACGAACAATCTCATCCTCGGCATATGACCGAAATAGTGCAGTTCTTCAATAATAAAACTCCAGCCGCGCTGTAAATGGCAATTAATGTAAATGTCTTCGCGAATAATGTTAAGCGCTTCTGCGAATTCTATACAGTACTCGTGCAGTTCACAAACGTCTTTCGTCAAAGCTCCATATCGGCCACCAATTGGGAGAAGTTCAAGGCGAACTGCAAGCTGTGAGCGGTTAATTGGAAACAATTTTTAAGACCGACAGTCTAGCGGCTGTCCCCCCGTAATGAACGATCCGGTGGAGGCTCACCCTATGGCTTCATATAGGGTAGACCAGGAAGTTCTTGAATTTTTCTTTACTAAGATGGCCGTCTCTAGAGGAGAAGAACCAGGTCATCGGAAGAAACCTTAAAATTGTCCACCCGATTAAGCAACCTACAGATCTCCAAATAAACAAGCGCCCTCACAACGAGCGGCGATTACCTGCTAATCAAAAAGATGAGCTACGAAATTGAGCTCAAGGTCGAAGACGAGTTTTGCCATTCAGCCTCCATGGGAAGATCTTTAAGGGTCTCCGCACAGCACAGGTCAGCTGAGCAACACAGAAGAGAGCTACCTGCGGCTGCTTACAGGATACCGAATAGCGCGCTACATCCGTGAGCAGCTGAATTGCCACTCATGAGAGGAGCAAGAGGAAGACGATTTTTGCGAAGAGATGACCGGCCAAAAAGTAGCAAAGGACTCGAAAAATAACTTGATCCAAACTTTCAAATACTTGGAGCCGACCTTCCCAAAACCACAAGGTCCACGTGGCGTTCTACAGTGCGTATGACATCTTTTATGCTTCAATAAACCACCAAATGGTTGGACGGGACATCGGCAAGCGCGTGCAAGCCTCGTTAGGGTCGTGCTAAAACATGTGGTTGCTCACAAGCAATTCGCGGGTTCATCTGGTCAAGGCTTTATACGACTTTGATAGATGTTTTGTTTAACTTTCTATCAGGTATTAACAGAAATTGGTAAAGGAATTTATTAAAGAATACAAACGTACTGCAGAAATACGTCTATCTATTTATTATTTATGTATATGTTTGTTCAACAGAAACTATGCTCTTACTTGCGAAAGGATTCAGCTTTGAGAAACAGAGCAGCTCCTTTTCCTATTGTCGTACCCTGATTAGTTCTTTATTGTTCCGAAAATTACTGGAAGCGATGATAATAATTTCTTCATAACTCTTTCTTTTTCTTCCTTTTATTTCCAGTCAATGTTGTTGAAGCCTTACAAGAGTTTTGGCAAATTAAACAAGCCAGCGGTGCTGACTTGAAAAACGGGTCAGTTAGTGTGTTATGTCACCTTACCGGCGGGCAGTTGTTTTGGTAGTTTTCAGGTGCACTCTCACATTACGTTATTATTAATAACAACTCCAACAATAATTGAAATTAATTATTTTTATTATATCTTTAAGTTTACATTTTAAAATTAATAATTAAAAAACAAGTTTAATATAAACGCAAAATTATAAGAAATTAACGCTTTGTTTAGAATTGCCCCACAAAAGCTGAAGCACGTCGCAGTTCGGCAAAGATAGCCCTAATGAATTCAGTTTTCAATGAGCATCCATCGAGACGCATTACCGATGAATTCATAGAAAAGGCAGTGCAAGATGCAAGAGCCTCTTTTAAAGGAAACCTGAAAGAAGGGGACGGTCCAAATACCGGAATTGGGGCCTTCAGGTTATCTATGACTTTTAATTTAATATCATTTTATCTCATTTATATCGGAAAATTTTGATATTTTAGGTTTATGTTGGAAGCGTACCATGGCGTACCATGTTGGAATTTCAAGAATTAATGATCGTTTTTCAACTCCATATATATATACTCTGTAAAAGTGTATGGGCAAGACTCATCGTTTTATTTTTTACAGAATGTACGTGGAAATTTATATTACGTGCATATTAGGTGAATAATTATGTCCTTTGAATCATTTGATCTATTTTCAATGCCAACCAAAGTGCAGGAACTTCCAAGATTTCTGCGAAATTTCAAGGAAATATATGTATTTTTAGGAATGGAAAAATGTTTACGGCAGATATTTTTCGGATGAGCAGGTGGCCAGACCAAAATGCATGTTCAATTATTGAGAAGTGTAAACAAACATATACGCTTATTCTTTAAAGCGCGCATAGATTATACATGCGACAGCTGTTCATAAACGAACACTTTTCAATAATTGAAAAGTGTAAACAAATGTGTGGACGCTTAGTCGCACGGCTTGCCTTCGTCAAAGAAACAGGATCCTGCGGCAGTGGTAGTATCCACATGATCACTCTACTTGGATACGTGCTATTTATGCTGTTGACAGGAAAAACTGGAGTGGATCGAAACGCTTCTTCATTATAAGGTAAATATATTATTCTATATTTCCATATCTAACATTCATTCATTGATTCCTATTTTATTTTAGTTTACAAAAGGGGCAGGACACCGCCCACAATGAACAAGGCACAATTTTGTATTAAATACAGCAAAGTAAAGGTATATATGTATTAAAAAAAATTTGTTATATATTACTTATGTAATTATCTATTTTATTTCAGATTAAGCAATAAGCATACGCCGCCGGTCACCGCCTCATCATGAAAGTGAGTTGCTATATTCCAATGGTAAGTTTGTGTTTATTCATACTTATTATTATGTATAACTTATTCATTTGCTTTTATTTCATTTTAGATTAAAAAAGGCATACGCCTGCACTATCATTTCAGCGCAAATCGATATTTCCATAGGCCAATGATAAGTTTGTGGTCATCTTTTTATCGACATAGCAGCAACCCTTGTTTATTTTTATGCATATTTTATATATTATGTATGTATATTATGCATAAGCGGGGGTTATAATAATTTATTTATTATTATTATTATTGTAATGTTAAGTTCATAATGGTGTAGACCTAGAGGGAAACCAGCCATTCAACATAGTTGGCAACGCGCGTATCATGGTACCTCAAGGTTGGTGTGAAAAACCGTCCCAGGCAGCCTGAACTACTTTGTTTGTCAATGGTTTGCGTTGGCGACAATAAAGATATCGATTTCAAATTTGGAAGAAATATTGGAAGTTTCTGCACGCGGGTTGGTATTGAAACTGGGGCAAATTGGTCAGAGTATACACGCGATATATATATATATACACTATACGGGATCTCTATCATAACCGAAATCACAGGTTTGGTTTTCGTCGCAGAATTTTTTTCTAGATTGCCCAGTTGTTTGCAACTTTTTTTTTTGTATGTATATGGGATTATTAAAATATTTTGTCGGTTTAATATACAAACACAACATTTCTTATTTAACATACAAGTGATTTAATTACGTTTTTGATTTTGGCCATGTTTTTTTAGACAACTCATGCTATATCCTTAGACTGACTATGATTACTATGTTACAACTTAGCATTTGGCCTACTTCCACTAAAAATTCCACTTAAAAAAAAGTATCATGTGTTCTGAGTATAGGGAGAACAGAGTTGATTTCAATAAATGGTAAAAGGCAACGTACCAATTCTGTTAAATGAATAAAAACGGAAAAGTGAATAGTGATAATTTCCAAAAAAATGGAAGACTTTCTACGCGTTGATTTGTAAATTGATAATTGCGTTATGGATCGCATATCGTTGTAATGCATCCACTTTAAAATGTAACAGAATTGTGTAAAATCAGCATAATTCATTTGCAAAAAGAAAAAGAATAATTATGTCACACTTCAACTAGCTGAGAATTTCATATCGTAATGCAATACGACGCTAGCCGTCCTAATTAAAATAGCCCGTCGCAATTTTACGTTTACGTTAGCATTAAGGTATTGTGTAAAATCTAAGTATAAATAGCCAAGCCAAAATTAAATAAAGTCAATTGTTATGAATTAACAATTCATCTTAGTGTTTTATTCGTTAGAGAAAAAAAGGCGTTCTAACCTCCTAAATGCATTAGCTAGGGACTACTTCTAGCCGATCTCTGTATTGGCACTAAAAGTAGCGGACAGACTTGGCGGACTGAAACCAGGAAGAGTAGTAATTCATTTTACAGCAATACTTAAGACACCAAACAAGAAAGATTCATAGGGAGTCTTTCCACATAACATTAAATACACATTCATTACTTTTATTATAAAAACAAATGAACATTATTACAATATACCTCAGCCATTTATTCCAATATAAAATGAAGGTCGGATACCATAGCCAACATTTGAGTACTTATATATGAACTCAGGTACTACAGGTCTCAACATCAATTTTTTTGCTTCGCCTTTAAGCGCGACCGTAATTTTATACTTGGCCTTTTAAAATATTGTAATTAATTATTGTAAAATTATTTTACAACCTACTTACCAAAGAATGTGTAGTATCGCAGATTTATACCAATGCGTCAATATGGCTTGTACAATTGGCTAGACACAAACACCGATGAATCTTCGGCGCTCATCACCGCAATAATTTCGTCAAAATTGTTATTAGTGTGATCGTAAACATTATCTTTGTTGTTTTTCATGGCCAAAAATTTGTCGCAATTCTCACAGCCAACGAGCATTAGCGTAAACAAATAGCATGTTAAGAGTCTTCTTTTCGGGATATACTCAGCGTTAACTGGGAGGTTCCTTTCCAAGAAAATTTATATAAAAACACTTGGACCTTCGAATTTTCGTAAATTTATATATTTATTGCTTACGAGGAATTTAATTACTTAGGGTATTTACAATCGGATTAGACCGAGTAAGCGCTAAGCGATTTTTACAGACGGGGCGAAAAAAAAACCGACATGGTGATTCGCGTCCCGACTCTTGTTTGAAATTATTTTCCGCGTTCTGAACACTCTCCACATCACCTACACGGAATATTAGTGAAGATGCCAGCGAAATATTCAACATACAGACGTTAAACTATAAAGAGTCAGCCTTGCGGGGCAACTGCTGACTCAGAAATTTAGTAGCCCTAGGGTCGTTATTACTCAAACAAAAAACATAATAGCAGCCTAACGATCGATGGGAAGATCCAGGGCTGTAACTACATCATCACGCTGGACACTGGTGCTTCTCAATCAATTATCAACAGTACAAAACGGTTTCGAACGGCAACAGGTGAGGAAGCTGCTATTAAAGACCGCATTTTCCGCTGGCGACGGCTTATATTAGTTTACCGTAATGCTGTTTGGATTATGCAATACGCCTGCCACATTTGAGCGTCTAATCTACTGCATGCTAAAAGGGCCGCACATGACTTGCCTGGTGTATTTGGAGCACACATGAACTTAGGATAGGACATAAAACTATACAAACACACGCGAGCCCTAGAAGAGGTAGAAAATACATCAAAGGAAAATGTACAAAGGTGTAGAATCACACATATAAACGTGCATATACAAACATGGACAAACACACATAAACAGAAAATGCCCTTGAGCGAAGATAAACAGAGGCCAGCACGTAAGAGTGTTTTAGCAGTAAGTTAGTCATAAGTAATATCATGCAGGTCGCGTCAAACACGTCGTAGCCAACATAAATTAAGCCACAAATATAGTTCCCTAGAGCATAAGCGTACGCTGAGAACATGTTGGCAACAGGTCCAGCGAGCGAAACGCCGATTATAAAAGAACAGCGCATCGCACAGAATCGTTCAGTTTGGTGTCATAGCCGTCTAAGGTAAGTGCCCACGGACAATTTGACAAGTTGACCTTTACGAAGAGTTTTTTTTTGACTTTACGGATGGGGGATGTGCTGGTTCAGCTTTTTAATCGCCATCCCTGAAGGACTTTCAGGACTACTGACTTAACGGATAGGTGATGTGCTGGTTCAGCTTTTTAATCGCCATCCCTGAAGGACTTTTAGGACTACTGACTTTACAGACAGGGGATGTGCTGGTTCAGCTTTTTTAATCCCTGAAGGACTGGGAGACGTCTTTTTTTTATTTACATACCAACCAGGGACGAACCGTCAGCCCAGAGAGCCACGGCCGCTATGACAATGGCAGCGTTTCTGTTCTTCTGTAGCGCTGTAGTAAGATATTTAAGAAGAAGTAAAAGTACATAAAAGAAGCAAAGTTTTGGAAAATAAGTTAACATACATTAAGAGTAGCAAAATACCTTTGGTCAAATTCAAAAGGATTTTTAAATTGAAATTTGGCGTTTTAAATATTAACGAAAACAAAACATTCACATAAGTAAATATTGACGAATGAAGTTGGAGTTAAGTGAAATAAGTCTACAAATGGCGAAATAGGATTTGATAAACAAACTGTACTCTCTAAAATATACGGTTTTAAGCAGACCGAGCAAAACCAAAGAAAACCGTACAAAGCACAGATTTTATTTATGTACATATATTCGTAAGACGTATGCCTAATGTGACAGAAATGAAAATATGCTCAAATGCCACATTAAAGGAGGAAGAGACATTGGAAAGTGTTCTATTATTTTTTAAATGAAAAGATAAGTTAATTTGTTTCTTTATTTCTTTTTATTTCTTTTTTTATAGTTAGTGTAATTTTATGATTAAGAACTAACCGATTCTAGTAAGTTTTGAATTTTTTTTTATTGTGAGACAATAAGTTACAAAAATATGAAAGCAAGTTGAAAGATGTTCTCTGAGTAGAAGATAAGAAGTTTTCATGAGGCTGGGGCAACTAAGTGAATGTGTGCGCGGGTGTGTAATCACGGATGGTAACTTAACATACAAATATGTACGTTTATACTTATTTTTAATTATCATTATATTAACATTGTAATTTTGATTGATTGTGGAGATAGGACGATTCGGTCAAAAGAAAGCGTATGTTTGTGAAGTACCAATCGTTTCGGTCAATTTTGAATAATATTATATTTTAATCTGCATTTATAAGTTTGCTTTAAAGGTACGGCTATGAATTTGGTCATATATGAGAGTAATTCAAAAATAATTTGGTCATTGAATTTGGTCATACCTGAGAGTAAGCGTCGGTATGTGTTTACAATTGAAAGTAATTTAAAGAGTTACTCTGTATTTGTTATCAACTGTTGCATTGATGACAGCTACAAAGGAACATTTACGTGCAAAACCACTTTTGTGAAATTAATTTTCACTTTAGTGCGTGGCGTAGTTTTGCATCTCTGTGTTTTCCACTTCTGTTAACATATGGCGTTATTATTTAAATATTTGAGGCATCTCTATTGCATGACAAAACTTGGTATTTTTGAGATTTGGTTGTGTTTTGCAAAAAACCCCTGCTAACGGTTTTTTCATGGCAACACAAAGAAATTTGCAAGTTTGCGAAGTGAATGGTTATATAGTTATTGCTGATAAGTGAAAAAAAAGTGAAAAAGAAAAATTTATTTAAAAAAACTTTTAAAAAGAGGAGAAAATTCAATTCAAAAAGTGCCATTTTAGAAATCCAAGTCTTGCAATCCAATATCTAAAATATATCATCGGTTTTGCTGGTCACTTTTTATCGCAGATGTGAGTCAATTTATTTAAATCTTTTGATATTTAATTTCTTTGTGGTTTTAAAAATTTGGTTAAACGATTTTTTATGTGGTTTGTGTATTTAATAATGGCAACAAAATTTTTCTAAATTCCGAAAAAAAGGGTTATTGATTTTTTATGCATAAGAAAAGAAGCCATGTTTCTTTCAGAAAAATTTAGAATGAAATTTGAATTGAATATTTGATTAGACATTTTCTTATTTTTTTAATTTTTTACAACACACTCGGATTATTTGCATTACAACAACTAGTCTATTAATTAATATGATATTCGCCATTCTTCCTTGCTTAGAGACTTTGAACATACACATGTGTATATATAACATATATGTATATATATATATATATATATATATATATATATATATATATTTTTACATATAAAATATATAATGTAAAAAATACTGGCGTCAACAGATTTTTTGTTGCTTTTGTAAACCCTTAAACTTTTATATATTGAACAGTTCGGAAGTTTTTGATTTGTTTGGTCTGCCGTTATTATCGCTTTCACCATTCTCAGATTTTTCAAAATTAAATTTTTGAAATTTTTATATAATTTTAATTTATGTAATTCAGCAAGCAAAATTTTATTTTTTAAATAATTGATGAACTAATGCATTAAAATTTTAATATTTGTAATATTAAGGGGATAAATTATGTAAATATAAACGTGATATAAAAATGAAAATATTGAACAAGCTTGCGAACTCATGTAACATTTTGCGAAAAACAAGAGGTAATCGGATTTCACTTATAGAATATATTCATAGAACAACTTATTTCTCAATCTTTGGGTGCTGTTAGATGGTAGATTACCATTCCGAATTAGGACCATATCTCCCACTTTAAGGTTTCCGTGGGGATTCTTCTATTTATATCTTTTATGGACTTCCATTACATACTTCTTCTTCTACATTCAGGCAAAAACATGATGCAAGGCGTTTAATTTATGTTATCTATTGGAATAACATAATCGCATGTCAAAACGTCCCGCTCAGCGAGAGTTAAAATTGCATTCCCATTGAAGAAGTTACCTGGGGTTAGTGAAAGCTGATCATTAGGATCGTCACTCGTGGAACATAACGTGTTCTTTAGAGAAACGTTCGAGCATACCTTCATATTGAATAGCAAGATATGATTGTACGGGTTTACATTCTTCTTGAGTCAGAATAATATATGTGTACTTAGACCATTACGAAGGGGGTGATTTTAACCATGCAAGTCTATCTCACCATATTTCTGAATGGCGTTACTCTTTAGCCGTAAGTCCTCGAGTGGCGAAGTTGTTGTTTCTCGACTTAACTGAGACTAGTTTGCCAATCGTTTCAATTATCAGACTTGTATCTTTTGCACAAGCTAGTGAATGCCTTTATTTACCATCTCCCGCGAGAATTTGAATTAAAATGAATTATTGTTTTATCTGGTTTAAAACAACTAGAATTAATGATGAGAATTTTATCTATAAGTCGTTGACTTTGAAGAGACTCTTTAGCAGTTGATGACGGTTCTAGAGTATTCCTTTTAAGGCAGAAAAAATTCAAGAGATTGATGAGAGCTCTAGAAACGTTTTATTATATATTAAGAGCTACAATAAGTAAAAAAAAAATACTCTAAAATTTAGACACGATTCTGATAATAGAAGCGCCATTTATTATAAAAATACTATATGATATATAAGTATCACTTAGTATATAAGTGAAATTTTAACTCACTTAAAAAATGTAAAATGGTAACAATAAATCAATTCAAATTTAATTAAAAAAATTAAACTCTATTTTATTTATATCTACAATATTATAACTTATCTTCACATTACATATTTTCTAATTTCTATGAATTGTTATGTAGTTCTAAGTGTAATTCATCTTGTAGATTTTTGTCGAGACGTTGTAAGGCAAATTCAAATGAATTCGATTGTTTCGTGTTGAAAATTTAACTGCACATTTGCACATTTATGTGATGGTGAGTGGATGTCGTTTGTTATAGAAGAAATTTTGGAGCTAATCGGACTTTTATATCTCTTTTATTTACTTTAGTTCGCGGTATTTTACCACGTTTTCGCTATTATAAATTTATGTATTTAGCTCGAAAAAGAAAGCCTTCGTATTAAATTTTACTTCAAGTCAGTTGTTAAGAATTTTCTTGTTAGCGGTCTTTGAAATTGTCCTACCTGCCTGTC
This sequence comes from Glossina fuscipes, assembly GCF_014805625.2. Classification (NCBI taxonomy): domain Eukaryota; kingdom Metazoa; phylum Arthropoda; class Insecta; order Diptera; family Glossinidae; genus Glossina; species Glossina fuscipes. The sequence continues at coordinate 96,787 of NW_023998646.1, forward strand.
CTATCTTAGATTTTACACTAAGTTGATCATTGCTTTACGTTGATTTTCATGTTTCTTTTCAGGTTCCTCGTTGTAATTATATTTATATATTTATATTATATATTATTATTATTATTATTTATATCTGTTATATTTATATATTTATTTTATATTTTATTATATTATTATTATTTATATCTCTTATTATATTTATATATTTGCTATACAATGAATATACACCCGAGTGGGGCGGACATATTCCACACCGCGTTCACTGGTTGCCTCAGAAAACATTGTTATCTGGGGCATAATGCCAAAAAGGGGAACAAAAAAGAAAGGTGTGGGATACCCGTAGAAACAGCTAAGCTACGACGAGCGAAAGAAGTTTTGAAACGGAACAAGAAAACGAAGAGCAAACCATATCTTTGTTCGGTATATGATTTTTTGGCAAAGGAAATAAAAGCAATGCGGCAAAACCCAAAATTATATAGATAAAGAATTACTTCAGATAGAATTATTACAATTAGAGAAATAGAAGTAAAAAAAGAGAGAGGAGAAGCGTTGTTCTTAATATTTGAATTTCCACACAAAACTTGCTAAACTAGGTGGTAATACCGTTGTCGCGGTAGCCATTACCGAATTTGGTTTTACAGTTTTTGATTTTCCTCGTCTCTTTCTTCATATGGTACCCAAATTAACTAAGCGAATTCCGAAGTTCATATATCGGTAGCTTTCTTTGATTTTACTTCCTTTCTTTTTTGTCTTTGCTTTGTTGTAAAATATTTTTACGCACATTTCTCTTCACGCGGCTTCTTCTTTACACGCGGCTCCTAAGGGCATTTGTTGGACGTCTGGTACCAGAAATTAACTCAAACACTTTTGCTTTTTTTTTTTTGAAAGTATTTTTATTTAAAAATTTAAAAAGGATATATACATAATATCATTTTGTTCGCAATACATTCATTCAACTACTTATTCGGCTTTAATTACAAGTTGAGCTAATGTAATGAAATTTATTTTTTCTTTTCTTTCTAATCTTACAGTATTATTTTCCAAATTTACTTTAAGGAACACTCCATGGACAGCATGGTCTTAATTAAATGTATTTTTATCAATTCAACATGTGAAAAAGTACTCCTTTTATGCTAATAAATTTTTCGCAATCTTACATGTGTTTACGTAAATTATTTCCCGGATAATGGATTTATATTTCTTTATACTTGAAACCTTCGAACTCTCTTCTCATTTTAATTAATGTAACAAAAGTTTTCTTTTATTCATGTGTTTTTATTCAAAAACTAAACATATTCTTTCCTCAAATCGATCCGTTCCACAACGGCTTTTATTTACTTAATTTTCCTTTTTTTTTCTTTTATATTTTTTTGCGTTCGCGATTTTGTTGACGGTATTCTTTCCTTATACATCGACCAAAAATTTAAGTTAATTTATTGTTCAGCCATTCCGTTTTTTACAAAAACCAAAATATACTTCACTTAATTCGTAAACAAAAGTAAATAGTCTTTTTCCTCAATACTGGATGAATTTACGTACATTATTTCCCACCAATTCTCGCGATCGGACATTTTCACACCACTTCTATTATTCATGATTTCTGGCTGAGTTCTTTTTTTTCTATTTATTTAATTTCTTTTTCCATTTATTTTAGTTTACTTTGTCGATTATTCTGACTCTATTCTGACAAAAAATCAAAAACCAACTCCAAAAAAGAAAAAAAAACAAAATTCTTCGCACCATTTTTCCCTCTCCCTTCTCTTTTACATACCTAACGGCTAGCCGCTACTTTGCAAAACAAAACAGAAATTCATGCGATGTCGCATAACGGCATGCCGTTATTTTAACATTCGTGGCAAAAGCAGGCTGACAGACACGCTCCCTGAACTTTGTTCGCGGACATTACACATTTGCTGCAGATTTGCTTGCTGTCAATGGTAAGTTTACGTCCACTATTTACAGGAAAATTCGGTGATCATTATAGTGTTCCATGACACAGATCATCACAACAGATGCTGCCAATCTGCGCACCGCCAATATATTTGTAAATTTATCTATATTATGTGTACATATCGTACATATTTATATTATATATTTATGTTAAATTACACCTATTTAAATTTATATTACATATCAATGTATCTATGTATATATCATATTACTGTATTTTTTCCATAATAAATATATTATTATTATGTTATTGTATTATCATAGTTAATTGCTATTATATATGTATATTATTTCAAATATTATTATAGCGTTAAGCTAATTTTATCAATGATGTAGGCCTACTGTGGATGCCAGCCATTTAAAGCAATTGACAATGTGCCTACCTTGGTGGTACGAAAAACCGTGAAGCCACAAAGTGGAGAAAATTAGTTGACGACGGCCTTGTGATTTCGAATATGGAAAAATTAATCGTAAACGCTACAGGTGAAATGCATATAGAAGTTTAATTAACGAAAGTTACTCTAGGAGATTTAGGTGAGAAGATTGGATGAAATGGTGTGGATAATGTCGTGTGGATAATGGTCAGTACAAAGTGTATAAATGCTTAAATGTTTAAAAATACATTTAATTTGCAATTAAATTAACTTCCTGACCAGTATAAACTTTGATGAAAAACTGGACATTTTTTTTTATAATTTTAATATTAAGGGTTATCATTTTTTAATTAAAAGAAAATACAATTACATGGGCGCATTTAAAATAAGGGTAGAAGCGCACCACAGAGAAATCTTTTACTGCTTTTCAAGCATCGGTGTGAGTTTTTCTTTGATTCTAGAACTTTTAGCCTATTTGCTTTTGCATGCTGTTATAATAATAATGTTAAACCTTAGTTTCATTATCAGATTCGATAGAACGCAAAAAATTGTTCTGCATCTATTAATTGAGTTGTTGATTGTGGTTTTCTAGATCAATTGAATTTCGAAGCCATTGCCATCAGCGGTTTTAAAAACAATATTTCCTTTACGCGCTTAGCCGAAATTTGTAGGTTGTCTTCCGCTACATTAGATTTGATCTCTACCTTATTCCCTTGTTTAACCACTTCGATTATTATTTTATTACTGCTTTTATCTTAAAGAATTAAATCCAAAAGTTGCGAAAAAATGTCCAACAATATTTCTTACACTTCGGGCCAAAGCCAAATCGCCATAGGAAAATAAACGACATATATACATATATCTATCGTACCCTTCGAGCCATGGTATACATACAATGAGTCTCATTTATACTGGATTTTTTCAATAGACAAAAAATAAACGTCCATTGTCCAAACATAAAATATTATTCTACTGTTTTGGATTACTAATAAAAAAGCAAACAAAAAGACAAAACATTATTCCAGTAGACAAGAAAATTGTTTAGAATGCGAACCGTAAACATCGGTTTTCAGATTCCATTGTTTCCAATGTGTATTTCATCTCATTTTCTTTTTGATTTCTTCTTTTCTTTTTATGTGGTTTTCATTTACTTGTGCCTGCACTGTACATCGTGCATTCACTACAATATATTATTTGCCTTTATTAAATAACGGCAATGATACTAATAAATTTGTTACGTTTTACTGTACATTTACCGCTTATGTTTCCCGATTATTTTTTCATATATTCAGTTAACCTAAAAGTAAGGTTAAACAATTCTTCCTATTTCACTAGAATGTAGAGAACTCTTTTAACCCAAAAGAAGATGGCGCAAAAGCACTAGATGACATCCTCTAGATTAAATTCTGGTTTTAAGCGTAATCACCGTTAGATTTTCATTTTACAAATTTTTAAATTTGTACGCCGGGACATAAGTAGCCAGCATATTATTATAATTTGTAATACATCAAAGATATACTTGGGTCATCATTGCAGCGGCGGAGTCAACACGAATCCAAAAAGGCGTAGATCTATTGTTTCAAGAAATAATATAATTGTTGGCTTAGTCAATTTAAAAAATGCAATAAAAACTACCTTACTTACACATTATCTTCTTACAATTAAACAGTAATCTTTCTCCGTATACAGTCTTTTTCTACTGGATATAACTTTCCATCTTATAAATTTTATAAAAAATATGCGAGTGGCCAAACAACTACGATTGATTTAATGCTGCAACAAGTAAAGGCCAGAACCCTATTCAAAGCGCAAACTAGAATTTGCTGGTGTGTTACGTAGAACAGGGGTAAGGAAAATATTGCTTCTTTTTATCAAAGACTGCATAAGTGACGCGCTATTATTTTTAGATCATTGGTTAATATTCCATTGGTGATATGTGCACTTTTGAGTTTTGGTATTGTATTAACGACAGGTAATTATCCCATAAAAACGGAGTAACGCCTCGTTGTTGGCTGGAAAGGGAAACCTTGTTGTACCTCGTCTGATTGCGAAATTAGAGGCAAGTAAATACCTTATAAACTTTAGTGGCGTTTTATATAACTTTACTTTGCAATAGGTCTGTTTTGGATGATATGGAGAAAAAGGGAATACTTTATTTAGATGCTCATAATGTTGATAATAATTTAACAGAAGTGGTAGATCCAGTTTTATAGCATATTTCGCGCAAGCAATTGCAGACCGCGCAGCGAAAGGATTAGAGAAGTTTGCTTACAAAAACTTTGCTAAAACCGCCGAACTTCGTGATGCTGAAAAGATTCGTCCAATTTTCAAAGGCAATGATGGAGCAAATTGGCAAAAAACAGGTCAAATATAAAAACTTGATTGGATTGTCTAACTTTACCCGAAATTGAATTACTTTTACATAATTCTTAGCAAATAAATTTGGTAAAAATCTTATTCGCTGTTTTATTTCTCACAGGGTAGTAACCGATAAAAACGAGCGTTCATTACACGCTTTTCCGGCTCGTTGACGACAATTCGAATGTGAAGCCCAGCGTAATTGTCACGTTATAAAATTTTTTGATGTATCAGTTATTAGAATTTTGGTCAAACAAAAATTAATCACTAAGGAAATGAAAATTCGAGTTCATTGGTGAGTCAGAACAGCTTTAAAATAAGCATAAATATTGATCACCGTATTTGATATTTGCACAGTTATAGAACTTTCAGCGCAAGTGGAAAGATGATTGATATATCATGAATAAAGTATGAGATGTATAAGTATGTGATGAATAAAAAAACTATATCTTAACCATGTTTGCACACAAGAAAGTCTTTACAGTAAATCATTTTTCCCCATTTAAATGTAAATGCACTTTAGTAGAAAACCATGCATTGTTAACAGAGAAGCATGCAATTCCATGCATTTTGACGGGAAACTCTACACTTTAACCAGAAAACTATGAACAATGAATAATTTTATTTTGCTTTTTCTTCATGGCAAAGGTTTAAAATGCTATTGATATATTTCAGGAATTTATATATTTATCATTATCATAATTAATTTATCACAGAAATAAATTCTAATAAATGATAATTCTTTACACTATTTTCAAAAAAATGATAATTCTTTACCCTATTTTCTAAAAAATGATAATTCTTTACCCTATTTTCAAAAAAAATGATAATTCTTTACCCTGTTTTCAAAAAAATGATAATTCTTTACCCTATTTCAAAAAAATGAAAGAAACCTCTTTCCACATAACTTATACCAAAAAAACTGTACCAAAAAAACCTATACCAATACGATTAGTAAAGTTTGGCAACCGGCTGTGCATAAAAAAGTTACCAACTGAAAAAATGAAAAAAAACTCTTTTTCTAGATATTCAAATTATCTTTAATGGAAGAATTATATTATATATTAATCTGAATATTTATTTAGCATTTAAAATTTTACAGAACCAGGTTTTGGACTCATATATAGCCACGCCAGCTAGTCGAGTGTATTCTAAAATTGCTTCCAACTCTCCTTTAAACTTCCAATACTACTTCATTTTTAGCATAATTATCATAATTTACGTAATTTTTGTTATCAGCGGTTTGTAGACGGTATTTGTGGGACATGACCGGTTAGCAGAATTACCTGTTTGTGAAAACTAATGCTTTATGTGAAATCCAAAAATTTTTGATACATTTGATACATATACATTTTTTCTTTCTGTGCATTGCAGCACATGAAAATTTTATATTAAGCTTTGTGCGCTTCCCGGTAACTATGACATAGGATTGTTTTTCAGAGGCAAATTGTTTATCTCTTTTCCTTTAAACAGGAAGAAACGGAAAGTGAATCATTTTTTTGGGAGAAAGTAAAAGATATTTACCATGAAACCCGTTGCCATGCTTTGTGTTTTACCCCCGATACTTCACTTATGATTATACCAAAAAATGTAACATTCTGTGCAGCAGGCTCAGATTTCTTGCTTCGAATATTTCGTACAGATCTTCAAAATTCAGACACAGTACAAACATTAAAAGGTCATACCAACTATGTTAACGAGATTAGCTGGAGTAATAAATGCGAATTTTTGGAATTAGTAAGTGATGACAATTCGTGCAAAATCTGGTGTTTTGAATCAAACTATGATAACATCATTACATTTTGTTTGTCATCGGCTGGTATGTCGGTAAAGTGGCATCCCGACGACCCAAATAAGGTGATGGTAGCCGAAAAAAAGGGTGTCATACATATGTACAATGTGCGTTCACAGCAGTCTGTCATATCTGTTGAATGTCCAAAAATTCCATTATTGACTGCTGATTGGGCTCTAAATAATTATCACATTATTACTGCCTTATCCAATTCTTTACAGTGTATGATACATGTACCGATAATGGTACATACGCCGACGAAAAATATATATTTTCTCTCATAAACATAAAAAAGTATTTTATGAAAGTATTTTTTTAGCGTGTACCGAAAACAGTACATGTAACTTTAGAAAAGTACCTACTCATAAGTAGCTTGGCGGGGAGTCCGTTCGATAACTAACTCTGTTGTGGACTTGCTTGCTTTATTGTCTTTTCAACAAGATAATAGAAGCTTCCTGCAAAAGTGTCTGCCGAATGGCACAGCACTGCGTGGTATATTTTCTGCTTCTGAAACGTGATTGGTGATCTCCAACTAAAATTAAATGGGCCAAGTTTCACTAAACATCTTGACATCTTACGCTGGTGAAGATTATGTGTACCTTTGATGTCTTTACCCCTCCTATTCTTATGTAATATTTACGCAATGTGGCGTCGCGATTATTAATATAATAAGCGTGATAGGTGGAAAACGAATCATGTGGAAGAGAGAATAACTTGCATGATAAACGAAGGAAGAATGACATAAGCAGTCAGTCTTCTTATTATTCTTATTCCGCTATTATTTTGAACATAATTGTATATATATATGTATATATGTGTTCATATGAGGTGTAGATTAGAATTGAGTAGAACATTAGTTGAATTGTAATTCTAGAGACTAGACATGTCACTCATTATTAGCTCGGCAAGCGATTTGCCCCACCATCCAATCATTTACTCATTCAGTAACTTGTTCAGTGCAGCAGTCAGTCAGTCAATCATTCAATCGCGCATTTATTTTATTTCATTGTATTTACTATGTATTCGTTGGTTCGTTGATTCGTTCGTTTTTTCGTTTCCTACCCAAAGGGGCACGCATTCAGTCAGTCACATAGTCAGTCGTTAATCGGTCTGTTAATCGTTTGCAACAACTTCCTTAATGTCTTACAGTAGTTCGCGGCGTGTTTTTTTTCTTCTCTTTTTTTTATGTTGAGTTTTGTTTTTTTCTTTTTATTTTAATTTCTCTCCTCGTTTTATTACTTTGATATTTATCATTAGCATAACGCCACTACGGCAAAGTCATTTCCGATTACCTGCAACATCTTTTAATAGATTTGTTAAACGTAACGTTATAAATAATGTGCCAAAAATTAAATTGAACATCGAACGATCGATTGGGCGCTCGATCGTTAAGCGGATTTCGTATGCAAAGCATGAAAAGAACTAATTTTAATCATCGCAGAACCATTGCAGTCAGCGGCCGGTTGGCAAATGTGAACTTTGTCCTCTGCGCGGAGGGTCTTCACTGCAGTGTTAATATATTTGTGGAATTACAAAATTGCAATAATTCTCTGGGTTCAATATGTGTACGTGCCTTGGAAAAAGTATTTATTTAATTATTTATTTGATTTGTCTTTCTTTTTAAGAAACACATTGCGTCTCTTGGCTCTTTTTTTTTTTTTTAACTTTTGTTTCATGCTGCCATCAGTGGCAGATTTTGAAAGACTTCTTCGACTTGCATTATGAGCGGAAGTGTTTATATAAATTTATTGTTAATGTTTTTGTTTTCTTTATCACTAAAGAGTCATTGTATTCGTGTTTATGATTGATTAATTTAACGCTTGACGCCGCTGCCACATGTTGAAGGCAATTCTGTTCTCTCTCTAGTCTCAACACATGTTTTCATTTTTTTAAGCTTGCGAACGGCTTTTTGTGAAAACATAAAGAAATTTGATAAGAAGAAATTTGTGTGAGTGAGTGAGCAAGTTGCAAAAAAATTAAATACAGATAAATAAAAATAATTGAAAAGCCCAGAAAAAAAGATAAAAAATTGAAGAATAAACGTTGACATTTTTTTTTGCAATTAAAATCATAAAACTTCACAGAACCTCGCTTCCTCGCTTTTTTTATTACATATTCGCGTCTTCTTCTCTTGTTTTTTTAGAAAACGATAATGTAGGACATTCCATAGAAAACGTTATGATTCAATCGATTCCTTTTTCTAATAAACTTGAGCCCAATGATGATTTGAACGAATTTAATGATGAGGACCTTTTCGAAATGCCAACAGATGAGGCGGATAATAATCTATCATTACTCCTAACAGAAAAGGATTTGAACGACAAATGGTTATTTTCAACATACACAATTTCATAATTCTTATTCTTGAAAAATTCTTCAGACAATTAACTTTAATTGAGTAATGTGTGGTCTAAGCCAGTTATTTGACATGTATAGCTTTTCGATGATTTGTGTTTGGCGTACACGATTATTGCCAAGGGCATAGCTCCTTTTCTTACTTTTAAGGAGATAAATTAAATGAATTCATTCGTATGCTTTGACGATTATTGTCGGTAAATGTAAGAAATGGCAATTGCTTTGCATAGATTGTTGTGTGGGGAAACGTTATTTTAAATATAGTCCGAAACAAAGTTCTCAAATAAGCATATGACCTCTTTACTATATTGCAAACCAAACTTAGCCTCGATGAAGAATTTCGAGGGTACGCGATAATACCGCTAGACAATCCTGCTCCTCTAAGATAATAAAATAAAGAACATTAAATGAATTCGAACGAATTCTTTCAACCCACAACTAAATCCATTATGTAAATCGGTGAACAACGCTCTTGGACTCTTTCAATAATTTTTATTACATCCAAAATGTCACGTTTCTATAATTTAAAAGATTCTTCGACTTCGTTACATACCACATCAAAAGTATTTTTCAGTTTCATTTCAGTTGAACACAACTTCCTGGGACTATTTTTCAGCTTTATTTCAGTTTGACACAACGTCCGGGGTTATTGTTCGGTTTGGTACAACTTCATGGAATTATTTTTCAGTTTCATTTCACTTTAACACAACTTCCTGGGATTATTTTTCGGTTTGGTACAACATCCGGGGTTTTTCGATGCAATAAGAAAAACACTTTTGAATCATGATGATCTAAGCATTTTATTTCCATTTTCCTCGTATCCATGTTGTGTAATTTCCATTGCTTTTTTTTTTTGTGTCTCTTTTATTATGATATGATTCGGATGAATATAAAAGTTTTGTATATAAGCCACCAAAGAATCCCATCCGCTAGTAATGGCCTTATTAGTGTTACAATTGATTGTAGTTTCAGCTTTTTTTTCTAAATTTCTCAAAATTCATATTTTGATGCCGATATATGACATGTGCCGGTTTCCCAGCATTTTAACAGATTCCCAATATAAATAGAACGAAGGAATATAGCTATATAGCGAACATTTGTTCATGCAATAAAATCTTCCATCTTCTCAACATTATATTAAAATTATTAGAAACTGTCAAAAGTGTGTGTGCCGCCAGTTGATATTGGTTTACATAAATATATATACATGTACATCCATATATAATATAAATATAAATATAATAAAAATATAATTTTATAAATCTCTATTATAAACATAAGCACGCATAATCAATACATTAAACTGCATTTCGCACTTGATCCATTTATATCTATCTAAGATCTATCTACATTTATATATTTTAGTATAAGTATTTCTCTCTCTGCAAAGAAACCTATTTAGTTAAGGGCCTCTGATTCCGTCGAAAAGTAATAATCAACGAAATAAAATTTTAAAACCGCTTTCTAAGACGGTTCTAATAGTTTATTGGTGTCCGAATACAGCAGTATACAGCGAATCGAAAAATTAAACGAAATTAAATTAAACGAATTAAATTCTTAAAAAGTCATCATTATTTACAGTTTGTCTATATTCAAAGCTATACGGAATCCTTCGACTTCGAGATGGAGCACCATCAACAAATTAAGGTATATCATTACAACACCCGGCGAAAAAACTAAAATGTTATGGGTACCTAGTCATATCAGTGTGTTGGGAAATGAGCAGGCTGATCGAGCGGCGAAGTATTCTGCTTCTGCGCCTTTAATTAGGGATGATGTCATAGAACAATTGGATTTTCAAAGATACTTTGGAAGAAAAGTTGCAGTTACTAAGTAAGTTTTTGTGGAATGCTGTTGTTGAAGGTATATCTTATTTAATTATATATACTGGGCAGTAAGAATACTGCAAAACTTACTTAAGGAAGCAACATAGGATATGCTCTTTTTACTTTTAAGTTAAACAAACTAATAGCCTTCAAAAATGTAAATGCAAGAATAATCTTGTAAGCTTTAGTAATTATTACACCTTTAGAATTGCAGTTTAATGTCATTATTGACTAGAAAGTTCGATTAAAAAGGCTAATTCTTCTAAATAAATTTACAATTTATTACCTAAACTTCAGAAATTTAACTAATTTAACTGATCTGGAATAATTAAAACTTCATTAAGGACTTTAGATGAGCAGAATGAGGTTATCCAGGACTATTGGTTGGAAATGATCAAATTTATAACGTAATTTTAACAGCATAGGCTTTTATTAAAATTTTCTTTAATCTGCCTGAGTGGCCGAGTAGGCAAGAGTCTCGACTAGCAACTCATCGTCGTGGGTTCAAATCTCAAGTGCGGTAGAGTTTTTAATAAAAGCCGAAAGTCTTAGATGCTAGTGCTTTAAGACTTTAGTCTTAGAATTTATTCTCTGGCTAAATTTATAATAATAATAATAATAATAAAATCTTCTTTATAGCAATGTCCCCTTATTATTAGGAGCCTCTGATATAGGCTTTCCTCGAACAAATAACACTGTAAAATATACGAGCTACTGGAATTTTTTGATTATTTCTTATTTGATTGAGCAGTTGTAATTACTGCTTTCTTATTACTATTATCCTTGCCTGGAGCTATTACTATATTATTAACAGATCAAAATATAAATACATATATTTTTGATTTTACTTGAGAAGGAGATCTTATTTTGATTTTTCTATCAACCTCATGTATATATCTTAATTCTTCCTGGATTTGGAATAATTTCTCGGACTATTAGTCAAGAATCTGAAAAAAAGGAAACCTTTTGGGCATTAGGAATAATCTATGCTATATTAGCAATTGGGTTATTAACGTTGAGCAGGAATTAAACTATTATTATTTACTGCATTTCCATCTCTTCCTTTATTGTATTTATTATATGAAATTAGTGAGCCTTCTATTATTCTTGTACATTAAAAACTATTGGGCATCGATGATATTGAAATTATGAACATTCGGACATTTTAGATATTGAATCAGATTCCTTATATTAGCGAAGATTTGTTCATGCGCTGGAATCTTCCATTTTCTAGAAATGATATTGAAATTTCTAGAAATTTTCAAATGAATTAAACAATTGGGATTCTGGAAAATTTTTATTTTTATCGTTCACTAAGAGCTTACATGGATGAATGCTGATCAGAGCGGAAGCCCGCCGTGAAGCATAAACTGAGCTCAACATCGTTTATTTGTGGGTTTTTGCTCGTTACTCAGAAATTATACAGATTCTAAGGTTCAAATTCCACATTGTCTTTACGAAACACTCTACTCTTTACATGCAAAAATCGAACAAATCGGCCATGCCCACGGAAAGTTACAATTGTTTAAATTTTATTCCAGTTATGAAAATATGTTATCTGCCTAAAAATGGGTTCATTCAAAAATGAATGCATTAGAGAGAGCTTGGTTAACACAACGTTCGGGGCAATATACTTGAAGCACACCTATAAATTGCACACAGGTAAAGATTTGCATGCGACACGATGATTTTCTTGCGCAAATGTTGTTAGCGAAATACCTTGTTTTACATATATATATTGCCTTGATGTATACCGAGTGCAGTTCGTGGAATGGAAACTCGGCTAACAAAATTGTGTTATTGTTCCGTCGAGCTCAGCAAATCTTTAAAATCAAGGCAAATCAATAAATTAGCCTATGTTATGTTAAGCACCCAACACCCAATAAGAGAAGATGAAGAGAAATTTGTATCTGATCAAAGCTAATGCTAGTGAAAACTTTGGTCAATAAGTTATAAAATTTGGCTATGCATGTAAAGGAATTATGGAAGTATTCAGTGACCGCAGTGCGTCACGTCGCGTTCTCTGCAAAGTATAAGAAGAACGCATCGGTAAATCATTATCAGCAAAGCAACATGAACAGAACGGCTTGTTTCTCGCGCAAAAGTGAGGCTCTTAAAATCTAAAATTGTGTTGGGTTCCAATCTTTAAATTTTGGGTGCCAACTGGAAATGGTGAAAGACAAAAAAATTGCGTTGTCGGTGCTTGAATACAAATCGACGTAAATGTTTCTCCAATAAACAGAGCGGAATCGATGGCTGTACAGCAAAGCATCACCCTTTGTCACACAAATACAATACAACGCTGAGACAAAATTCAATAAATGTCGCTTTGTCTGGATAAACTCGAAATATACATTTAATAGTTACCAAAAGAGGTAAGGTACGCTGCAAGCAGTTTTTCAGAAGTCAGAATCAAAAATTGAGTACAAGCCTGGAGTGAAACGCTTATTTTTGCTCACAGCGGATATGTTTGCTAGTGTATCCAATGATCTATCATCGAATTATCTATTCAAAATACTGAATAACTCCCAGTTCTCTAAGGCTATCATCTGGACAAAAGATGATAAAAAACTAAATGTACTTTGAATTGATAATAATAGCACAAGAAGACCCTATGTGCTTAAAAGGAGGAAACAGGGTTCCCTATGGGTACGGCAAGTTTGTCTAACTTTTTAATGTTCTTGATATCATCTTTCCCAGTTTCGTTTTACTTTTTCGATTATTTGTGTCAAAAAAACGCGAGAGAAAAAAGTAATTTTACTTGGTAGTAATACAATGGCCGAGTATGTAAAAGTTGCGAATTGTCAAATGGTAATAAGATAAATGAATAACCATTTCGTCTCTATTCTAAATAATCTGCTGGTCCAAGATTAGCTGTAGAAGATTTCGTTTTAAAAGTAAGTCTTTTAGTTTCATTTAGGACAAAAATCACTTGAAATACAAGTAGGTGCGGTCACAGAAGTTGAAAAGTTAAGAATTAGTTTTTATAAGGAACATTAAAGACAAGCAAGAAAATGTGCGGCAATGATTCGTATGTGAATATAAGAAATAATTATTATGCGCTTTTCGCAAGTTTTTATTGTTTATTGAAGTTCTTTTAAAAGGTAATCAAAAAAAAAGCTAAAATGCATGCTTATATGTGTACAAAGGGGGATTAGACAAACCCAAAAAATTCATGGCTTACACTTCACATTTCGTACCCTTTATTAGGTCACGGATCTTGCCCGTAAATACACGGAAATTTATGTTTTCTGGATCTAGAGTTTCGTAAATGTATGTAGGCATTTTATCTGACAACACCCAAAGATTACCTTCTGCGTCAATTTTCATATCATTGGGAAAAATCAAAGTCTGCGAATTGGAATCAACTAAACCTTGAGTGTCGGGATTGTAAGGGCGCTTAACATTCCAGCAAGCAATGGCGTCTTTATTGACTTGGGTGTAGAAAATGACTCCTGTTTCTTTATCATAAACCTCGGCAGTTGATTGACCATTCATTCCCCTATCGCCTACCAATTTAAATTCAAAAAAGGCGTCCTTGCTGATAACGTATGACTCATTGCGTAGAACGTAATCTGACACTTTGAACTCTTTCGTGCTGGCCAAAGGATGGAAGTAAATATCCTTGCTATGGTCGGGATTGATTGGTCCAATTGTCATTCCGAAAATGCCGTCAGTCCATTGGAAGTTAACACCACCTACGTTGAAGTCACCTTGTAAAGGATCGAAGTGGAAGTAATGGTGAGCGATGCGATACGAGCGATTGTCGTGGAAAGAATAAACTACAAGGGTATAAGCACCTAAATCAGGCAAATAAGCGTAAGCATTATCACATTCGGAGCGTTCAGAGTCGACAACCTAAAAGAACAAAAACAATGATATAAACTAGAAAGGGCAAATACACAACATACTATGTTAGCTAGAAAACTCTCATCTTTCACTTGGTTCTTGGGTAATTCATAACGTCTAATCAGCTTATCCGTTTTCAAATCAAATATGATAATAGAATTAGGTGCTATCTGTTTAGTATCACCCAGAAGATCAGTCACACCTGTATCAAGGACCCAGAGACGATCGCAGGCATCGGCTTGTACTCGAAATGGAGAAATGACTGTTGAATTATCCCTAAGAAGGCTTTCCTTATAACCAGTAGGGGGTATGTTATTAGACTCCCAGCTGGGATAAGGCTTTAGTTTAGGTGATTGTCCTTCAGAATCTAAGTCCACATAATTTAATGAGGCAGCCACACCGGATTTCCATCTGTAGAGAAAAAAGAAATATTAAAGTTGAAAATTTAGTATTTTATGACGTTATTGTAATATTTTAAATCATTTGACAAACTTTGAACATTAAGCTCGAAATTGTGCCGCGGTTAGATACTTAAGGAGTAAACTGGCAATGGTTTTGATGTTCAGGTGAGATAATTTCACTCTCTAATTTTGATCTATTGCTTTACCTCCACAAATTTTCTACGGATCCAAGTGTGTGTTTATCATACAAAAACAACTTCCAATAAATAAAGTGAAAAATATATTTAGCCTAATGCAGTACAAGTAGCCTATAATCCAAGAAATTATGTTTCTGCGTGGAGATAATTCGCCTTCAGGCCAATATGGCAAATGTTGATGGTAACCCCTAGCAGTGCTCGTAGCGAGATTTTCGATGGACTTAGCTATGCCATTTCACCTTCGATCAGGCTTTGTTGAAATTATTGGATATTGAATAGGTCAAAAAATGTTATTAAAAAGTTTGTTGGAATCATAAATTACCATTACCATGAGTAGTAGCAGCGTTTTAAATCACAGCAAAGAGCAAATTCGTCGAATTGTTCTCTTTCTTACGGATATTTAATTGAAAGGGAATTATTGAATATGGTGTAATCTCGTTGCAATTACTTACTTCACTCGGTTATTTATCGCACCCGAAAACCACGCTGACGATTTTGTAAACGCTGAAATTAATGACAGCAAACGCAATGATACAATTTTTCGGTTTCCGCGTGGTTTGTACTTTTCAGCATAAACTTATAAACTTTCGTTATTATTCATAGTGTTATTCATTAGATAATTAATTTAATTATTTTGTAATTAAATCGACATTAGGACAGCCTTGGGCGTAAAAGCCATTTTATACTCCATCGTAGAGCACATGCTATCTATTAGGGAGGGTTATAATTCGAAATAAAACGGTCTATCGGTTGGTTTGTACATACTTAATTAATTAATAAGCAGCCAAGTTTAATTATACAGACATTAATACACTATTGTTTCAAATTTTGCCTTTATCAATTATTCAAAAAATCTTATTCTCAAGACATTTTTTTTAGAAATCGTTGAGCAATAAACAAAAAGCAATTTTTCTTCAATACACTTTTGAAGTTATTGACAACAATTACAACAATATTTTCGCAAATAGTGTTACGTAATGATATAACGTCGTTACTTGTGAGTAACAATTTTTGAAACGTTTCTCTGGAAAATCAAATTTAATTAAGTTTGCCTTGTAGAAATAAGATAAGGATTACTGCATAAAAGATATGTAAAGTAATATTGTTGTAGAGTACCTTGCTTTGTATTGTTTGTGTGCTTATAATAATTTCGTTTATTTTACTTTTCGCAGCTAAGGCTTATCGTGGGCATGAAATAACTTTAAACGATTTCGTATGGATTTAGGATTTGCCTTAATGCAGATATAATTTCTGTGCATTCTAATGTTATTGAATGCGTGAATATAATTCAGCGTTTTTCTAGGAGAGAGATAATAGCCTCGGGTTTTGAATAAAATTGTGACTTTTTCATTTGCAAGTACTATTTTTACGCTATGGCAACTAAATGGTCCAAGATTTGTTTTCAATTTCAAACTAGGAGATTAATGCAGACTTTCTTTGTTTTTGTTATCAACAAAAGCAGTAACGCTGTTCATTAACAGCCATTAGGCTGCTTGCTTTTTCACTTTCATTATTTATAAGGGGGAAGATTCTGTTAACAGTTTCTTGAAATATCGTGGAATCCTTTCAATCGTTTGCAAAGCAGAAGCATATACAGTTCTTGCTTTCAAGGGGAAATATAAAGATGTAAACTTGGCAGCAATATAAATATAATTGCTTATTCTTTAAAGGCACCATAGATTATACAAATATATGTTCCATTATTGAGAAGTGCAAACAAACATATACGCTTATTCTCACATGGTTGGCATTTTTACAAATTATTGAGAACACATATACGCTTATTCTCTAAAGGCACCAGGGAATATGAGATTCTTTAAGTCATCTTTTTATCGGTTTACGGTTTGGAGGAAAGGTCAAGGGCAAAACTTGTCGAACCAAGGCTTTGAGTTGCCGTTGAGGTTTTAAATTGGTCATCTATACGGGCTCTATCAATTAAAGAGCCCTCCTTAAGAATTGTTTTTCTGGCTTTGTGCATTGTACACCAATTTTCAGGATCAATTCAAAATGGTCACTACCTCCCACAGAATTGCCAGTTTTAATAGAAAAATTGCAGGATCCTAACCTGGATTTCAGATTTAATGTAAGTTTTTCATGAAGCGCATATCAATATCTAATAAATTTTTTTTATGCTTTTTTCAGATTAAAGTGATTTTGACGGAACATGCGAAACATTTCTTAGATTTGGTTAGCATGCCGCAAAGTGCAGAATATTGGATGATGAGATGGAATGGAAAACCTGAAATAAACGCGGTGCTCCAGTAGTGCATATTGAGTTAGCAAAATGGGCCGATTTATTATCAATGGTTTGTAAACTATTGCATTCAATTCCTTTCATGTAATATCTTTCTTTTAATATCTTCTTTAATACCATTTCAGGGATTATGCGATAATGTGTGTAGTACGCGCTTGGGATTTGAAAAACCGCTTTTATTTTGCTCTGCTATGAATACACGCATGTATGATCATCCAATTACTTCGGACCAAATTAATAAACTTATGTCACGAAATATCAAGTATAACAAAGACTCGAATTTGTGGTAATACTGGCCGAACGAAAACACATGGTGGATCATGGATTTCCTGAATTTTAGAATTTAATAGCTTTATTATACATTTAATATACTTTATTAATATATATAAAAATATATGTATATATATAAAAGAAATTGTTATTCTTTTTAATGGTTTCCGATTCTTTTTCCTTGACGGTCGCTTGGGGGAAATAAAATAAAACTAGCGATAAGAATCTACCTGAACGAATTATTTTATACAATTTTTTGTTTCAATAACTATCGGAAATTTTTACTGAAATATTCCATTTTAAATAAATGAAGAATTTATACTGAATACCCATAGAAAAGCATTAGAATTTTTATTTTGAATGTGCCCCCTTTTGTTAGAAAATCTAAAATTTATATAGAAGAATATATAATATATAATTGAATAGCATTTCATTGGTACTATTTGTAAACATGTGAAAAATAAACAAACCTCTTTTACAACATTATTACATTGGGGTTGCTGGAGCATCCCATAATCAACATGGATAAAAGTAATACTTCTTTACAGACTGCACTTACACTCTTCAAAACTTCCCCCATTCATGGTCTCGTTTTTTTAAATATTTTACATGAATACCAACTTGGATCGTCAGGCGGATAATAAAAATGACAATCAATTTAATCTTCTAGATTTTGTGAAGCATAAAAAATTTGCAAAGATATTTTGAAAACTCTCGACATTGCAATGAGACGAACATTTCGGTTTCTCTCTGTCGTTTTCGCCAAGGCATACATTTTGCAGTGATTTCCCTAAAGACTAACTATGTATGATGCATATATCGCTTGTAGTGGAGCGTTCGCTAGTTTTAGCATAAGAGGCCGTATTTGTTTATTGAGCGGCTGAGTCTACATATTTTCTTCGTACACACGAATGATCAAATGTCTTATTGATATTTGAATAATGGCTTACCAAAACTTAAATAAGAAGAACCGCAAACGAAGAAATCTTATCGCAAGCGTGAATTTTAATGAAAAATCTGAATAGTTCGTAGATTATTGAAGCGTGTACGATTTATCGTTACTCTCACTCCAAATTTTATTTGAAACAGTTAGGAAAAGTTAATTTTAAATAAAAATTTCGAAACAGAAAAAAAAAGTAAAATACTACTGTGCACAAGTTGTATTCTATTTATCAGAAAAAGTTTATATTTAAAAAAACCTTTTCTCTGCATTCCAAATAGAAATTTACCTTTTTGTTAAAATAAAACGATTTTCCGCGAGCCTAGTTTGATAGAAACTATTGATATGTTGTCTATTTTTGTTGATTTCCGGATATAGCTTACAAACATTTGTACAAAATTTAACCTTTCTCTCTCAATTGTTTAAATTGCAAGAAGTTTGGGCTTGTTTTTGGGAACAAATACGCACATCTACCGATTAATTTCTAAATTGCACCTATTTTCGAATTTAGTCTGGGAACCTGAACGAATCACGTCACAAACCTAATACTAACACATGATTATTTGCGCAACCTACGCGTAAACATCTAGATGATAGAAGAGCAAAACAAATAATAGTTCAGAATAGTTCAGAAACCGCACAAAGAATGTATATATATGTTGGTTAGTGCCAAATTCTGAATCGGCTTAAATATGTCGGTGTGTTGGTCTCTATAATGATTGCTGTAAACATTCCCTTGGCCGCAAAAATTAAGCTATCGGATTCACGTTGGGCAGGAACATTGGAAGTGCGTTTGTATGAAAAAACACCAATAGTAACTCTTCTCATCGTTTATTTAGTATTGAAGAATTCTAAATTTTGTGTACGCTAAATGCTGCGATGAATTACAATCAAAACTTTCATATCTAGAAATATGGGGAAATTTTATATTACTAAAGCAATTATGTTACAAGAATAGTTTTTATTTATCTACTTTACTTATTATTTATATATCACTTACTTTGCACGGCGCGTTATTTCATAAGACTGGAGTTCTAGAATGCATTTTGGAATGTTGTAGAATATTCCATATTTTATTTTCTAATATTCTACTAAAATTCCTTCCTATTTTTTCACAGAATCTTTTCATTGGAATTTACGAAGACAATTGGCGACCGTAAAATTTAGAATTCTTCAAATAGACGATAAAATGAAAACAAATCACTTTTTCTATCTACCTACTATTGGGATTTTTTGTACGTATGTACACATTTATATATATATAACGTAGTGGATAAAAGACAAAATTGTATATGCGTCTGCTTTGCGAATTTGTCTAAGAGGAGGCGTCATTTCAATAAACTATTAAGAGCATCTTTGCCCTGTGAGGACCAAAGTCATAAATTTGTTTTGGTCATAAACTTAGTTCATAAGCATTTTGTTTCTTTATTTTACATATGATAAAATACTTAAGGGTTAAAGGACAAGGACAAGATTTTCGAGATGGGGATGTTTGATTTTGTCATTTGGCACCGCCAATATAATGTTGATCGGAAGTAACATTAAACGTGAGCTGTTTTTCGAATTTTGAACGTAGTTTACTGTTCTGCTCTCTGCCGAGCTCGGTCTTTTGGTTGCTATCTGTGTTTGAAGCAAAACGTGCGGTAAACAACAGTCCATTGTGCACGATAAAGTACACAACAATAACCTGCCGTTAATGGTGTTAAATGAAATAATGGTAACACGCGTCCTGATGAATTAAATTTATATAGAAACGCTGTATCAAACGACATTCGCCGTCAAGATGTAACTGGGAACCGCAAGGAAAATATGTCTAGTCGTACATTTATTTGTTAAAGCCCCAGTGGATTGTAACATTTGCAACGCTGCAATGGGCTAATAACTTTAATGACGATTATTGGCGATCGAAGGAAGAAAGGAAGAAAGGAGAAAACTGATAAAGACTTTCAAGTGCTGTGTCACAAATTATTTAAAAAAAATGGTCTAAAAAAAAAACGCAATTGAAGCTTACAAACAAAATATTTAAAAGTAAAATACACAGTAAAGTTTTTCTTAAAAAATTTTGTAGACGATCAAAGGGTGATAAAAAAGTAGTAATTAGCTTCAGTTCTCACAACTTTCAGTAGCCGTACTCAGTTCGCAACATATTATGGTCCTCCCTATTTCATTATTTTTCTGTTGATATTCTTAAGTACATTAAGAGAAATCCTTTTAATAAACAGTGACCTCCTATGGTTAATCTCCGTAGTGATCAGATAGATAATAGATAGATAATACAAATCTCCCAATGATTGCCTGAAACACATGCGACTTCACCCCGCCAAGAACGCAAAATTCCTATCGAAGTTTCTGGTCTTTACAGCGCAGACAGACAGCAAGAAATGTTTGCAACTCGTAACTTGGAATGTGTTATTTACCCGGGGCCCTTAAAACGCATTGACTTTTTGTTTGCTGGAACGGTGTTTCTATTCTGATTGTGATACCAAGGTGTAGATTCTCCTGTATGTAATCTCAAAGGAACAGTTGTCCGCTTCGCAATTAATTTATATTCTGCCTAAGAGATGAGAAAAGTAATAATTACTAGTTTTCGACAGCATATTGGAAAAAGTAAGGCCTATTATTGCTTTATAATACTCCTTCACTTTTATTAAAAAAATTACCGGGTTGACGCGCACAGATAAATATGCACTACATCAGCACAGTACAGGAGGAAAAGTGCAAAGGATTTCTTTTCTATAGCTCTCCCCACTACTAGACGAACATATGTACCAGACTGTCGTAAAACGGCAGCGACTTGTTCTGAAACCATTTCTTGTAAGTTTTCGTCACCTATTTGAAGGATATGATGACCTCGGAGTAAATCTACGATTGTCTTAATACTCTCATCTGTTAAAGCTTGCAATTTTGCATCGTCGCTTTCATTAACACTCCGTTTAACAGCCTCGATTTGTTGTAAAGAATACATAAGACAAGATAAGACAAAATAAAGGTGGGAGATGTAAACGATTCAGACGCATGCGAGACAAAACCATCTTTTATTATATCGATCGATTTAGAAATCTGAAATGGGTTTGTCTGTCCGTCATTTCGTTTTGTATTCTTGCATCATTTTGCATATAACGCCTTATTTTGAGAAGTCGTTGTATGACCATTAGGCGAAATTGTGTAGAGTAATTAACTGTTAGATATATGTGCAAATACTTGATACATCAGTTCTTCATTGCTTTGGAGCATATACTAATTAATGAATATGTGCTCCACTCACTAAGTCATTTCAAAATTTCAGTTAATTTCAAAACAGTACACCCATCGACACTAACGTATTTAGAACGTATGCTTCTTGTAGTTACAGTTGCAATTGTATCTGCTATTGATTCTTATATATATCTAATATATCACACGATAATAATGCGTCAAACAGATTATGGTTCGTGGACAAATGAAGAGACACAAACCGTAACAAATCCCAAATTGACGTCTTGATGATTAATGCATTGTGTTTGATGGAGCTGCAGAAGAATCGTGAGTCAAGAGCTGCTCCAATCTGTCTACGCAATGAATTCCATTCACTCATTCAAGGCGATTAAAGTGAACAAATGAGGTTCAGAGTATAGATGCGATCAAAGGAAAAGGCCTTCTATCTTCACAATATATTTAATAGCTCGGAAATAGTGAAGTTTGACTGAGAAAGTTTTAAAAAATCTAAGTTATTATAAGTGTTTCTCTTAGAGATGTACGGTTGGCCTCAAAATAGTCCTGTGCAAAACACCTAATTCATTTTTTCACCCAAAATCGCCAAAGTTGCGTAGTGATGGCATAAAAATAGCTAAAGATTGTCGATCAAAGTGATACGTATTTGTTACTTAAAGTTGATCTAAAGATAGTGAGAGAGGGAGAAAGAGGGAGTAATGGCAAAAAATCCCAAAAAACTTTTTGCTTTCGTTTTTCACAATCAACTTAAGCTTCTGAAACCATTTAATCAAGCCTCTCTGATTGTCACTCCTTCTATTATAGATTGCTAGCATCTCGCAGCCTCCTCCCGAACCGAATATAGCGTTCGTACTCTCTCGGTAGTCTTGGTTTTTAGACAAATCTTATGAGGGCCCAAAAAAATTTTGGAGCGATAGTCTGTTAATAGACTATTAATACAAATGAAGTAAAAATGTTAATCGTATCTGAGGTTGTGGCATTTTTAAGAGCCAAGAATTTCTTAATTTTCAATCCGATTAAAATTTTGGCTAAACTCTTCTAATTAATTTAAATCTTTTTTTCTTTTTTTTGATTATTTATTTAGTTTCTTTTTTGCATAAAAGTCAAGGCATAAAAATGTGATATAAAATTATATATGGAGCTGATAAAATTAATTAAATTAATTTTTTTAGGTCAAATTAGTTTTTGCATATATCAACGCTGAATTTCCGCTGTACTTATCTAATTCTTCATTCTTATGTAACAACTCTTGTATACATTTCTCTTTAAAGGATATATCTTTTTGCAGATCCTCAATATTCCGATGTAGCTTTGCTATATTCTTTTGATATTTTGTTTTTTTTTCTTTGTGGACTTCCAGCTCCTCCAATAAATTGTCTACTTCCTTCGTTAAAGTGTCATATTTTTTTTGTCATACCCCGGCATGACCTCGCCATAATTGTGTTTCTTTGCGTTCGGCGGTTAAGCACTTTTCATACTTTATTTGAGTTTCAACCATATTACGATCATTTTCTACCTCTACCTGGCGACAGTAAGCAATGAATTCAACTTTCTTGTCTTCCATTTCTTTCATCAAATCTCTTACCAGCCCTTCTCTTTCATCCAACTATGTCTTGTAATCCAGCTCTGGACCCTCGACAGACCTTGCTACAGTGGGTCCCTGTGAATGGGTTCCTACTCAAGATAATTCAAAGCAATTTGAATTTCAACAACAAACCGTTTTAAAATCTCAAAATACTTCTCAACATTCGGCTTTAAATGTTCCAAAGATAATTCGTAACATTTCAAAGACAACAATATGCACTTCTTCCTAATAATTTAATTAATAATGTGGCTTCGATCCTAAATCTTCCTTTCGAAGCCCCTTTTCTCTACCATTTTTTTTAATTACAATTATTTTTTTAATTCCTCTACTATTTTCATTGTTATTTTATTACTAGGACTTTAATAATAAATTCATAAGAATGAAATATATTAAATCGATCTAAATAATAAGGTTGTAGTTAAATTAACATCTAATTTGCACTTAGAAAATATTGATTATTCATTTACCGTGAGAAAATATCCAATTAAAGAAGTATAAAGTTCAAGTAAAAGATTAGAAAAATTATTTTCATTTTATATTAAATAAATGTATATAAAAATAAAATATATATAAAAGAATTATCGAATGAATGCTTTTGCTTCGAATTTTACATGGATTATGATGATTATGCTAACAAGGAAATGGTATTGGAAGTTAAAGAAGAGTTGGAAGCAATTTTAGAATACACTCGACTAGCTGGCGTGGCTATATATGAGTCCAAAACCTGGTTCTGTAAAATTTTAAATGCTAAATGATTTACATATAGTTACACGATTTATATATAGTTGCAATATTTACTCAAAATTTAAAAAAAAAAAGAGGATTCCCTTCTCAGAAAAAATTTAGTTACTGGCGGATTCTACTATGAGAGAGATCTGCACTCAAATGCATTTCTATGGATTTATTGGAATGTAGCTCAAGCCTGCAATTGTTTCAGTTTGCCATTGGGAATTTGGGCTGGTACCCAGCTAGTGACAGTTTTGGTAATCGAGGTTTTTTATGGAATAACAAGGAAGCCAATACAACGGCAGTGACCCGCTATGGATGTATCCTCTCAACAACGCTGGTCAATTTCTGACATTGTGTACGTTTGTCAGTCCATACCCTGATACAAAAATGATTCTTCATAAAAATGTTGCTCAAACGAATTGAATTCTTGTATCTATACAGTATATCAGCAATTAAACAAATCGAATGAAATTTAGAAGGTAAAAGTAAATAAAGTTGTTTGCGAAATTCCGGAACAATTTTCTGGTCGTATGCTATACTTTTCTGGTCGTAAGCTATACTTTTCTGTTGTGGTATTACAATTGATGCAACAACAATTGTAATACAATTCAGGCTAAATATTTTGCCGATTATTTTCATCAAAAAAAAGACGGGACTGTTTAGAGAATATAAAGAAATTATTTTTTGCTAACTAAAAATTAGTTATTTTAATCCACTGAACCCAAATTTATTTCTTTAGAATTTAATAACAAGAACTTTCTCAAACAATTGCAAAATTTTTCCTTTTTATTTTGCTAATGAAAACCATGGAAGTTAATGAGTGACCTCAGTATTTTGCAAATATTAATGTTGCCAGATTTAGTAATCCTTTAAAAACGACTTCGGTGCGTCAAAACAAAATAATCATTAAATCATCAAATTAGTTAACAATAAATAAAATTAATGTTAAATCCTTAACACAATGTTTTGGTTTTTGCTAATTCCACTATTTGGTTTTTGTTTTATGTGTACCACCTGTTGCAACGTATTTGAACTTCGAATTTTGTTACTTTAGAGAGTAAGTAAATGAGCGAGCTTCGAATTTTGTTACGTTAGAGAGTAAGTAAATGAGCGACCACTTGTTAAAATGTAAATATGGGAAATTTTTATTAAAAATTTTCGCAGTATAAAGGAGTAAAAAATGTACCATTTTACACAAATGGAGTAAAACGTTTTCTACGGCCGCTTACGTGATACGGGATAGCCTGTTAGCTAATCGGTTGGAAGAATTTCTACTATGCGCTTTTAGATGGAGAATTGAATTTGAAAAAAATATTCGTAGCATTTGTAATTTGCAAAAAGTGCAGTTTTTTGAGGATAACGAGTAATTTTCAATCCGTCTGAGAACAGTGAGTTTAGATTTTGACGTCATTCCATTTTGTACAAATTGTAACTCGAATTTTTTTTTTTTTTTAACTTTGGTAATAGTAAGGTAATGAAGAGGGATTATTTATGAATACTCTACCGTACTTGAAATTTGAACATACGAGTTGAGATTCTTTGCCAACCCAAGTACTCAGGCGGAAATATAAGTTATGTGAAATTTTGTAAAAGAAATCCTCAAAATCATCCAAATTTATGTGATCACTTGTTTAAAATATAACATAAATGAAAATGTATTTATTTTTTCTCTATTAGAATATATATTAAGTTTACAAACATGCAACAGTTCAACCTCTCATAGATGAATATAAAACTGAAAATTTATTCAAGTAAGCTGGGATTGATTTACGGTCTTCGCTTGTGAGTTTATTCAAGGCGACTATTGTCGAATAGAGAAAAATGTTTCAATCGAGACATAACTAGCGGAATATTTGCCATTTCATTATTGATGAATAATGCAAATAAATCCCAAGAAGAACAAGAAACAGAACAAGCAGAAAAGAAATAATTTTTAGTTTATCTAAGTAAAAACTAAAGCAACATTTGAACGTTTAACTTACCTATGCATAAAATTCAAATAACCTAATTTTATACAGGTAAGCACGATGAAATCGGTCATTTTCCGCTACAATACAGAATTGTTGGTTATTACGGACTTAATATAGACATATATATATATATACAGTAATATAAATATCTGAAGCTATATAACCTATAAAAAGCAATTATGCAAATGATTCAGGTTATCTGTTGGAACTGTGTTGCCTTACACCTCCTTTTGAATTGTAAACAATTTCATATGTTTTTTCCATACTTCTGTTTTCATTGAATGCTGTTTTTCATACAATTAAATAAAAGATTTCAAATTTATTCAAATCACCTGTACGAATATATGTAAAAACTATAATATATATTTCCTTTGATGGTTTCTTCTTAAAATATAACAAAAAAAGTATAAAGTTATTTTGTATATAAGTTGGGTGTTTATATTGTCGACGAAAGTCGTGTATTATGAAGGAGGTGATTTTGTTCTGCTCTCGCACTTCCTCTCCTCAATCGGTAGCCATAGACAACTCAATAATGACATACTTTGTGACTTATCATCAATCCTAATTCTAATTTTAATTTATTTTAATGTTACATTTTTAAATAAAGAAAAAAGTTGAAAAACCTTCCAATGTTCGACGGTACGATAGTTATAAAAGTGAATATCCATGGTAGCAAACGAAGGCGACGTAAATAAAGTTTATAGAAATACTTGAACAATTATTAAATATTGTAAACCAGTCTTCATGCTGTCGTTGGGGTGTGCACAACCAACTTCAGCGTGTTACTCAATTGAAATAAAGAAATAAAGAAAAGAGTCAAACATAACCTAGAAAGCAAAAAATTAAAAAAATCTTAGTAAAAAAGCATCAATATTTCATCATCACGTGAAATTTTGAATATCATCAATAGATTTCTATAAATTTAAGTTAACAGCACGTTACTCAATTTAACGTAAACAATTTCATCACCAATGAGTTCAACATAACCTAGAAAGCACAAAAATCAAAAAATTTAGTAAAAAAGCATCATTATTTCATCATCACGTGAAATTATGAATATCAGCAATGGATTTCTATATAGTTACTGGATTATGGATCTAAATTTAGGTTAAAAGGTCCAATCCATATCAAACACAAAAAAAAAAAAATATTGTAAACAAATGTGGACGCTTATCCTCAGATGTTTGGAATTATTGAGAATCATTTTCAGTTGGCGGCAAATTTTTATACGCTTATTCTCAAATGTAGGCAATTTTTATACAAATACTTGAACAATTAATAAAAATTGTAAACAAATGTGGATGCTTATTCTCAGATGTTTGGAATTATTGAGAATCATTTTCAGTTGGCGGCAAATTTTTATACGCTTATTCTCAGATGTAGGCAATTTTTATACAAATACTTGAACAATTATTAAAAATTGTAAACAAAAGTGGACGCTTATTCTCAGATGTTTGGAATTATTGAGAATCATTTTCAGTTGGCGGCAAATGAAAATTGTTTGCAAGGACTACCGATCGATTTGCCACAAGCGCACGAAATTAGTGTAGACATCAAGACGGAACCGCCGCAGACTATTGTGGGCGCCGGGGCAGAACCGCACTTGTCTAAAAGTCTTTCAAGCTTCGATGGTCTAACAGAAGCAACAAAGCAAGAACTGTTGACTGAAAATGTAAATAAGGAAATTAATCAAAGCGACGAATGCTCTCGAAACGATGGCATTTTACGACTGGGTAACGAGGAAGATGCAAAAAGGTACTGATTAAAGTAAATTAAAATAAGAAAGAAGAGGAATATATCCATACATGTGAATTTGTAGTGGCTTACAGGAAGATGCGATGGAAGACCGTTCCCATGAAGTTTGTGAAGAAGGTGGAAGACATTCAATACCTACCTCTACTTTACTTAACAACTGCCATGTGTAAGTTGGTAACATGTTTTCGTACACGTTCTGTTCTTTCTTCGCTTCGACACAATTTTAAAATAAAAGAACAAATGATTTCGAAGGCGCGAACTTCTCAAAAACAAAGAAAAGAAGGTGTTAACACAAGTAAACTACAAAGTATTCTTACGAGATATTTGAGCAGGCTTGGAGTAAAGTGCTTTACCAATTGTTGGCATTAAAGCACGCACAATAGGAACAGACGAATTTGACTAAAATGATTAGTTAGTCACATCTGCGAAGAGATTTTTCTTCATGATAAAAATTCTTTATTACCGAAACTGTTCCCCTACATTTTGGAGGTTTGTAAATATCCATTTAAATATCGTGACCCTACTTTACAGCAATCACCCTCTTTGGCTTTTGTACGTTTTATGTGCGTTCCATCACGCGTCTGTGAGTCTTACATAAAATTGTCCTAGCCAAACCAAATTTTTCATACCAATTCAAAAGTATTGTTACTTACTGACCAAATTTTATCGAAGTATCACGTGGTGAGCTGTGATTGCTTGCTTCCAATGACCATAACGTTGGGCGGATCCCAACCTTTCTCAAAATTTGTCTATTGCCATTAGGGGAGGATATATATGTCCAATTTCAATTGAATTGGAAAATTAACTAAAATAAATTACGTTTGCGGATAATTAATAGAATTACATACACTTGAATTGATTATCATCACGTTACTAAAGCAGGACTTTCCCTTAATTTTCGCCGTTTTTTCACTTGAAGAGGCATTATTGAGAAAGAATGGTATAATATATATTAATCAAAATATTTTCCATCATTTTCTACGCCATTTTACCATAGTTCTGGCACTCTGTATTGTTGCGGTAATAAGAAGGCACCATTTCTGGTGAGTACGCTGCTTACGGCAGAACTTCCCATTTGAGGTGAAACAGTGTATCGTTGACAACAATTGCAACAAGAGGCCAAAATGGCATTTCCAGTTTATCAGTTTGTGGGGCAGCCATTTTAGCCGCTATCATTGATATTTCTTTGCGGCATTGTCCAATTTATTCACTTGATCTTGGTTAACATCTGCAGCAGCAGTTCTAAACACTTTTAGAAGCTCGTAACACACTACACCGTGCTCATCACAACAAATACGCAGCAAAACGATCGGTGTCGATGTGGATGGTGCTCCTGGACAAATCCATGACGTTTTCGGTTATTATTGTCGTAATAGATCCACTTTTCGTTGGCAGTCACAATACGCTACAGGACACTTTTCTTGTTTCCTGGCGAACAATGAAACCGCGATGTTGAAAGCGTTCGAAATGGCATTTTCATTCAATTTGTATAGTAGACAATTTTCCTCCTTTGGACCTTTCCCATTGTACGCACGTCTAGAAACACTTGATTGATCAACTGCTAAAGTGTCCGAATATTCTGTAAGAGTCTGAGATGTGTTTTCGTCCAATAAGCCTTGTAATTCATTGCCGTCAAACTTCTTTGGTCCTCTAAGCGGTTCTTTGCACTTGACATCATTACCGCCACTTGGAACGCGATAAAGCAGCGTCGCCATAAGCTTCTAAACTTTTTTGGTCGGCTTCGGTAGCAGATTTCTTCAAATTTAACAACAAAGCTAATAAAGATCGAAAGTGCAATTTTGCAGTGCAATGATTAG
Source organism: Glossina fuscipes (assembly GCF_014805625.2). Classification (NCBI taxonomy): domain Eukaryota; kingdom Metazoa; phylum Arthropoda; class Insecta; order Diptera; family Glossinidae; genus Glossina; species Glossina fuscipes. The sequence continues at coordinate 126,410 of NW_023998646.1, forward strand.
CGTCAGCATGGGCTGAATACATCAATATTCAATGGAAAACTACTATTTTATGTACAGAAAAGTTAAAATAACTCAATTTAATCGTTGCATACCCCGGTATTCAGTTATTTATTTATTTCAAGTTGGTTACAAAAACAAATTAAAACTAAAAATATAATAATAACAAAATAACCCAAAACCCTAACCTTAAGCTAACTTTATTATTGATAATAATAACAATAATATAGGAAAACCGTCTGGTGCGGATTTTATCATTCCTGTCTCTAGATGTCGCTGGCCAAAAATAACTGGAAATGGTAATAAAACAAGCAAGAGGCAACGTATCCTCTAAGTCGCATCATTTTCGCATTAGCTTCTAATCATTTTATCATTTTAAACGTTCGGCAAAAATTTCCTTGTAAACGATATTTACCTAACATTTTTGCTAACGATTTCTGCCCTTTTCTCTAAAAATACCGCAGTAATGGATTTGATAAATTTTGTATTCTTTTTCTCTTTTAGATTTTCTTATGAAATTCTTTAATATAAAAAATACATATTCACGTCGTAAATATACTTGCATATATATTAAATATTAACAAGAAGTATAAAAGCTTAATTAAACGGTAAAATAAATACTCTAAGTTCACAAAAAATAAATTTAACGCATTACATACAAGCAAAATACTTATAATAACAACAGAAATATATGTCTATAATGTGAAAGACGTAGAAATTGCTGTATTCAAATAAATATAGTCAGCCAATTTGTAGTTCTTTTACATGGAATTGCAAAATAAAATGAGAAACCATGTTGGCTTTAAAATGAATCTTCAATATACATAAATGCCAAAATGTGGTTTTCAGGTCCGCTCATTTAATACACTCAGATGACTCTGAATCGAGGTGGTTTTCAGGTCTGCTCATTTAATTAATGTCATATGACCGCGAATCGAGCTGGTTTTCAGGCCCGCTCATTTAATTACTCTCATATGACTGCGAATCGAGGTGGTCTTCAGGCCCGCTCTTGTTCGGATTGCAATGTGCTTTGCATTTTTCCTAAGTTAAGTTGTTAAGTTCTTAAACAAAGCACGTGGAAATATGCAAACCTAGAGATATACTTGGAAAAGAATTCCTGAAATATGTGTCTAATCCAGAAGAAAAATTGATTACAAAGATTTTCGATTATTTCTAAGGGCATGTCAATTCATTATTTCATTTTGCAGAAATATGACTATCAACAATTTTCAAGACAAGCGGTGCTCGAGGGTTTTTATTTACATGAACATCTCTTCTAATAAGAACTATTTTTCAGAAATCCATTCCAAATAACCAATTTTCACTAAATTCTTTCAACTGTGTAAAATCTGTATGAAAGATGAGGCGCGACAAAATATGAAGAACACATAGACAATAAAGGAAAAATTATCCAATTGAAGTACAGCAATTTTGATTAGGACACTTTTTATAGAATAATGAAATAGATGTTTTAAGCGCTTCATTTTCAACGTCAGAAAATCAAGCTGGAAAATCAACAAAAGTTTAAACATAACTACATAATATTGGTCTTTCTATGTATGACCTATTTTCTTTTCTTTTATTTTCTTTTTAACAGTTTGTTATTTTCACGAGTAATGAGGTATTAAGAAATGCTAATATGCACGTTGCGTAATAGTATACTTAAAATGCAGTCAAGTATTTAAAACAACAAACATGTGAAAACAGTTGAGACAGAGTATATATTTTTATTGACATGAATTTGTTGTAATAAAAAAAACAAGAAGATGGGTAAAATATACCAAAACTCTCCCATGCTTCAGTTTGATGTTATTTTTCCATAATTTTTCTTGTTTCAAATTGTATAAAGTTGCGAGAGATATGTTGAAATAATATTAAGAGCGAAAAATATTAGTGTGCGTGTAATATGTTTAAATTAAAACTTCGGATCGGATGAATTCAAATTAGGCTGAAATGGGCTACTTTTATTATTATTATTATTAATTTCGCCAGAGAAATAAATTCTAAGACTAAACTCTTTAAAGCACTAGCATCTAAGGCTATCGGCTTTTATTAAAAACTCTACTGCACTTGAGATTCGAACCCACGACCATTGACTTGCTAGTCGAGATTCCTCGCCTGCGGCTACTCAGGCAGATTGGGCTACTTTTAGATTACGAAGGAATGTAGAATGTAATCACACCTCTAAAAGCTAACTTTCGTTTATGACTAAATCGATAATTGATAAACGTTTTTGTTGTGGTCACGTAAAGCTTTCATGTCGTTTTCGTTGCTATCACCCATGTGGAAATGAAAAAGTAGTAAAGAGAAGCAAATTTTTGTTTATATTTGTTTGTGGTTTCCAAAATCCAAAATCGTTAAAATAAACAACAAATCAAATATTGATGAAGTAGCGACTCTCTTTCAACTAAACGGTGGCGTGAACAATTAAAGAGATTCGCAAGTTGGCTGAGAAGGAAATGGTCACTTAGCTTACCATCAGCGAAGTAGCGCGGTAAGCAAACTTTTAATGTGCAATTTTCTGCTTGTAATGAATAGGTTTTATGTGTTACGAACGGCCAGTGTAATGTATGTATCGGTAAAATTTGTGGCAGTGATGCTAAGCGGGATATATTGGATGCTGCTAACGAAGAAATATATCCAATTGCCTACAGGGTAAGAAATAATGCTTGATAATTAACATTCATTCAATTTCTTTTTGTTTTGATTCTTAAGAGAGAGCTCCTAAAGAAGATAGTTTTTGGTACGCCAAAGTCAGCCAGCATTGGATAAATAATTGCCCAAAATTTGCGTTTATGTCTGCCAAATGGCCATAGCATTTCCACACTGGTGCAGTTAAATGTCGCAGATTTTCATCTAGGACAAATAAGTCCGATTACTCAAATAATAAAAGCTTTAAGCCAATTGCACAACAACAAAGATACAAATCTATGGAGCGTTATAGTAAGATGGAATGTTGAATCTATCACAGTTGAGAAGTAATCCTAACTTTGCTGATGTGGTGGTAAATCTGGGCAATAGTGGTGTTCTGGAGCGTATCTGTAACTTGATTTATTCCAACGATGTGAAATTTCGCAATGTCAACGGCATATTGATGAAAACTAATGGTATGAAGACCATTAAAACAATTTACAGGAGTAGAATTCGCTATACTGAATTTAAGAGATAATAAGGTAAAATAGTCTTAAGGAAATAGAAACAGAGATAAAAGTGTGCTGCTAAACTTTAGCATACTAATTTCATGCTCGCGATTTTTTTTTAATATATCGTTCAAGAGTATATGAGCCTTATGGCCGAATTGGGTGAAGGTCTACCTCCATCAGCTCAATCGAAACAAAATGCTGATCCTATGTTTCAAGTACATATCAATAGAGGTTACAACATTTTTGGTAAGAAACCGTCTGCTATGCCAGCTATACAAGCACGAGTACCGAGTCCCGCCCACGACAGTACCGGATTTGGCGGGTGCTCCACCAACACCATGCCACCCAGTTGGGGTGCCTCTAACGGAGCTCCTGCTGTGCGGATGCCGCCATTAATACCACCACTACCCGGCACGGCACCATTGTCAATATGGCCAGCGGCTACTAACATAATACCAAGTTTCCCGACTTGGGAACCAGCACCAGGTGCTTATCCGCCCCCTCCTCCGCCACCTTGCGTACCTCTACCAACAAAAATTAGAGGGCTCGCTCAATCCTCTCCTCTACCTTCTCCAGCTAATTAAAAACTTTCGATACTATTTCGTAATTAAAACATTTGGTTGAAATAACCAACAAACTATAAGGCTCCCATATGTACTTGTAGCTGTCAAATTCTCCCGTCTCAACATTTCTTTTCGCATATTACTTTGTTATATTATAATTTGGTAAACATAAATCGAAGTAATGTATTGTATATACAAACTTGTATCTTAGCTCATACAATTTTTACAATTCTTCCTCGTGCTCATACAATTTTTACAATTCTTCCTCTTGCTCATACAATTTTTACGATTCTTCCTCTTGCTGTCCATCTCAACTAAATCGAAGAAAGCAGTCACCTATTGCTGCAAAAATATCGTATATAAATTAAGGAATTTATTGAAACAGTTTCAACAAAACAAACTCGCATAATATATTTAAAACATTCGGTCTAAACGAAAAATTTCTTAAGGTTTCAGATCATTGCTTTAAATATCAAACTAAATTTAAAAGTTTTACCTCTTTGTCTTCGTCAGGTGTAACATTGGGATTTGTCAATATTATTTTAACAGAGTCGCTGGCGAAAATCGCAGCCCATTATGCAGTCGAGTGTACGTTTCGCACAGACTACGATTTGCTTTCAAGGCATGTTACAATTACAGGGCAGTGTGAAGGTTACCATATGACGTGTTATCATGTTACGTAGGAAAATACAATAAACGTTGCTTACCAATATATTCCGTACAAATCAAATACAATTTCTTTCGTGTTAAATTTGTTTAAAGGAATAGTTGAAATGTTTACAAACCTGTTAGTTCAAGGTCATGTAAATATAAAAGCGGTTTTTAACGAATATAAAATCGAAGATAATTACATACGCAATCGTGATGATAGTTTTTTGTAAACAGTAAAGCACATGTGTTAGTTGCATTAGTTACACACAGGGTCTCACAAAATTCACGCAAGATAGTGTTGAGTAGTAACTAAAGTAAGTAAGATAATGTTGAGTAGTAACTAAACAGACAGGGTCAATTGATAATTTTGCCCTCTCTGGTCTTGCAACACCAAGTGTTGTTGGGAATCCAGGGGCATGACTTCTGCATTGTGGTCAAGAGTTGAACGTTTAGAGAAGCTCCCTACATCGAATTCTAACGAACGATTTGCATCCCATGTTTACGAAGTTCAATTCATTCAAGAATTGATGCCTACTGACCATGCACAGCCATTGGAAATCGATGAATGGACTGTATCGCATCGCCCAATAACTATTCGGTCTGACGCACAAAACTGGATCCATAATTTTTGGATGGCACCAATCTTCAAACGATGCTTTTCAAGATTGCATTAAATTCTGAAAATTAATTTATAATTTACAGTTGTTCCCATGCCGCTGATTGTTTGGACTTTTTTAGCAGCTTTCGGCTGTCTCTGTCCAATCGGCAGATTGAACTTTGGAACTTAGTGATGAACCCGTGTTTCACACATTGTCATATAACGCATTGAAATAACGTGTTTATAGCGCTTACAGCGCTATGTATCATCGACATGATGTTGTCAAAGGTAAAAAAATACCACTTTACACAGAGTTTTCTAATGGACAAAAGTTTATGCCAAATAGTAAATACACTGCCTTCTGATATGTTTAAGATGTTAGCTTTTGGCTTTCGAAAATAATTTTCCGCTACTTTTTTATGTCTTCCGGAATAATTGCCGAATTTTGGGCGTATAAAGCGGTCACCATCAACGGTATCCATGGGACTGTGTTTAAAATTGTCAAGCCATTTAGAAGTTCATTTTTCGACGTGGGTCGCCATAACATTTTCCACATCCACGCTTATAAGGTACTTTCTTTCATCAAAATGCAATGTTTAATTAAAAAACAAAATTCTGAGTATCGTTTTGAAAATAGCAAAAGCAGCTTTACTAAAATAACTTTAAACTAAAACTCGCAAACTAATGGTCTCAACATCTTCAAATGTGACTGAGTATCCTTTGAAGCTGATGCTATTCAGAAATGATGTGTAAGGGAATTTAGTCTGTGATGTTCTAGCACAGTACGAGGATGCTGATGAATACGTATATGCTAGCATGGGTTTTCATGATCATTTGTAAGACATGTTCCTCCGTACATAAACCCTTACGGTATACTTTATGAATCGTTAAAATATTCACGAATTTTAATTAAACGCTACCTTTGTTTTCTTTCAGATTCACTTCTTGATTGAATTTTTGAGCACTTTGTATATAAATTCCGTGAATGATTGCTATTGCAATTGTGTTTATCTTATTTCAGCAATTAATAAAAACTTTTAAAGAAATCAAACTTGATTATTTAATGCACTTGAGTTAATTATACTTTAATTAATTTTAAAGAAGTGAAATAAAAATTCCCACGCTTTGGTAGTTAAAGCGTGAATTGCAATAAGAGTAAAATGCATTGCAACAGAAAATTGTTTCATTAATTATAATTTATTTATACATAGTTTCATTATATACTTATGCAATATGCACGGTAAATGAAAAGGTTATCAGATATTATTAATAAGGTATTTGAAATGAATATATGAAATAGGCAAATTGCAGCATGTCCACGTGAATGCCACATCTGTAAATGCTGGGAATTATAATAATAGTTACCGTAGCGGGCATTTTTGTAACGCATAAAAATATTTTGTAGGATGTTTCTAGACGGCTTGAATACCAGAATCAATTCATTCAATTTGCTTGTTTGTTGAGCGCTTGTCTGCTGAGATCACGATTAACAACGCTTGCTTTTACTTTTTTTTGTTATAGCTCTTGTCAAATTGAATTCAAAATTCAGTGAACTGGGGTCAATCACCCTTTAAGCTAGAGCTTTTCGCTTAGACACTTAAATTAAGTATCAAATTTGATCTTAAATAATTGATCTAAATTAATATGCCTTTTAGTTCTTACGATAGCTTAAGAAATGCTTTAAGATATCTCCTTGAACATTTACGTAAAGAAGCAGGTACCTCATTGCATTTAAACGACCTTTTAGACACGTCTTAATTGGAGTTACCACTGAATAAGGTCATAGATTCAAATCCTATTTTGGTAGCTCGTTCTAAGAAAAGAGCAATTAAATTAGGAGTACGCTAAAGCACTTGTAAGCATTATCCCTATCAGAGTAAGTTTAAAATAAAAAAATTTACTTTGCAAAAAGATTCATAATATTTATTTGCAGTCAAAGCATTAAATAGTCGAATAATAGTTGTGCTACAGTTTGTCTTCTCGGTAGCTGCAGATTTTTTTGTAATTCTGTTATTCTTGTATCCCTTTATTTTGTTGTTTCATCAAGCATGTCGAAGTTAACCAATCTTAACGAACTTCAAAATTTAGCAAAATTAAGCCAAATTATGTATTGTTAAGCTTTGTTAAGCATTGTTAAGCATAAATAAAATGCTGTCAAGTTACATAAAAAATACGATTTAATATATATGCGATTTGTGATGTACGAAAGCCAAATATTTATACTGCAATTAACAATTAAATGTAAGCTGTAGCAGAAGTGAGTATTAAAAAAATTAGCCAGAAACGAATATAACTTCTTCTTAGGTTAGGACTTTTTTTTTGGTAACACACGAGCCGATTTAATTCAGTGTTTGATAAAGAATTGATATCGATGTTCTTATTCAAAAACAAATTAAAAATTAACAGAATTATATTCGGCTACGAGTGAAGGTTTTCTACTGAATACCTGTATGTTCGACACTATAATATTACCTGGCCATTACCGACTTTTAACGTTACCCACGTACAATACCAACCTGCGCGCAGAAATTTCGAAGGTGTTTGAAAAATTCAAAATACTATATGAACTTTGCTCATGTGTGTTACAAACTTTTCGACAAAATGGATAAACTCTTAAACCTTCGCTGATGGGTATAAGTATATTTACAGGTCTCGCGGCTCTAATTGCTTTTTGAGCCTGGAAAAATGGCAATACAATTTAATATTTTGTAAGTAAAAGCATTTGTTCTTTGCAAGGAGCATAAATATGATTTCAACAGACACGAGGACACAAGCAGAAAAGTAAAACGGCACGATTATACACAATGATCAAACAAGCCGATGCATATTCCCCGCTTTACGAAGATTTGACAAAGCTTAACACATTATCTCTATGCTATGGTTGCCACAATAAGAAAAACGTTCAGGAAAATGTAAAAGTCCTGAGAACTTGATTACAAGAAAACACTAACGACCATCTGATCCTTGTTTATGTTAATGGTGATATTGCCCTATGAAACTTTTGTTTCTTACTATTATAACATTTAATTTTTTCCCAAAAAACGCTAAAGATTATAACGCACAACACGCACGATTTTAAATATTAAGCAATTAATGGAAATCAAAAGTTTAATGAGCAATGAATCTTGAAGACGTTTGAAATCTGTAGTTACCTTGGTATTGTAATGAACAATTTGTTTTGCCAACGTTCAACTCCTAACGGCAAATTATTCTCCACAACATATTGTCCTGATTTGATGGCTTTTTGTTCTGCCTCCGGGTTAGGCCAATCAAATTCCATTTGCTTCCATGAAAATTTTTCTTTTAATTTTGCTTCCGCTATTAACACGACAAGAACTAAGGTGAAACATTGTGGTAATATATACATGGTTTATACGATTTAAAACCGACCGAAAATATATTAAAAAAAAACTGATGTGATTTAAAAAAAATTTTCTTATTTCTCAGTTTTTATTTAATGCAAAAGCACAAGAAAACGATTTTATAAAATTTCACTTCTTTTAATAAGTTTTCAAGTCATTCATGCGGCTTAAATGACTCTCGGGTTTGACAGCAGACAAGAGTTGTTCACTGACAGCTCTTGCTTTTAAAACTGTTCAAATTTATTAATGATTTCAAGCTTTTTAAACTAAGCTTTAATGGATTGGAAACTCGCTCTTGAGAGTTTGTGTTTATATATATAATATAAATTAAACGTTTACATATTCTGTAAACGTACTCTTCCGTTAAGCAGGGAACGCAGCACTAAAACATATCATGTACCTGTAAGTGTATGGTCTTGGTAAAGTAAGGTTTATAGGCATATTCTGAGCAATACGATAGAGAAAGTAGAAGTTAGAAGGTAAGTATTTCATTTTAGAGATTCTCGTAAGGTAACAGGATTAATAATAAAAATAATGATAAGAATAATGTATAATATATGTAAACGTAAATAAGTAAAACGTTGGACTGGGCCACGGCCCACCGTAAACTACTTCGGTTAATAATGTCATTATAGATTATTAGATAATATGAGAAGTAACCGAAGAAGCGATCCGATCTGAACCACTTTAAATACCTTGGATCAAAACGAGTCTTTGCACATTTAAAAATAGCGACAAGACTGCAAAGCGGACAGACGGACAGTCACACTTACATTCAGAAAGTGATCTCGAACGGAGGAAAGCTGGGTCCATCTTAAGAGTATAAAAGTACAATTTTATAATAAACTTGATTTTGCAGACTTCCATTATGGCTGTTATTCCGGCATATCAAATTTACAGAAAATAGCTATGATAAAGAAATATAGCTACAACCTCTTATGAAAGGTGGCTGGTCAATATAACGGCATACGACTTTTGGAAACATTTTGTGGGCGCAGACAAAAGGGTCAGAAAAGTTTATAAAATTTTTTTATTGTTATAGCGATACAAGTACAGAACAAATTACACTCTTTGCTCGCTTTAGTCGTAAAGCAGGGAATTTTTCCAATTCTCCCCGCTGTGTTTGTTAGATTTAAATATTTTAATTAATTTTTATAATTTATGTGTTTAGCCTTTTCAATTGTATTTGCATTTATTTTATAACTTTTAAAAAAAATTCATTGACTTTCATTAAGCATCGTTTGTTTATAAACCAAGAAATTTTGCAATTTTCTTCTTCTCCTCATTTTAATGTACCCGTAAAGTTCATATTTATAAAACGCATAAGACGGGGGCCAATGAACCGATTATCCGCACCATTATAATTTTGAAGTAAAAGTTGAACAGACTGCTTTTATTTGTGTTCAATAATGAGATTTGCTAAGGTAATCACCTTAGAGGTTGTAAGAGGGAGTCAACTTTTTAGTGCATTCTACGTGCATACAGCAGATTCGTTCTTTTGATATAAATCGCTTATCCTATCTTGTGTATCGTATTCCGCATATATACAGGCTACTCTTACATTTAGTACATTTATATCTTAGACTAAGTTCAGATAATTAGTAAGATTAGTTTGGTATTTTATGTATATGAGGAGGCCATATTTGGGGCGATTTGGCCAGTGATAAATCCTAATTAGGTTTTTCTGATAAATTTTAGAGTCCTTTAAGACGTGTCAAAAATACAGCTACAGAGCTAAGTAATGAAAATTGTTATAACACTAGTTGCGCATTGCATTATTTCAGTATTTGTACTGTCCTTTTGCATGAGAATTAGTAGCGATTGCACGGTTGTTAATATCGTTTAATTTGAATACTTATCTTACTCGTTTGTCTTTTATTTCGCGATAACTTGGCAAAGACGTTTTTAGTGACCATACAAACCTTAAAAATGTGAGTTCTCTTGGTGTGTTATACTCACTTCGGTGACAAATTCTACTTTGCTTGGGTTCAAAACTAGCTTATTAAGTGTTGTATATTTTGCTGTTAAGTCAACGTCACTATTAGACAACGATCCTAATTGAGAGTCTTCATTGAATGGGTAAGTCAGAAGCGTACAGTAGTTTACAATGTAGTCCAAAATTGTTTAAATCATTCATGTCCAAAGATGCTTTTCAGCGGTACTCCACACTTAGCATCTTTCATGGTAATGCATTGCATTTCATTTTGCTATTGTTCTTAAATTTTGCAAATATGTTAGGAAAGGTTGCTGCAGCCTTCATGCAGACTTATTTTCTAAAATCATATGATTTCATATAAAAAAGCAAAACTTTATAAAACAATTATGAATGCTATAGTCGGACGAAACCGACGATTAGATTCTGTACACCATGCTCCCTAGTCCAGCCTTTCACTCATTTTCCTAATAATATGCGAACAAATGTACTTTAGATATACATTATTATGTCAACGCATAATTTTCATGAAAACATATTCGGAGATACTCAGAGCGTCAACCAGCCTGTCTCAAATTTAGTATTAAAAATTAAGCCTTTTTACCCTATAAAGATTCGCTGTTCGTAGGAACGATTATATGGCAAAGATTTAGAAACATTGTTCTAGCCGAACCAAATTTTTCATACCAATTCAGAGGTATTGTTACTTAGTGACCATATTTTATCGAAGTATCACGGGGTGAGTTATGATTGCTTGCTTCCAATGACTATAGCATTGGGCGGATCCCAACCTTTCTCAAAATTTGTCTATTGCCATTAGGGGAGGATATATATGTCCAATTTCAATTGAATTGGAAAATTAACTAAAATAAATTACGTTTGCGGATAATTAATAGAATTACATACACTTGAATTGATTATCATTACGTTACTAAAGCAGGACTTTCCCTTAATTTTCGCCGTTTTTTCACTTGGAGAGGCATTATTGAGAAAGAATGGTATAATATATATTAATCAAAATATTTTCCATCATTTTCTACGCCATTTTACCATAGTTCTGGCACTCTGTATTGTTGCGGTAATAAGAAGGCGCCATTTCTGGTGAGTACGCTGCGTATGGCAGAACTTCCCATTTGAGGTGCAACAGTGTATCGTTGACAACAATTGCAACAAGAGGCCAAAATGGCATATCCAGTTTATCAGTTTGTGAGGTTGCCATTTTAGCCGCTATTATTGATTTTTTTTGCGGCATTGTCCAATTTATTCACTTGATTTTGGTTAACATCTGCAGTAGCAGTTCTAATCACTTTTAAGAGCTCGTAACACACTACACCGTGCTGGCCACAACATTTACGCAGCAAAACGATCGGTGTCGATGTGGATGGTGCTCCTGGACAAGTCCATGACGTTTTCGGTTGTTATTGTCGTAATAGATCCACTTTTCGTTGGCAGTCACAATACGCTACAGGACACTTTTCTTGTTTCCTGGCGAACAATGAAACCGCGATGTTGAAAGCGTTCGAAATGGCATTTTCATTCAATTTGTATAGTAGACAATTTTCCTCCTTTAGACCTTTCCCATTGTACGCACGTCTAGAAACACTTGATTGATCATCTGCTAAAGTGTCCGAATATTCTGTAAGAGTCTGAGATGTGTTTTCGTCCAATAAGCCTTGTAATTCATTGCCGTCAAACTTCTTTGGTCCTCTAAGCGGTTCTTTGCACTTGACATCATTACCGCCACTTGGAACGCGATAAAGCAGCGTCGCCATAAGCTTCTAAACTTTTTTGGTCGGCTTCGGTAGCAGATTTCTTCAAATTTAACAACAAAGCTAATGAAGATCGAAAGTGCAATTTTGCAGTGCAATGATTAGCGTCAGCATGGGCTGAATACATCAATATTCAATGGAAAACTACTATTTTATGTACAGAAAAGTTAAAATAACTCAATTTAATCGTTGCATACCCCGGTATTCAGTTATTTATTTATTTCAAGTTGGTTATAAAAACATATTAAAACTAAAAATATAATAATTACAAAATAACCCAAAACCCTAACCTTAAGCTAACTTTATTATTGATAATAATAACAATAATATAGGAAAACCGTCTGGTGCGGATTTTATCATTCCTGTCTCTAGATGTCGCTGGCCATAAATAACTGGAAATGGTAATAAAACAAGCAAGAGGCAACGTATCCTCCAAGTCGCATCATTTTCGCATTAGCTTCTAATCATCTTATCATTTTAAACGTTCACCAACTATTGTGTTTCATTTCTTAGTTTTTGTTTGTAGAACAGTCCTTGTTACCGTTATAAGTGCCAAAAAACCGGCGACAAACAGGTGTGTGGGTGGGAGAAAGAAGGTGATAAACTTGATTTGCAATGTTACGCTGGTTAGAAGCAAGTATAATTTATCGAGTCTGTACTGAGTATCTCTTCGTGCTGCAAAGAAAAACAAAATTTAATATAGTTATAACCTCTTGTGATGATTGTATAAAGAGTAATATACCATCTTCAATAGATTACATTTCCACTATTTCATATAGGTAAGCAAAAGTTTCGAAATAATAATAAATATGACTACATGTGGGCACGGTGTTTACAGTCGGATATTTTTATAATATTGTTATGCTACATTTTTGATCTAACTTCTATTATTTTTTAGATTAATACCTATTCTCATTTGAATGTTAGAAAAAACTTGTCATTTTTATGCGATTATTTTACTGTTCAAGAAAACTTTTACGTTGTAGGGCACATTAAGCAATTTATGTAGTCAGTCTCCGAAGGTTTTTTTAATTTTTTCAAGTTTGATACCTACATCTTTATTTTTGTATATACTAGCGAAAAAGACGAGTGTATACATCTTATTTATACGTTTGCAACGAACAGAAGGATCCCATAAATTGTATGCAATCTTGGTCAACATTAAGATCCTCATCGATTTGATGTCATCCATCTGTCCATCCCTCTACCCATTTAAGAGCTATTTTGCTCATTCGACGTAAACTGTAACAAACACAATGAAGAAAATCGTTTGCAACGTTATAGAATATGAAAATTTAATTTTTTTCGTTTTTTTAGTAAGGCTGGTGGGGATAAACAATTCGGTCATGACGGAATATAATTCAACCGAATTAATGAAATCATCACTGTAGACCTATTCAGGAGCTCTTAATTTGTTTACTTGTGTCAGACGCAGCCATTACCTTTTTCTATTAAAAGGCAATGATGATTAAAGTGAATACGTTGGGGTAGGGTCATACAAAGCTGCTGTGTACACAAATTCTCGTGTAGTTGATATCTTAGACAAATGGTCCCAAAAACTATAGTGATGATAATTGTTGTTAATCTTTATATTAAGAAATCATGGGACACGTGTGGTTTTGACTTAACAATTTATGTTTGCTAAAAATGCATCCCGGCATTAACTAGTTTGTGAAGCTCACACGCAAACCAAATTGGTAGTGAGAGTTTGTATTTTGATGTAATTGTTTTTTTTGGGCTTTGCACGTTTTTCGAGAGAATTGGCGGAAAGTAATTAAAGAGGTGTTGTTCTGGACGTAATGACAAAAAATGTGAGAAAGTTGCTTTGTACAGATGGTCGGAAATTTATAATAAATCAAAAGACAACAGTGATAATGCAGTATTTGCAAGTTGTTTTTTATTTTTTTGCTAAAAGCACTTACGGAAAAATATGTAATGTTTGCAAAAAAAAAATTAATGAATTAATTCTAGGGAAAACATGTAAGAATTCAGTTTAATCAAGAAGGAGTTTTAAAAGGAAAAATTGGAGAATGTCTTAAAATATTTAATAAAACCAATGTTTATTACGAGATAAAAAAAGAAAAACAAAATTAAGAGCAAGTCAATATGGAGCAAAATAATTGCGAACATTACTTGAACTTAAAAGGTCTGATCAAAATTTTTTTATTGTTCTTCACACTACAAATTGGTTATCGTTGTTTTTTTGTTATATACTCGTAAGCATCTATCGTATATTACTGCCATTTTCATCATGATAATGATCGTCACTGTAATCGCTGGAACCTTTTTTTGGTAAACGAAAATATATTTACGAAAACATTATTATACTTGCAAGAATACAACTAGCGATTATGTAAGTTAATACTCTGGAAGTGTTGAATGACTGTATACGTTTGTATATACTTAACGAAAGGGTACAGCCGACTTTTGGATACCTAATACATATGAAAATTATTAGATGCGTAGTAATAATGGAACATTAAATTTTATTCAAAGACTTGAAAGCAGTGCGTTCGTGTTATATTTATTTAAATATCTTGTATGTAAGGAGAATGCTTGACATTCTGCAAATTTAGTTACTCTCTACAAATCTACAGCCAAGTTAAGGTCTTTTAGATATCAGGTACTTTTCGCAGCTTTATTAATATTCCAAGCAATAAGGAAGAGCCGGTGCGGCATTTTAGTAATATAAAGCAGTTCTTCTATCGTAAAGAATTTGACATATAAGTGTTATTTATATTTAATAAGAAATTTTCAAAGAGAATTTAACTAACAAATTATAAATCCATATACTTAGTGTGGCCACTTTTATTTCTAAATGTTTAAGTTAACAAGAGTAAAAATTAAATATAAGATGATCTTAAGAAACATTTTGTTTTGATAAGAATATGTAAAACAAATGTAACAATAAAAACACATGCACGTAAAACGAGGAAAAATAAAAATAAACAAAAATAATACAAGTAAGAACATTACGGTCGGGCAAGTTTCATTAATAAATACTCTATTCCACCTTGTCTAACACAATTCTTACTTTATAGAACACAAAAATTATATCTTGTTTGTATATAAAGGCACATTTTTCGTGTGCGAAGTTCTGGGGAAGCGGGCCCAAAACGCATTTTAATGTAGCACAAGTTTAAGCCTTACATAGGCCAGAATCCAAAAATAGGCATATATGATCCAAATTTTGTAGAGTTCATTTTTGGATGGTATTGCTATAACATTATAGATCAATTTTCATTGTAACATATTAAAACTTAGACTTTTCTGCTATACAAAGGATCGATTTTCGTAAAAATCCTTATTAGGGTAAGACCCAAAACTTGATCGTCATGGTCCAAATTTGGCACAGTTAATTTTCTTATGTCAAATTACTATTATGATATAATTTTCATCGTGAGGCATTGAAAATTCTGTATATTTTGTGGTACGAAGTTTTGTATCAATTTAGAATGCCGATATACTACAACTTACCCGCTTTTGCCGAGAAATTTGAAAAATTACAATTTATTTTCATATAACGATTTTTCAGAATAGGGCGTTCTATGGGGAGTGGTCGAAAAAGTGAACCGATCCGATCTATTTTTAATAGTGTTCGTCCTTTCATCAAAGCACGTCGCTGTACCGAATTTCATCAAAAAATTTAAAGAATTGCGACTTGTAGCTTAAACAGAAATTAACGCGGGCAGATATCTGTAGGACGAACGGACAGACAAACTTAGATCAATTCAGATAATGATTCTGAATCGATCGGTACAATAAAAAATGGGTTTATCTAAGCCCTTCTGTGTGTTAGATACGATCGCATTAACTTAGTATGCCACAAGTGGTCTACTTGTAATATGAAAATTTGCTAAACTGCTTTTTGCTTTTTGAGAGGAAAATAAATTAAAGGTGTCTTCGGATCCAACTTTGAGGTACCCCGTAGACATTATGAAAGAAAAAGTCGAAAGAAAACCATTGAGTATGGCGAATATAGAAAGGCCCAGGGAAGCCCGTTCGGTAGTTTAGGTGACGTCCGTCCGTGTGTTCGTTGAAGGATAAGTACATGCTGTTCTTTTACTAGCAACAGTCTGAAAAATATAGAACTCCTCCCAGACAGGAAAAACACAGACATAATCGTTATACATGTTCTATCCAGGTGTTGCAATTTCAGTCAAATTGGAGTGTCATACCAGGCAGATAGCAACGTAGACATTTAACAGTTTTCCTCCTAAAATTTAGTTGTTAAATGAAACGAATGAATCACGTAAAATTGAGCATATTAATGTAGTTGCATAAAACAATAGTTTACGCTTGTACAATTCTTTTAGTAATGTTACGGAAATCCCAAATCCAGTTTATTGCAACTAATTGCTTTTCCCAGAAAATAAATATCCGAGAGAAGCAAAAGTACAAATTCGCGTCATGCTGCTGCCAGGCGAGGAAAAAGATAAGTGGACAAGCCATGAACTTAGGTTATAGAAATTTGTTTGTAAAAATGTATATAAACAGAATATTTGCGGAAGCCACAGTCAGTCGGACAAAAAGATTTGAGTGGAAAAGGAAAGTTTAAGATAAGAATGCTCTCAAATTAAGTAAACTGTAACTCATGCTAACCGTAAAAAAATTGATTGTAAATAAAGCCACGATCTAGTGATACGAACCGTATCCAAAAAAAATTTTGTAATAATAGTTTACGAACATCATTGTGGTATATGGCAACCGTGTGAAGATATGCCCTTTCGACGAAGAAGTTTCTTTCTGCTCTGTTGTAGAAAAGGCTGCGTTTGGTTTAGATGCTTGGGTCTTGCATAAATTTGCCTATAGACCACTCGTCCGTCACTACCTACATTCTATTTGTATTCTTTATTGTTCCGGACCGTTTTAAGGTCGTTGAAGAGAGTTTTCATTCCAGGTGAGACTGCTACCCCGTATTCGTAAGGGTTAGTGGGTCTACTATTTTTCAGGGATGACGACTAAGCTGAGAGTGCCATCTCTTATCCGTACAATAAAAAAAATCGCTGTCGGTAATGTTAAGTACAGAAAGAGTGAGCGTATTACGACACTCTCTTTTATAGTCGCGAACACCATCGCTGTCCCATTACATAGATGTTTTGCCTGTATCTGTGTTACAATCTCAACACTTACTTGTACATGGGTTACACGCTTGCGCACATCTTATTATTAATGCTATCTTAGGTACAAAATCGTACGATCTGATATGTACAGAAGCCGTTAATACTTACTTAATAAGAACGATTTAATGTGCTAGCTGTTGATATGCAAGCAAGACAACAACGCTAAATGGAATATTCCGGACCATTAAGTACATGAATTTGCAAACCACGAGACCGCTAGTTTAATGCCAACTGTCGCTTATTGATAAGTAGGAACAATTTTTTATACTGATTAACAAAAATGAAAATGGTCTTTTTTAAAATTTTATTTATTTACATTAATTAAATGGTAAAAGTTCCATCCATATTCTAAATATTCTTTTAATAGCCATTTAAAATTTATTTTTTTCCTAGGCTCTCTCCTATTCGTTTTAACATTTTCATCCACTTTTAAACGCTTTTTTGTCCGAACGAATTGTTCCGAATCATCGGCATCGGCAGTACAGACCTTTTCAAAATGTTTAACCTTAGATTCCTCAATATCTTTACGTTCCAATTTAGCCCTATGCTGGGCCTCGCTCTTGCAAAGCCTTTACTTCGTCTTCCTCGCATTTGTACAAAGGCAGTTTTTTGTCGAGCAAATGTTCAATTCGTTGATAGAATTCAACTTCATATTGCGTTACAAAAGTAACTGCTTTTCCTGCTCGCACGCGCGGTGTGACCAACTCGATGTATATAACGTATAGACATTTTCTGCTCAACATCGGTACGCTCAAGGACTTTACAAAAAGCTTCAAATGAAATTTTGCCCTGACAACATAAATCGGCCTCTAGAATGGTACGTTCAGCTATACTAATCAATTGTCCTCTACTGATATTCGCTTCTGATATTTGCTCCGACCATCATAAGAAGAATGCTTAATAATTCGTCACGACTATTTACGCCGGTAATGATGCGGAGACAGTGACCGGGTAGGCGGACTTAATATTCATTCTAATCTAAAATAGAATAATAATAGGCAATTTATAAATATATCTTTGTAACATTATAATTACCTTAGGACGAGGAAGCAATCGTCTTTGATGAAATATATATTCTGCTGCGGCGTGAGCAAGGAAATAACATAAAGGAAACTTTTAATGGGGAGAGAGAAACACATTTACAATCAACGATTAGAAAATTAAGCTTTTTATAAAGAAATAGCTTTCTGTTTAAAAGCTTGATGCGATAGCGCATAACTCATAATAATGAGTATTTTTTAACAAACTTTTTCTTGCATTTAAATTGATACTCGAAAAATATTTATTTAATAATATTATGGATTATACATTGTCACAGAAAGATGTGTAGCTTTTGTTTATTTTCATTCATTTCACATTAACATCATAAATTTCAAATTTATTAAAAACAATTCTGTACTCTCTGTTTTCTGAACATGGTGGGTTTCTACTTAATGACTAAACCTTTTGTGGCTAGCAGATGTCGGCAGTAGATTTCGTTAATATACAGTCGCGAAATTCGATATCCGCTTGTTTATTGAAATCTTAGTTGATGTCACAGATATTTAAACAACTTGCAAAATCAGTTCCAATTAGTTGTGATTATCTCATCCAATTTAATACTAAAATTTATTGCAAGAAGTCACAAAAAAAAGCAAACGATTACAACGGTCTATGAGACGACAGAGAAAAATCCTGCCAGTTCGGAATCAAATTGTCGTAGTACTTTCGCGAATGTCGAGATTAATAACACAAGTACGTCTATTACCAAAGTGATTGCCTTGATTAATTTTGAAGTTCAAAAAGATTGAGAGGTCATTCAGGAAGATGTATTTGCACCGAAAACTTTCTACAGCACTAGGAACTCAATACTATGCAGATGTAATGGTATCAGTCTCTGCTTTGCAAACGTTTTAGAGAAAGCAACGTTAAGTAAAGAACCTAATAACAGAATTTTTGCCTACGCAAACAATGATCCCGTCAAAACGCATAACTTTCAAATATCTACAGAAAAGCACCAGAAATTTTTTGCTTGTGTTGGTGTTGATTCGCAAAATCTTCGATGATAGTTTTGTTTCTGTTCTGCATACATGTTCTTACAATAGTATGCAGATGTAATGTTTGCTCGGAAGAGAAAAGCTGACTGACAAAAAAAGAGATTATTCAAAGCATTTTTACTTATTAAATATTGTTTTATTTTGTAATATCGAGAAGATTTTCAGGGTGCTATCATCCTGCGCCCTAGTAATTAAAATAATATAGAAAATAATAAGAAAAAGTGTAAAAAAAGAATTTGCAAACACGTGGATAATTTCTTTACAAAATAAAAAATAGTAAATATTAAGTTTTTTTTGGATATTAAGTTGTTAATGTCACGTAAGAAGTGGAGTTCATTGCAAAAGCCACCGTTATCTAGGCCCGTATTAGGCGTTGTTGAAAGTATGGGTTTTGAATTAATGACACCTGTTCAGGTAACCTTAATACATACTCTAAATTCATTGCGATATTAAAGGAAATTTTTATATTTCTAATCAAAGGCTTCTGCTGTACCGTTACTTATGTCATGCAAAGATGTTTCTGCGGAGGCTGTGACTGGCTCAGAAAAACATTAGCCTTTTAAGTGCCTTTATTGGAAATGAAGTCGCAGGCCTAATTAGTCACTGTAGACTCCTAAAGAAATTGGCGCTATAATTATCTCACCCACAAGAGAATTGGCTTTACAAATCTCGGAGGTATTGCAAGTCTTACATTTAGCATTTACGTCAAAAACTTATAGTAGGTGGAGGCAGCATAGAAGAGGATATAAAATCTATACAGAACAAGGGGCCAACCATCACAACCAATCAGCATCTTTACTAAAAAGGTTTAAATTGGTGGGATCGTTTCATTGTATTTTGAAATAAGGTAAAAAGTCACTGGACTTGAATGGTTATGCTGTTATTGTTCCTAGCATATTTGTATTATTATTGTATTTTGTAAATTTATATTTTGTAGTAACTAAACATATTCAATAAAGTTAAAAAAAGAAAGAAAAGCAGAAATATATATGCTTTATTTATATATATATATAAATATAAACGTTTTATTTATTATTTATTGTTGCTACTAGTTGCTTTGTCAAATTGTTAATTTTTCTATCGTTTTACCAATGTTGTAATTTACGTGAAGTGAGCAAAATTGTGAATGATACATGTTCTTAGTTTAACCTTGTATTTTGGAATGTTTGTACGTAGAATAAAATTCTATCTCATGTAACGAAACAGAAATACACATAACAAAAAGGTCTAATTTTCAACGCTCCATGATGAAAGTCACACCACAGCTATAACAACAACAACTATAACGTTCTTACTTATTTTTAATTTAATAATTTTACTTCAACAATAGATGATTTATTGGGCTGTGCACAACAGGTCCAAGCACAAAGTTCTTTAAACGAGCCTTAACAAAGTTAATGGTTAACTTTGCGACCTCTCGCGTCTACGACGTAACCAAAATCATTTTATAAGAAGTTTAGTTTTTCCTGTTTTTTAATTGGCTTCTTATTTCATTTTATGGCATTTTATTTTTTTAGAAGATTTTTATTATTTTAAATATTTTGGGATTTTGTTTATTTATTGAATAATTTTAAGTTGACACAGAGCAATGAGTAACAATAGCAATTTAAGATGTGTATTAGCCTGAAGGTAGTAAGTATACATGCATATGCATTAAAGTCTCATATAGGAGTGCAGATATTTTAGACGAATAGAAGGATTTGTGAAGGAATATAGTCACTATTTGATTGAGACCATTTATATGTTCAAATTTCATTACCTTACTATTCAATATAAGTTATAAAATTTAGACGAATATTCTACTTCTGCTATCCACTTTGTTTATAACAGTCCTACTCTATAATGACAATGTATGACTACAGCCGAGAAGGTCCCAATTTAGTACAGTTAATTTTTTTATGTTATATTACTGGTATGATATAATGGAAGCATTGGAAATTACACCCTTTTATCATATGAACTTCAGTTTTCGTTATAAGTGACCAATTGCACTTATCAGTAAATGTCAGCATACAAATTTCATCAAAATGTTTAACAAATTGAAGCTTGTAAACTAAATACTTCTTAATGTGTTAGGTATTGAAAGTATGAACAGTTTCGGATGATGGCCACGATCGAGAAAGTTTATTGTCGGAAAAGAATAACGGTAAACAAGAAAATTCAAAAAGCTAATTTGATAAACAATTTCTTTTATTTTCTTGAATTGCAAAAAATTATATCCTTTTTAATATTTATTTCAAATTTCGATAGATTGAATCAAAATTGTCACCACACGTTCGAAATAGTACACATTCCAAAAGCCTTAAAAAAAATGAAATTAACACAAACGCTCAGGACAAGACCAATCCCCAGCAAATAATAGCGCTCCTTTAATCATATCGGCGGTTGTCAAAACAATAGAGTAAGTGCCGAATCGCGTTACCCATCGTATTATAATAATAGTTCACGTTTTTTGTCATTTTTTTTGCGACATAAAACGTAACGCCTCTGAATGCGTAGAAAAAGCCAATTCATCAGCCTCGATTAGTGACTTTTTCAAGAATACAATGAAAACACAACCCAAATCTGATCTGCCATATTTATTCGCCTCTGGCTCAAAGTCAAATGTTAAAATATCGCAAATCCCTTTGGTGCAAGAGTTGGAGGCTGAATGGCGTCAAAACTGTACAACTCATACTAGTCCTAACAAGGGAAACAGTATTAATAACGATGCAAAGGAACAAGATACGGAAAATATTCGAAAATTTGTTAGTCACATAGTATGTAATAAAGACGACACTCAGGGTATGTACAAGCAAACTCCTATTTGCAATGGTGAAAATCTCGCAAATTTCCTGCTTAGACAATCTTACCAAGCACCAACCAAAACCAAGCATTATGCAGTTATCAACGACGATTTACCACACATACAGCAAACACAACTTTTTTTTACAGCGCAAGCAGCAAGCTGCCCTATGCTTATCGAGGATCAACAATGCAGTAAATCCTTAATTGAGGCTTTAAGTGAAAGATGTTCAACAGAAAGACCTTCAGCAGAAACAAAAAGTGTGAATTTCTCGCCGGTGGTTACAAACTTATTCCTTATAATGAATACATCTCTTTTTACAACAGAGCAGGTTGTAACTATGCTCCAATGCAAGAAAAGAAAATTGCATGTAAAAACTTCGAAGTTTATGATATCTCCTAAAACGAACTCGTTACTCTCTCAAATATGGCGCAATCTAGGTATAATAACTCTGCAATTTCCTTGAATGGCGTTATATATTCTCTAAGTGGATGCGTTTGAAATTGTACAGAATTGACTTTAATGTGCATACTCAGATGAGGATACAGGCGGGCAGACATGAAACAGGCAAAGAAGTTATCAATTTACTGATCAATTCAATTCTTTAAGTCTGGATGAATTTCTTCGCGATATTAATAAAAACAAAAGTTCGTAAAGATAATTTAAAAATTTTTTTTATTTTTTGAGATATAGAAAACGAATGAACTAAGGCAACGAAATACGTCTCGTATACGTATACACGTTTAGACTGATAGCAATTTTAAATTTCAACGCAAAATAATGAGTGTACAAGAGACATTCTATATGTTGTAAGGAAGCGATTTTGCTTTCTTACGGAATGCAAGTCCGTCCGCCTGAAATAGCTACCCACAGCGAACCAACTGTCAGTCCGAGCTGTCCGTAAACCTCTGTCTGGGGTAATAAAGCATGAACAACCTCCTCCAGCATAAGTCAAGAACTCAAATGTAAAAAAAAAAAAACTTAGATTCAAGAAATCAATATGTATACAAGCATAAGTCAAGAACTCAGATTTAAAAAAAAAGTTAGATTCAAGAAATCAATATGTATACAAGCATAAGCGAAGAACCCAAATGTATAAAAGCTTAGATTCAAAATCGCAAAATGTTTAATAACAGGATTAAGAACTCAAATGTAGGAAAGGCTAAGTAAAAAAACTTAAAAGTATAAACACAAGTAAGAACTCAAAATGTTTAATAACAGAATTAAGAACTCAAATGTATGAAAGACTAAGTAAAAACTCAAAAGTATAAACGCAAGCAAAAACTCAAAGTGTTAAAAGCAGAGTTAAGAACTTAAATGTATAAAAGGAGAAGTGGAAAAACTCAAATGCATAAAACTATAAGTAAAAAAAACGCAAAATATCCAAAAGT
This sequence comes from Glossina fuscipes, assembly GCF_014805625.2. NCBI lineage: Eukaryota > Metazoa > Arthropoda > Insecta > Diptera > Glossinidae > Glossina > Glossina fuscipes. The sequence continues at coordinate 149,761 of NW_023998646.1, forward strand.
ATAAGGAAAAAAACCCACAATGTACAAAAACAAGAGTTGAGAACTCAAATGTAGAAAGCATAGGTCTAAGAACCCTATCTGTATTAAAACATAAATATAAGAACACAACCCGACTTATACAATTAAGTAAAATCCAATCGGTATGAATGCAGTAGGATACACGTACACTCACATGAGCTCAAACATACACAGAAGCTACAGCAGCATTGCACAAAGGTATAGCGCCGTTAGGTCACATTGAATCTTCAAATAATGGACAAAGCTGATAGCACCGTTAGGGCAAACAAAACATGCAGAACTGACCTTAGGTAGAAAATCTATACATGCAAAACCAACAAACTTCAGCAAGAATCTCTATGTTGTAAAATGCGCAGAATGTGTAGGGTATACCAAACTTACAGGAGTAAGTATTTAGGTAGAAAAAATAAGAACATACGACAATGCATAAACTGCATACATAAAATGTACAAAGACACGATCACACATGCCAAGCATGTAGAAACACACAAAGCAAAGCATATGCAAACACAAAGGCATAGGAAAGCACAAGCACTCACGTACCTAACGGTGATCAGGCTATAAAAGAACAGCGCGTCACACAGAATCGTTCAGTTTGGTGTCACAGCCGTCTAAGGTAAGTGCCCACGGACAAATTGACGAGTTGACCTTTATAAAGAGTTTTTTTGACTTACGGATAGGGGATGTGCTGGTTCAGCTTAATCGCCATCCCTGAAGGACCTTTAGGACTACCGATTGACGGATAGGGGATGTGCTGGTTCAGCTCAATCGCAATCCCTGGAGGACTTTTAGGACTACCGACTGACGGATAGGGGATGTGCTGGTTCAGCTTAATCGCCATCCCTAAAAGGACCTTTAGGACTACCGACTGACGGATAGGGGTTGTGCTGGTTCAGCTTAATCGCCATCCCTGAAGGACTGAGGGGGGGAACATCCTTTTATTTTTACATACGAAGGACCATCCAGAGACGAACTGGCGGCCCAGGCAGCTATGACACTGGTAACGTTTCCGCTTTTCTTGTAGTGTTCCGCGATCGTTAAAAGAAAACAAAGTAATAATAAATATAAATAAATCTCGTACCACGTGGAAGTCACACCACAAGTCGGGTCACCTCGCTGGTTCCTTGCCATAGCCAGCTTCTACACATCGCTGTACCCCGCTTAATATACAATAAAGGAAATTTTACGTTCTAAATAAATATTCTTGCAACGAACCCCGGATTGACTGAGTTCTACCCCGGATAAGAAGACTCGTTACAATGTGTCAAACAAGATTTTCTGTCTTCTACTGTCGTTTTTTTTTTCTGATTTGTTCAAGTAGGAAAAGACTGATAAACGTTTCAAGAAGGACTATGAGAACGAATGGACAGCATGCAGAAGCAATTGATTTCAATTGTTACAGATTTGAACTAGAAGTCGTGGGCGTTTTTGCAATTTTAGTTTAACAAATTGATATTGACAACCGCTTTGAACTTTCCACGAACCCAGGCGAAGACAGAGGAAGAGAAACAAAGATCAAAACAGCCGATCGAATTTTCTTACAGCTAAAATAAATTGCTTACATATTTCTGCGCATACACTTGGTTTATTCTGTTCAAAATAAACATAATTATATTACGATATTCCTAATAATATTATATATCATACATGATGTAGAATTGTAGATGTAAAATTAATTTCGTTCAATTTCGATTAATACATAAGATAATTGCTAACTCAACATCCCAAAAAAAAAAGAAAAAAAAGAAAGATAATGTTAAAAGTAAAACGACGAAACATAAATAGGTATTTTCAAATTTTAGACATTTGATGACAAATATATGGTTCTGAGCATTTTTGAGATGCTATTTTTGGCGGTAGAAAATGAAGAGCCAATGTGTTTTTTCCTTCAAAAAAATAAACAGTTTAGTTAGGAAATTAATGACGATTACAAAGCTTCTTTAAGGCTAAAGTTTGCAATGGTGCATTTCAACATATTAAAGAAACGTTTGAGCGGATGTTTTTTGTTTAAAATAATTTCTGATGAATCGTTCGGTAAATGCAGCCTTAATTCAATGCTTCGATGTTTCATTGCTACCGTAAGAGTTAGTGCAGAGAATATAATGGATTTTGAGCATTGTATAAACGTTCGGTTTGATCCATACGATATTCCATGAATGTTCGATCGTGTGTTTTCTGATGATAACGGCTAGTCCATAAGTCAGTCGAACCCGAAATAAACCATGATTTTATGTCTTCGCATTTGCTACTGTCCTTCGAAAGTGATCGGTTTTCTTCTTGCTGCGTTGAATTTTCGTCTAGTTCCAGACGATACAACTGCGAAAGTATAATTTCAACTGCTTTTATATAGATCAATATTTAAAAATTTGCAGATTATCGCCCAAACTCTGTGAATAGTCTTTATGCGCAATATAGCTTTAATATCGTTGCGGCTGGGGGTGAATACAAAGCTAACATGCTGTTGCTTCTCATTATCAAACTGGTGGTTTTTCCGATGTGCCATTCAAGTTTTCCGTTGGCTCAACATGCTTTGTTTCGTTTACTTTCATTGGTAAGATTTCGAACGGATCGTGTAAATCGAAGATGAGTTTCTCATACAATTCTACCATGTTATCGTTGTTCTGACAAATACTAAAAATACTAAAAACATTAGCCAGGCAATATTCAAAATATTCTGTCTTAGTCCCGTTTAAAGAGTTTGCCTCATTCTGATGAAGACAGAATGGATCGTGAACGCATAGACAGGTATCAATTCGAAGCCATTCAGGATCTTTATCAAAATATTGACTCATAGTAAGCAACTGGTTGTGATATTCGAAGAAGTTAATGCTGTCATTGGCGTAATCGTTACGGGGAATTGCGCTGCCCAAATAAGATGACAGTACAGAAGATAAGTCACAACTTTTATAAAAACCAAAAAAACCTTTCATTAATTCAGTTAGTTCAGTAGTTATGGAGGGGGCCAGGCAAGGTTTGTTTTCATTACTTTGTACATCAAAAGCATAATTCACACTTTGCCCGAAATGCTCGTTGCAATTTGCTTGCAACTTCTTTATTGGCAATAAAATTGCCAAATTGTTGTAATTCTCTAGAGGCTGTTGCAAATAGAATATCGCCAATATCATCAGACAATAGCTGCTCATATTACCGTATTTCACAATTTGCATATGTTTAGCCCAAATTTTCAAAAATAACAGCAAGAAGTGTATACGAACATCAGCTTCCACTAAAGCGAGTGCTGCTGTTAATAAACAAATTGAGGAGTGTAAACAAATGCGGCTTAGCTGGCGTGTGATCTTTTGATATGCTTAAAGCAATTAAAAAAAATCGGTAATATACACCATGCAACTTTAATATCTACTTGTGGACCATACCAGTGCCCGGAATGCGGAAAATTTTGTAGAAATCGCCGAGCTCTAACCAATCATCAGGTATTAAAAGCATACTTTAGTGTTTCAGACACAGCTGCAACGTGTTGATGCAAGATATCAAATGGATTGAAAGTCTTAGTCTTTTAATAGGTACTTAATTTTTCATACGTACTGAATTATTTATACCTACTTTTTATTAAAATTATACAGAAACTTAAATGTATGGCAGACGTACGAGACGCTTTCAAGTATTGAAATCGCAGGTTTTTGCTATACGGAACAAAAATCTGAAAGGTAGCGATATTAAAGGCTCCAACGTGGAGCGTGCTTTTCACCGCCGCAATATTATTATTAAAAAAACGAATTGTAATACATTGTTTCTTATGTTTTGATATTATTTGATATTTATAATAAAACTAATTTGTAAAACAAATACAGTGTATGGAAACTTAAATATTCGAAATTATTCGATTTCTTTTTGATACATGCAACAAAGGCCCCTTAGATATTATTGCTTTATTGATTATTGTAGAAATAAGGGACAATTTTCTTGGGAAATTGTTGGTCGACTTTGTTTAAATTATAAGTCATACGCATTGAAATCTATATATGAAAAGTCAGGCTAGATTTTTTGAGGTCAAAAAAGCGCTGTCGTCTTAATTTATAAGTCGATTTTTTCAGATTTCATTCTTTTTCTCTAGAGGAATTAAATAACAAAGCAGATTTAATCACTACCAATTCTTCTTGCATTCTTTGTCCACAAACTACTACTGCTGGCAACGCAATACATGAAAGACATGCCTAACTTATAAATATTTTAAATATTAATGAAGAAAAAATGGTTTTTCAACAAAATTTGTGACCTAGAAACACTTTCGCGGAGGGTATTTCAATAGCAACGTCATTATAAGTGCAAAACACCAAAAATGGATACAGGCAACACAAGAAAACAGAATAGAAAGCTTCCTTTGCTCTGTTCAGGTTTTACTGTTTGTTGAAGCCATTTCTGCAGCAATTGAAAACGAGGTAGCGATTCTTTACTTGAAATTTAGCTACTTATACCAAAATAACGTTGACCACGCTGATCAGTCCACATTTAAATAATATCTAAATAATATTGAAAGATTCCTTAGAAGAAACCAGGGCAAATGGTTGTGACCTCACAAAGAGAGTAAAGTGCTTAGGGATTTCTGTTCGAAAAATGCTGTTAAATTTGCTTATACTTTTTCCACAGAAGGATTCCATTCAAATAATCAGCATATAACAATACTACTACAAACGTTCCACGCGGTATTCTTTCAGCGAATACGCCAATACTGATACTCTATATTTATTCTTTTTTTTTTGGTTTGTAAAAACAGAATAGTTTAGGTCTGCAAGTTGGGAGGCCTACAATTTCTTACTTCAAAGAAAAACACGTAAAAGTTTCTACTAGTTCAGCCCGTATAACTCGCAATGTAGAGATATAAAGACCTGGCTTTTCTTGTCTTAAAGAAACAGTGTAAGCTATTTATGATTTTAACGATTGTAAATAAATAATTTAAAAATTATAGAAAAAAACTCATAAAATGAACGGAATTCAAACTCTCTTTGAATGCCAAAGTAGCTTAGTTCATTATTCAAGTAATCCTGTTGTGTCTGAATTTGGTTACATCTGAGAATAAGCGTCTATATTTGGTTACATCTTGGAATAAGCGTCGGAATTTGTTAACAACCACCTAGTGTGTCTGAATTTGGTCACATTTGAGAATAAGCGTCTATATTTGGTCACATCTTGGAATAAACGTCTGAATTTGTTAACAACCGCCTGCTGTGTCTAAATTTGGTCACATATTTGTTTTTTGATTTGTTTGGAAATGAATTGGACCAGTTACGTTAAAATTAGATCCATAATCCAGTTACGTAGTTGAAAGCCATTGATGTTTTAAGCTTTCATAGAGACTGATGTATCAGAATGTTAAATATGGGAAGCTCTGTTCCGCTATCAACCCGTAAGTCACCGTACTCGGTACTGTACAGTCAAAACTCCGGCTAGCAACGCCGACAAAAGAAAAAAAAGTATAGGCGAGTCGTGCTTTTAAAAAAAATTATGAATGCAACATTAGAGAGAAAAGCCAGCTGATTTGATAAAGGCAGTCAGTGGCTTCAAATGTCTAAAGTTTCTACCACGGAAAATTTCATATAAATTGTTATGCAAGCTAAATACTGAAAGACTCTCTAAGGATGTCAAACTTCCTGCACTCAAAAATAAGATGCTCGGCAGACTGAGTAATATTGCATTTTTCACAAATATCAGTGGAGGAGATTTTGATCATTTTAAAATATACCTTGTCGTAGGTGTGATTACTCAGAAGTCTGTGAAGTTATTTAAATCCCCATGTTGTAAATTTTCCTTTCGGTAGAAAAATGGGTGTCAAAAAAGGGTAACTTTTGTAGAAAGTCCCGTCACTTTTTTCTCTAGCTGAAACATGTTACGCGTCTTTCCATTCTTTTAGGATAAGTTTTTTGATTAACAGGAGGGCCTCACTGGGGGGGTAGTTAATGGACAAAGCCGTGCCGTCAAACCGAGCTTCACGTGCACAAAAGTCAGGTTTTCCATTGATACCAAAGCCACAGTGACCTGGGATCTACATAAGATGGCATTCTTCAATGCTTGTGTCTTTTAAGAGGCCGTAAATGTAGAAAACATACGCATTGTATGGGTCTTTGTTCTTGATTAACGTCAGAGACGATTTGCTGTCGGAGAAGCATGCAAATTTTTTTAGTTTGTTCTCAATTGCAAAGAGGAGGTCTGATGGCCAGAAGTTCAATGAAAGTGGATGAAAGTTCTTGCAGAAATTTGGATTTTCCTAAGAGTAAATTTAGACATTCTGTAATTGAGAAAATGGAAATATCCGAATTGACAGATCCATCCATTGCGTATGTTTTGAAGTTTTTTTCGATAAAGTAATTAAGTGTTTGCAGACATGCAGTTCGAAGACATAACTTGGACCGATTTTTTTTGGAATTGGTTATCCGATTATGTATGTTTAAATCCAATACGAACTTGTCATGAATAATACTACTCGAGGAGGATATTGAGATAACTTTGTTGAAGATGTTACTGAATTTTTTGTAACAGATTGAGTAACCACTGAAGACATCATTGTGTTTAGAGACCACTTTGTCAAAAAAAGCAGGTCTAAAGACTTTTTCTTTGAGAGGTTCTTTTGCAATTAAAAGACAATGCAATTTTATACATGTGTAGATAAACGCGAATCCCGTCCGCACGCACAAGTTTTAAATATGTACAGAAAAGCACAAGAAATTTTCTGATTGTGTTGGTGTTTACGCTCTGCAGAGAATAAGTTAAATAAGTATGTACATGTATAAGCATATCGCTCAGCGGATTGCAACATATGTATCGAGCGAATTTATAACACGTTTCCAGGGATCCTCTTGCTCATATAATTCACAATTCTTCCTGTTACTCATATAATTTTTACAATTCTTTCTCTTGCTCATATAATTTTTACAATTCTCCCTCTTCTCCTCTTCCATAATTATATGAGCAAGAGGAAGAATTGTGAATTATATAAGCAAGGTATGGGTTTACTTACATATATTACTTTGAGAAAGTCCTCAAAATGTCATTGCACGCAATTTATAAAACAACAAACGATGTATGAGCATAGGAAGTTAGGTCAACAATTTATTCAAAAAAATTGATATCATCATCGCACCCTTCTAATTTGCTTAACAATTCAGGCTTTCTGGTGCTAAAGCGATTATTGTTTCGTTGGCCAGGTTTTATTTCGGGAACCGTTTCTATCACAAATTTTTTTTATTATTATTATTCTTGGCGTCAACGGGTGTGAATTGGCGCAATTACCATATGTTCAGCGCAGACTTGTTTTTATTATGATGTTAATACTGGGGTGTTAATACTTTGCTAAACTGCAAATATCAATTTATGTATTTATTTATTTTACTGGGATATTTTTCAAAGTTTACAACCAGTTCGCCCATTTGGACCTTAAAACCGTAAACCGCTTTCAATTTCTCAATAAGATTCTCTTGATCGTAAACAAAAACCAAAAGTACTGAACCGACAAACCAGCCAGTCACACACAAACAACAACATCAACAATAACAGTTAGCCTGGCACTCGACATAAAAATTTAACATGAAAATGGTGGAAATGTAGTAATAATAAAGGTATATTTTTGCCTTGAAAATTTCATAGTTTTCGCAATCATTATAGTCAGTAAAATTCAATATGGCGTCCTTTCTTTACAGAACTTGCTCGAAATATTTATTAAATAAATTAAAAGCTGCTGTCGAGAGCAAGTAAGAAAGAAATAGAAAGAGAATGAGATATACGATTCTATTATGCATGACAACAGTCTTAATGCTTTTAGAATCTACGGGTGGACAATTATGTGGACGCTTTTATTATCAGCAAAACGCTTCCTTACAAGGCAAAACATGATAAATTAAAAGATAAAGAAACAAGTATAAATTTGGTTTTGGTCCAATCTTTTACCCTATCACAACTATCTTAAAACACTAAAAAAAAAAAATGAAATATCGATGCTCTATAATAAGGACTGAGTATGGCAAGTTTTTCAATTTTTGAAAACTTACTCTAGAATCACTTCTACAGGAGACGTGGAAGTTTTTATTTTTGTATTATGCTGTATATATGCAGCTTATGAATTACGGGCAAAAAACGTGCATATCTTTACAATTGAAAACCGGGGTTTTACTCTTAGTTTGTTATACTCTACACCATTTGTGGTACAAGAGAATATTAACTTTGTGCGAATGTATGCAACACTCAGCGGGACTTGAGAGAGACCTACAACCTATTATACTGATCCATTCAGAATCACTTTCTGAATCGGTCTAAACTTGGCTAACCATCTGCATGTGTGTCCGTTTGTCCGCCATCTTTTCTGGTGTTTAACCTACGGTTGACAATTTTAGATATATTTTGTTAAAATTTGCCACACTGTCGTATATTGGCCCAAGAACGAACGCTATTAAAAACTATTAGAATCGGATCACTTTTTCGATTATAATCGTAGGAAGTTGTCGGGTATTTAATAATGATCACTGCAGGATTTTTGTTCGTTTTGTACTGCAGGCATATACTTTGAACTTTTTGGCGCATTTTCGATACACTCTTTCGTTCAACAATTTTCTATGTTTTTGCCAAATTTGAAGTGTTTTAATATTTGCGATCAAGAGGACGGACTGCCCAGAAAAGTTCGAAATTCAGTTATTGGTCAAGACTGTACATTCTTTATAGGACCTTTGAGTAATACGAAAGATCTAATAAACTGAATTTACACATCGCCGAAAATTACCAGTGGACTATTATCTTTACAATAATAAGTTTTTTTCATACTGTACAAATTTGAAACTCCTTTTTTTCACTACAATATATTATTTACCTTTATTAAATAATGGAAATGACACTAACAAATTTGTTACGTATTAATGTACTTTTACTGCTTATGTTTCCCGATTATTTTCCATATATTTAGTTAAATATTAAAATTATT
>NW_023998646.1:158798-164253 GCF_014805625.2 Glossina fuscipes
AAATTATTTAAATTAAATTAAAATTAAGGTTAAACAATTCTTCCTATTTAAGTAGAACATAAACAACTCTCTTTAACCCAAAAGAAGACGGCGCAAAAGCACTAGATGACATTTGTTTATTTATTCCACTTCTACAAGAAACTCAACTAAAACAAAATGGCAGTCCAGTTCAACTGACTCTTAAAGTAAATCGTAAATTAATTAATATTAAAACTTAGTATAAGTACAATGAAACAAATAAGGAAAAAAAGAAGAAAACCATGTACACAACTAGCATAGAGTCACACCCACAACCGGTACAGGACCAAATTGCAAGTGAACCCCTAAGCCATCGTATACATGCATAAGCTTGGCAACCGATAATAGTTAACAATAATTAATTCTCGACTCATAATGACTTTTTAAGGTCAAAAGGTAGTTCAAGTACGTTATAGGTAAATCGCGCGTATTAAGCAATTTTTGCTTTAATGGACTTCAAAGAGTCCGATAATGAGAATAACTGGTAGACGTCGTTTAGGTTCTTGCAAACAACTCTGAGCGGGTTAAACAGTTCGTAATTATATTTGCATTGACTAAGCTTTATCAAGGTAAAGTTCCTAGAGAAGCGGTTAGGGATTTTAAAAGTCTATTTCACGAAGTAATGCGGGTGAGTCAATTGTACCATTTATTAATTTGATTGCGAAGGAAACCCCAAGAACAAGTCCAAGCTCTTTGGAGCACCTCTTTATAAACCAAGCGCGAACTTAGCTTTGCTTAACGAGAGTTCAATATGTAAATTGAAACGTATCCTATAATCAAATAGAACGCCTAAATCTGTGAACGAATCGACCTCTTCCAACTTGTGCGCATCAATGATATACTGAGTAATGAATGACTTCCTTCTTGAGAAAGAAAGCTTCTTACATTTATTTAGATTTAGTTTCAGAAGGTTCAAAGAGCACCATGCAACCAAATTATTCAAATCACTTTGAAGATGATGTGATTGCGATTCTACGCAAAAGAAAAAGTTTCACATCATGAGCGTACATTAAGATCTCGCTGAACTTAAGCACGGAGGGCAAATCATTGATGTATAAATTAAATAAAGTGGGTCCTAAGTGGCTACCTTGAGGTACAACAGAAGTCACAAGGAATTCATCCGAGGTAATGAAGTTAAACAAAACCCCGAATGATCTACCATGCAGATAAGAGCTTAACCATTCCTCTAAGAAGAAAGGTAAGCCAGAGGCTTGGAGTTTAAAGATAAGTAGTCTATGGTTAACCAAATCAAACGCTTTGCTAAAGTCAGTGTATATGACATCAGTGCGAGAGCCACTAGAAAAAGCCTTGAAAACATGAGCAGTAAACTCTAACAGATTGGTGACCGTAGATCTTCCCTTCCGTAAACCATGTTGGAGAGGGGAAATATGCCATTTCATGGAAAGGGCTATATGCTGAGTCACAATTCGCTCGAATAGTTTAGGCAAGACACTCAACTTGGCAATGCCCCTGTAGTTCTCTACAAGTTGCCTACTACCACTTTTGTTAACAGGAATAAGTAAACAAGTCTTCCAACACAAAGGGAAAGCACCTAAATTCAAGGACTTGTTGAAAATCTTTGAGATAACACCACATAGCTCGCCAGCACAAGATATATGTACACATCACGGGATTCCATCAGGGCCAGGCGAACAATTATATATTAATTCATCATTTCTGAAGTTGCTATTACCGCAATTCTAAATCTAGAGCCCAAATTAGATTGACGGCAGATCCTTGAATTCTTGCTCGATTTTTCAATAATCAAACAAAGCTTTCGGAATAGTCTTTACACAAACTTAAAGAGGGTTAAACAGCGTAATATAATTTCCATATGCTGAAAGATTACCGGATACATAAAGATAGAAAATTAAGTCGAATCTTTTACCAGAAGTACGTATACCTTATAAACTTTTTAACGAACATTTCCATGCATTAAAAAATCCAGCCAACTCATTTCATGAGCACCAAAACTGTTGACGGCGGAACGATTTACTACAAGTAGCTATAGATTATTTTGCAAAAATATTGCACACATAAACACCGCAAGAAACAGTAAGTAAGTGATACTAAGTAACATAACTTCTTCACAAACAACTAGTTTCTAGAGTTTACACGACACAAAAGTAACAGCACACGTACTCCGGCGTACGCACACTTTGTGTATTTATATATACATATATGTACTGTGAGGACCAAAAGTCGTCCCTCGTTTTGGGCCTCACGGCTTCTCCGTCTCCGGCTGGGGAGAGAGGGAGTGCTAGAGATTAAGACAGAATAAGAATAGGATAGACATAGCATAAGAATAGGATAGGCCTAGCATAAGGGTAGGATAGACATAGAATAAGAATAGAATAAGAGTAGAATAGGGTAACTTTAGTTTTAGCTAAGGGAGTCGAAGCGAGACTCTCGATCAGGATAATGAGCCGGAGTTAAGCGGTCGAAGTAAGCGCGCCGTGTTAAAGAGCAATGCCGAGAATAATAAAAGAGTCCTTGCGAATAGAAATATTCTTGTGTTTTCCTTCCCTGGGCCGCTGAGCTGCCCCAGCCATAAGGAAAGGGACGAAACGGCCTCACAGTACACACTTCCTAATACATAAAATGACTTCAAATCACTCAATTTTAATTTTAAATGTTAAGTCTAATGTTATCTCGCTTCAACATTTTGTGCTGGTTTGACATTGAAAAAAACAGTTAACGTGGCAGTAGCAGTGAGCAAAACCATAGTAAAGAGTCTACATACCATGCAAAACGTAAAAAGTAGAAGAGTAAAAGTGATTGTTTAGAAAATATGCAAATTTGCATTAGAAATGCAAATAGTGGCTGCACATACGTAAAGATCAATTTCTTTTGTATTTAATTGAAAAAGAGCAAAAAACAAAATAAAATCCTCTCTCCATTTTTAAAAGAATGTAACTTTCAAAAATAATAAAATTATATTCTTAATTAATTACTAAACATTATAATATAATAAAACTTATCATGCACTATTGTTGTCTGCCTTTACACCTAAAAAAGTCAACGGTTTATTAAAAATTTACATTAAATACAAAATTGAAAAATTCATTGACTTGCATTAATTATTTGTATATATTATTGATTGTGTTATAATTACTATTTTTATTATATTATGAATTTTCGTAAGTCCATGACCGAACGTTAAGGGAGTTATGATTTTGCATTTTCACTTGTAGCAAACTGACGTGTATGTGAAAATTATAAAGATGTATAATTTTTCTGTGCTCAGATATGCTCGTCAACATGTCTGCCTATCAGCTTATTTGTCGTGCTTTGTTGGAAAGTATAGCAAGCTCTACGATGAGGATAAATGGTTTTACAATTGTGAAGAAAGCGCGAAAAAAGAATTGACTTTTGAATGTATATTGTTTTACTATTTATGTCATATACCAGACAACGATTTAAGGATTGTGGAAAATGTTTCTCCTAATTGCGCGCGCAGTTCTGTTCGGCTTTCTAACATGTCCTCATATTAAAAGAAAGTCTTGTGATTTTTTTACTTTGTCCAGAGGGTATGTAAAACTCGTCTTATAGCGTTTTTCCACTTAGCATACCCACCAAACGATTTCTATTAGGGATGCGAAATATTTGTATCACAGAGAAATTTGTATCGAAGAACTCATAAGATACATGTATTGTTGATCAGCGTGAACAATGAAATCGATGTACACATATATTTAGTTGATTTACATGCGTTTGTTATCCGTTCGTCCACCCAAAGCATAACTACTAACCTGAAAATTTTTGTACAAAAGAACCGCTCATCTCATATTTTTTGTGTTACGGTCCTAGGGTTAAATTCGATGTAATTTCTCGAATGTAACATAGTTTTGATCAACTCGAACACTATACACATATTGTATTTATTTATTTTTAAATAAGGCTAAGGAGACTTTGTCGCAAAGAAAGCACATTAAAGAAAATTTGGTTTAAAAAAAAAAATTTGTAAAGGAAATTATTTATTAATTGTTATAATCGACGTTGATTTAAATATTGGCTACACGTGAGATTGTCATGTATCGCTGAATGTTTTTTTTTTTGCATGCCACTCTTGAAATCAAATAACGACAATCGAACAATGATGTTCCTTTCAACGTCACTAACACAACGCTACTACTTTGTCAGTGTTACGTTTAACGCAAGTTAATTAATTCAAAAGTTTGTACGAGAATTGTTTAATTAAAACATATATGGATTTTATATCTAAGCCAATGAATACATTCGGTGCTGACTACAACTAGTTTTATGGAAACCAAATTGAATTATTTTAAATATTTGGTTAGGTTACCATCACATCTTCCGCCAATTCGTTTAGAAGTTAGTGAAAACATATTTTAGCACAACGCATTCGAAAGTTGTCAAAACTTATCCTACCCTGAAATATTTTCAACAACTTGAAAAGTCTGTTTCCCAAACCAAATCGTAGGGGACACTCTTACAACATAATTATTTCTCGAGAACTGGCTAGGTTGCCAAGTACAAAAAGCACTCGGCGATGAACATTACTTCGAGCATAATGCGTTGCCACGCATAGCGTAGAGAGACTTACACAACTAGGAAACCACTTTAAAAAAAAAAAATTCCACTTCTTTAAAACAAGCTTTTCAAAGACATGGAGTGATGATACCCATCAGATTTTGAATTATAATTTCAGAAACTTGTCATGAGACTCGTTACTTTCATTGCCGGCTGAGTATTTGTCTTTTTCTGACAAAGAAATAAAAATAAAATAAAAAGAAAAGTCCCGTCGGTTGTCTGCCGTTGTCTGTCCACTGTAAGTCAGTCGGTCGTCGTCTGGCGTCGGCCCTACCTATGCACACCCCCTTTCTCCTTTCAGCTACAGCGGTGGCAGCTGTAGCGCTTAACTACTCATCGGGGACACAAAACAACAGGGGAATAAATAACTAAAGTAACTTACAATACAATCCTCTCGCGATGTCGTGGCTGTCTCCTTCGGCGGCTCCTGTCCACGGCAAGGAAGTAGGAAGTTCGTCTTACGTCGTCGGCACAATCACAACACAGCTGGGATGTAGGTGCATGTGGGTGCACGTAATTCATAAGCTACTGGATAATTATTCTTCTTCCTCTTAACACATCTTGATTGAGGCAAACACATTGATCCTTGTTTTTTTTCTTTTGTTTTTTTTTTGATCATTTATTAAACGCACGAATAAAAGATAAAATGTAATAATAGTTCAGGTGCACATCAGTGCTACAATCAAGGCATTTAGGTAGACATTTTTTTGTTTCACAATCATTTGTTTATACATGTCAGATTCGCTTATGGAATTAAGCAGAATTCTAAATTTTTCATAACTTATTGGAGTGTATTTTTTTTCTTTACAATTTATTAAATGCGCTTGGCTATTTCTTTTTATTATAAAACATTGTTCTGCTAAAACTTTCCACAATACTTCAT
>NW_023998646.1:164653-177917 GCF_014805625.2 Glossina fuscipes
TCTGCTAAAACTTTCCACAATACTTCATTAATACTTCGCAACCATTTGTTTATGAAGGTCACCTTTAACCAATAATCTTCTACGTTATTCACTTGATAAGAAAACCTTTTGCTTCTTGTTCGACAAAAAAAACGTATTCAAAGAACGGTGCAGCCATTACCCTTGCCTTGATTCTCTTATGCTTCTTCTAATTGTTCCACCTTTTTTTCCTTTTCTTTAATAAAAAAACGGTTTAGACTTCATTTTTGTGGTTTAGTTTTTGCTAATTTTAACTAAAGACACATTGACGTCATTCACGTCGCTTTTGTCGTGAGGTTCTAATTAAAATTTATCCTTCTTTTGAGGTGTTAATTAAAATTTATTCTTTTTTCTGAATTTCGATATTTTCCGAGTTAATTTATTTCAAACTTCAATTGCACAAAATTTTTCTTTCGCGTATTTTTCTATTTATTTCTTTTCTTTTGAAATTTTTTTTATGGTCAATTTGCAGTTTGAGCCCATATTTCAGAAAGACGAAAAAAAAACAACCACTTCATGTAGCTTTCGGTTTTTAATTAATTTTTTTTTCTTTTTCCTTTCTTTTTTTTTTTTTTTTAATGAACTTTTTTATTGTATTGATAATTAATTATTTATGCTGGTTATCGTAATGCATACTTCCTTGTAAATTTTAATATTCACAGTCAGCTAATGCTAGTCCTTTTTATTACCCTTGAGGGATAGTCTTCACAATTATTTCTTATTTATCCGTTTTATATTGAGCCCGAAAGCCCGTCCGAACTTCACCAGATGCCAAACAGTTCTCCTCGCTATCTTGATATTAAAAAGCAGACAGACTTCTCATTCTTACTCAATTTCCCTCGTCTTCTTCCTGTTGCTCTCTCTATAACGGCTTGCCGCTACTCTCACAAGAGCAAGCATAGATCCCGCAAAATCATACGATTTTGCTTGTACTTGTAAACAAGGAAATCAGAGAAGAGTAAAATAAACATATCCCGCAAGATCATACGATTTATTAGCGGTACCACAAAATCGCATGATTTCGTCTAACGGCATGCCGTAATTCCGCTCCTTGCGGTTGACACAGACCGACAGACACCCTACCCAAGGTTTGTTCGCGGCCGTTACAAACTTTTGCTCTGTTCTTCTAGAAGCAAAAGTGCTTAATGGAAACGAACAAGACTTGAAACACTTTAATAGATTGTGATAGAGAGAGAGAGAGAGAGAGAGAGAGAGAGAGAGAGAGAGAGAGAGAGAGAGAGAGTGATAAGGTATTTTACGTAAGGGACTTTATTTATTGTGTACATATTTTGTAAATAAACTTACAAAGTATGGATTTAAAGGCTGCCCTACACCTTAGATCGTATGCCCGCTTGTATTGAAAACTCTATCGTTGAGATTGGAACCCGGGAACATTGAACATTCGGTGATAGGCATAAAAAATGAAAAAATCAGCAATGCCCAACCAAGGCTATAAAGCATGACAATTTAGTTGTCCTTCTATTTTTAGTTTTCTTTAGCATAACGATGATAGGTATAAACCATCAAAAATAGGAATAAGAGTTTCGTTTGCAATATTTCTAGCAAGTGTACAACAAAAACGATTTTTTCGGCTTAAAACTTTTTTTTTTCTATAACAACCTTCTAAAACATGGGACAAATAATAGGTTGGTAATCAGCAAGTGCGGAAGTGAAGATGAAGATGTCAATAGCTTTCCAGTGTAAAAAGATGAATTGCCTAAAGGCTGAGCCATCTCACTGGAAGTTGCATAGATATGAATGAAACCTGAAGTTCGTTAGTCTTTTGCTTTGCTTTTTGTTTTCAAAGAATTACGAGCAGAATGTCCGTTTAAGGCCGGGAAGACATTCTCTTAATTGACAATAAATATGTCAATGGATGCGTTAATAATTTGTTTCACCTTTTGAATATCCGTCTATCCAACACTTCCATGGCAGGCACTTTCACTTTAACATCAAGCGCTTTAGAAAGAACATATCTTTGCCCAACGTATGAGATCTTGGACGCAGAGTAAGAAATTTTTTTCGATATACATTGTAATATTTTCCATCCCCTAATAAACCATTCATCAGATTCAATTTAGAGCGTTAAATTATTCCAAGAAAATAGAAGATAATTAAGTTAGTATACCTTCCTCAACCTTGAGTATGATATTTTAACGGTAATATTACTTAATATAGAGAGATTAAGAAGTACAGAAAGAAAGAATAGAAAGAAAATGCAACTGCCTGGATTTCCGACCAATCGCTCAGGGAACTTCCCCAATAACGTAAACAGGTCAAGAACAACGACTTGCGGAAAAAAAGATAGGGCGCGATTGCAACCTGGAATATGTATAGTCGATTGATTAGCGTTATGTCGTTACCGATCGATTTAACAACCTTTTAAAAGAAAAGTTTCACAAAACTTTTTATCTTTTTTTGAATAAATCGCTTCCTTTCCAGGTTTCTCATATTGTTCTGACATGAATTTAAAGAATTACTTAGAACCTTCGAGGTGTTATAGAATGACTTGAAACTATTTTTATAGCTTTCTAAACGACAAACGAATTACGAAAGTATTAGAAGTCATCACAGTGGAGATAGTAGAAAGCAAAATCAAAAAAAAAAAAACTAACATATAAATAACAACCTATACGGATTTGTGAAATAAATAATAAAAAGGGGTAGCCTTACACTTTACAAACATATATAGTGCACCTAAATATATATATATAAAAAACGAAATTTTTAAAATTCGTTAAGTATCGTTCAATAATAATTTAATGTTATTTCACAAGGGATTGTTTGTGAATTCATTCAATTGATATTTCTATTCGAATATATTTAAGAAATGAAAACATTAGAAAAATTTGCATAAATTATTAAATGTGAACTGTAAATATGTGAGTTGAACTTTTTGGTATCAAAGTAGGTTAAAACTACTATTATTGAAAAGGTTTATTTCTTTTTAATTACATTATTTTGTTTAAAACCAATTGTTGCTTTGCAAAATATAATAAATACATGAGAAAGACGTTTACTGTACTAATGTCTCGAAAAGAATACACAATTATACGTAGTTAGTAGAAAACAAGCAACAGCATAATAGTTGAATAAAGACGATCGATCAGACATACTACACCACATTACTAAACAAGTGGAGAACACAACTTTAGAGAACTAGCTGTGTGCAGTATTAATATTAATATTAATATCAACACGAGTTGAGTAACAAATAACATACTTGTTTAGTTACTTTAGTTACTTTAGTAACCTACTTAATTCTCGTTGCGCTTAGTATGTCAGCTACGGTTATGATGTTTGGTGTTTGCTCAAATGTTCGCTTTCGGCAGACTTTAACATATAAGTATTGAACACACTAATATCTTCCACAAACCTGTCATATCCACACTAATACCTTCCACAAACCTGTCATAACCACGCTAATACCCTGCACAGACCTGTCATAAACACAGTAATAATAGTATTTCGGTATTTTAAATTAATATGAAAATTTGGATCGGATGGTCTAATTTTTTGGACTACTTCCCATACAATTTTGAATAGGAAAACTGAATCTTATATGTAGTTATACATATGATAGTTTCTTCACTTACAATGAAACAAAGACGCTGTTTGTGTTATGTTATAGTATGTGATGATTGTGCTCCTGTAGCAGGCCCGTAGCATCTATGGAGTAAAAACAGCCAATGGCGAGCGTTAAGTAATT
The DNA here is from genome assembly GCF_014805625.2 of Glossina fuscipes. Taxonomy (NCBI): domain Eukaryota; kingdom Metazoa; phylum Arthropoda; class Insecta; order Diptera; family Glossinidae; genus Glossina; species Glossina fuscipes. The sequence goes on from NW_023998646.1 coordinate 168,381, forward strand.
CAGTAGAAGTTGAATATTGCTTTAATTATTTTTTTTTTTTTTACATATTTTCTAATTTTGCTTCGATATTTTTGAATGGTATTTGCTTACTTAAGCTCTCCGTTTTATGCTCAATTGGTTATGATAAACATTTAACGATTTAATAATTCCAATTTATTTATTTAATTACTTGTTAACGGAAGACTTAAATTTTTTTATAAAAATTAAAATTTTTATTTATGTAAACTTGTTGGTAGTTCCATTACTAAGTCTGAGTTAATTAAACTATTCTTTGCTATTATAAAGGCACTCACAAAATATACACATGCGCACAAGTTTCCTATTATAGTCAATGTCATTTTAGAAAAATAAAGAATATTACAATTGGCTTAGGTCGAACTTTTCAATACCTACTATTTGGTGTATGATACTTGCTTGAAAAAATGAATGAAAATTAATTAGTTTAGTACAAAGAGAGGTATTTTGTTGTGTATCGCCGGTACATTTCAGATTACATTTTTGTATGATTTATCTCTCTCTTGTAAAGTTTAAATTGGCAACTTTATCCATAAAATTTATTTAAAGTTTTACATAAACTTGGGGGTAACATAAGTAACAAGAAGGAATTATAAATTCGATCTGTTCAGCCGAAAAGGGGGATCAAATTTTTTCTCTTAAAGAAAGAGTAGCAATGAAAAATGCTCAACAGATTGTTATGCGCATATTTATTCCTCTGTTTAGGCTATTTAAGAGGTTTTAGGCATTGACAGTTTCGGCAGTGCGAGAACTTAAATTCGATTTAAAGTGAAATTTCAACAATTTACGGCAGACTTTTTTTAAAAAGAGATTGTTAGGTTGTACGTTTCATAATTTATAAAAGCATCAATGAAAACATTTCGCTCTCTTGGCAACTGGGAACCTGATCTTACGTGCGGGAAGAGACAATATTTAAGAGTAAGCATTTTATTCCACATAAAGTTTCTAGGTCGATCGTAATCATCACTTTGGCATATTAATAGACAAGCATATACGAACTTTAATAAAAAATGTTGCCTTGAAAAGTTGTTTTTTACTCAATGACGAAAAATAAGAATGGGTCTTCACTAATTGAGTATATGCTTTGTACAATTACCTGATGTCTATTAGCCAGAGCTTGTCAGTTCTCAACATTACATGTGGTGCAAGAGCATATTAGGCTCGTGCGTATATATACAATATCCAGAAGGACTCGAGATAGGCCGCCTTCTTATTATATCGATCGATTTAGAATCACTTTTTGAATCCATTTAATTTTGTCTATTCGTCTGTCCGTACGATATTTGTCCATGTATTCTCGTGTTCAACTTGCGGATTGGAACTTTTCAAATATTTTAACGAAACCTGGACATTTTTGGCCCAAGGACGAACACTATTGAAAATGCTTCGAATGGGAACACTTTTTCGACCTCCCGCTGTTTTGAGAAAAGTCGTTATATGAGTAACTCCATTAAGCAAAGTGGTGTGGGGTATTAAATGGCGAGTTGTGGTTAACTATAACTTTTAGCATCTTACAATGAAAGCTGATTTAAGCAGAGAGATTTATTATGGCTAGGCTTAGTTTGGACCGCATTGACTTACTTTTTGGACCTCATCACAAACAAATCACAGTCTGGCAACTTTGTCGCGCGGTAAAGTCGTATATTTTTTGTGTCGGCAATTAAAATTTTAATTTTTTGTTGAATTTCGTGGCTATTCTGCCTTATAGTGTGTGATTTTATAATATACTTTAAGAAGAAAGTGAGTGAATTCAAAGTAAAAGAAATATTTTTCTTTTACGTTTTCATTTGATTTTTGTAAACAAAAATTTTGCAAAAATCTCTCTTTTTTTTTGTTTTCTCTCTTTTTCTCTGTTATTTTTTTTACTGTTTGGAGTTTGTGTTGCTAGTGATCTCTCGTTACAGTGTCAACCTAACAGAGAAGTTTTGCACAAATTGGTTGATAAATTTTTATGTTCAGGATTTTTTTTTAGTGATTTGTGTGCCTGTTCTTCATAATCAACAACCGTCTTTTTGACAGGACATGGAGTGTTTATATACACCTTGTCGGGCGAAATCAGGCCCGAATTCTGATAGATTCGTTTCTTGTTGGCTCTGCGAGCGCTTTGGTCATGCAAAGTGTGCCGGTATTCTCGGCCGTGCTGCTGACGCAGTCGCTGATCCGGCTAAAGGCTTAAGATGGTCATGTCCTGACTGTAGGCAGCGGGACATTGACTTTTATAAACTTTTCACGGAGACCCGTTATGGTTTCTCTGAATTGAGTAGAAATCTCGGCTCCTTGTGGGAAAAGTTTGAGCTCATTAAGTCTAGGTTTGATGAGTGTCGCTTTATTGGACACTCATCTTCTACTCGTAGCGTAGCGTGTGGGACGTCACCTCTGGCTTTCTCCAAATCTAATTCGTTGGTACAAGTTACCGCTCCCTCTAACTCTAAAATGAATAGTAATGTTTCCGATATTGCTGAGTCGGTTGATAGAAAAACAGTTACAAACAAACCGGCAAGTCCATCGGTTTTAAGCTATGCTGAAGTGGCAAGGGTATCTCCGCCCAGAGCCGCCACTCACTCCAATCAAGTGCCATCGCCTAAAAGTAATGAAGAGAAAAATAAGTCATCCTCTCCTCCTGGCTGTTCGCGTGTGAATGCTGGTCACCAGACTGGGCAAGTCTCACAAGCTGCCGGTACAAGGGCGATAACCCCATCTATATTTTCCCCAACTCGAAACTCTCCTACTGTGAACCCCCATCCTGTTCCAAGTAATGACATTTGCTTGACGGCAGTTCCTCCCAGAAAAGCAATATTTGTGTTAAGACTGGCACCTGAAACATCGGTGGATAACATAAAAGGTTATCTGGCGACGAAAGTCCCATCAGTCAACTTAAAGCGTGTTAGCATCTTTAAAATGGCTCCTTCTCAAGCTAGGGCAATCTCCTCTTTTAAAATATTAGTTCCGACTGAAAACAGTGATATGTTGTTAAACAAATCACTGTGGCCAGTAGGATCCTTAATTAAGGAATTTATCCCTCGAGATCGTCCCCGTAACACCAAGGCAATAGTTTTGTCGCCTTCAAAAAACTAATTGTTTCTTCAGGCCCACTATCTCTCATTTATCAAAATGTTAGGGGCCTAAATTCCGATCAAGCACAGTCGACCTCGAAGCAGATGTCCCCCGTGGTTTAATAAGACAATTAAATATCACAAGAATAGAAAAAACTCGCTATTCAAAAAATATTCGAAAAGTGGCTATGCGCTCGACTACGTCGCTTACTCGGTGGCGAGGCATAGATTTAACTCCCTCAACCATCATTATTACTGAAGAACCCTTCAGTTCATTAAATCCTCTCTGTTTGCTAATCCTAAATTCTTCTTTAAATTTGTTAACTCTAAAAGAAAAATTTCCACACATCCCTCTTATGTTTCTTTTAATGGCTCTGGTTCCTCGGATGATTTTGAAATCTCAAATCTATTTGCTGAGTATTTCCGGCGAAACTTTTCGATTGCTAATTTCGATTTATCAGCAAACTACCCATATCCCATAACTAACTCGTTTTCAATACCTAACTTGGTTAATGCGGAAGATGATGTTTTCAAAGGGTTGAGTTCTCTAAAATACAGTTGTTCGCCTGGACCTGATGGAATTCCATCATGTGTACTTAAATCTTGCGCTGTCGAGTTGTGTGGTGTGATCTCAAAGATTTTTAACATGTCCTTGTATTCAGGTGTTTTCCCTTCATGTTGGAAGAGTAGTTTCCTTATTCCTATCCACAAGAGTGGAAGCAGACAATTTGTTGAGAACTACAGGGGCATAGCCAAGTTGAGTGTCTTGCCCAAGTTGTTCGAGCGTATTGTGAATCAGCGTTTGGCCTTTGCCATTAATTCGTATATTTCTTCGCACCAGCACGGCTTTCGTAAAGGGCGATCTACAGTCACCAACTTGTTAGAGTTTACCTGTCATGTTTTCAAGGCTTTTTCTAGCGGCTCTCGCACAGATGTTATTTACACTGATTTAAGCAAAGCGTTTGATATGGTTAACCATAGACTACTTATCTCTAAACTCCAAGCCTCTGGTTTCCCACCCTACTTAGTGATATGGATAAGCTCTTATCTGCACAATAGATCCTTCAGGGTTTTGTTTAACTTCATTACCTCGGATGAATCCCCCGTTACGTCTGGCATACCTCAAGGAAGTCACTTAGGTCCCATTTTATTTAGTTTATACATTAACGATCTCCCATCGGTCGTTAATTCCAGCCAGATCTTAATGTATGCTGATGATGTGAAACTGTTTTCTTCCTTCTCTCTTGAATCGCAATCACATCAGCTTCAAGGTGTTTTGGATAATTTTGTTGAACGGTGCTCTTTGAATCTGCTAAAACTAAATCTGAGTAAATGTAAGAAGCTTTCATTCTCAAGAAGAAAGTCATTCGTTACTCAGTATTTCATAGATTCGCATAAGTTGGAGGACGTCGATTCGATTACAGATTTAGGTGTTCTATTTGACCATAGGTTACGTTTTAACTTGCATATTGAGCTCTCGATTAGCAAAGCTAGGTCCGCGCTTGGTTTTATAAAAAGGTGGTCCAAAGAGCTTGATGATCCCTACATTACGAAAAGGCTGTACATGTGTTTGGTTAGATCCATACTCGAGTATGCCTCAGTTGTGTGGTCTCCTTCATATAGGTGCTACGTAGATTAAATTGAATCTGTTCAAAAGCAATTCTTGCTGTTTGCCCTTAGAAATTTGGGTTGGGATCCGATTGCCTCTCTTCCTCCGTATGAAAATAGGTTGCTTCTGCTGTCCCTACCGTCTCTTGAGAAACGTAGATTTGTTCTTGGCGTTTCCTTTCTAATTAAAGTAATAAATGGTGCTATTGACTCGCCTTCATTACTTGGTGAAATAAGCTTTAATGTCCCTAACCGCTTCTCTAGGCACTTTATCTTGGTTAAGCTTAATCAGTGTAAATTTAATTATGAGCTATTCAATCCGCTCAGAGTCGTTTGCAAGAACCTAAATGACGTCTACCACTTATTCTCGTTATCGGACTCTTTAAAGTCCATTAAAGCAACATTGCTTAATACGCGCGATTTACCTATGTCGTATTTAAACTAGCTTTTATCCTTAAAAAGTCGTTACGTTTCGAAAGTGAATTATTGTCAATTTATTATCGGTTGCCAGGCTTATGCATGTTTGCGATGGCTTAGGGGTTCATTTGCAATTTGGTCCTGTACCGGTTGTAAGTGTGCTCCTATGCTGATAGTGTACATGCTTTTTTTCTTTTTCTTTTTTTTTCTTCTTATTTGTTTTATTACGCTTATACTCAACTTTATTGTTAAAGAATATTAGTTTTGCATTAAGAGCCTATTGAACTCGACTGTTCTTTGTTTAATTGAGTTTCTAGTATAAGTGGAATAAAATAAATAAAATAAATAGATAAATGGAACGTTACCAAAAAGTCATTTTTATATGGCGATAATCTGAAACGTTTATTAAATTCCAAATCTTATTTTGCTGTGGGTTCGGCGTCTAATGAGTGACTGGAAGAGTTTCAACTTAGATCGTTTTTTGGAAAAGTTTATTTTTCATATTATATCGCAGAAAATACATTATTGTTAAGTTTTGTTATAAAGTTAGAAAAGCGTGTCATTCGATTTTTTATTGTAGTTAACAAAAAAATTTATGTTATAGGCTATTATAAATACAATTAATTAGTAAACCATGTTGTCTCATCTTAGTGCTCAACGTCTTTTTTTTAGTCTAAGAATTTATTTCATTAGTCTAAAACAATACTAATAATAATAACAATATTTTAAAAATTCAAGTTAAAAATCGAAAACAGATTTACGCTTCACTCAACATCCAGTTCAGTGTACTAGCGGCATTTGCATATTCGAGTAAATGTTTGTTTTTAGTGACACATACAGCAGCAAATTTCCCGAACGGCAATATGCGGCACATTATACGTGTAAATTTTATATATAATTATTTGTGTGTGCCTTTTTAATATAGAGCATATAAATAGTTTTATGAGTAAGTTATATATAAAATGTGGACATTGACTTTTCGTTAATTGTTAAGAAGATAGCAAATTTTTATTTATTATATAAATTTATACATATTTGCGATATTTGTAAACATAAATGTAAAATTAAAAAAATATAAAAAATCATCACGGTCTTAGTGGACAAGTAGACCTAACCGCATGGTCTTTTCACTAGTTTTGTGAAAATTTAATGTTGAAAAATTAATTTGAATAGCGAGCGACATTTTTCTACAACGAAAAGCTACGTTCTACAAAAAATATTCTCTTTGTTCTACTCTCGTTGTTTGAAACTTCTAAAATTATTCGCAAAATATATCCACCATCTAGCAATCGTTGCCATAAGCCTTACATTTTTATCAATTTATTCATAACAGTTGAACTTAAAACTGCGATCATCTTGGATAGTGTTTCTGGGAGAAGATTCACAAATTAGAAGAAAGGTAGAAAAATGCGTAGTGATCAGCAACACTTTGCAAATTTGTAAGTTATACGTAAAGTAAGCACTTTCTTTTTTGACAAAGAAAAATGTCCTTCAGTTAGGATTTGTTTTTAAATCAGTTGTTCAATATATATTTTTTTAAAAATATAATTATTTTTTGGAATAAAAAAACACAAGTAAGAATGCTACAGGCCGGCAAGACCGGTGCTACACCACCTCGCCTGATACAGTGGTTCATTCTTTTCCTTAATAATACAGCAACGACAAAAATACATGATTTTTATGTAAATGCATAACTTTCATGAAAATATATTGCAGTATACTCAAATGTTGATGTAGTCTAAATTTAGAAACCTTAATTTACTATAATAAACCGTCAAAACACTATACCGCCAACCGTCATAAAGGGGTCTAAAAAATAGACTTATGTGATCTCAGTTCACTCCAAATTAGAACTTTGTAGTATATATAGGCTTATATTTCATTGAAACCAGTAGAAACCGGGAGAAAATTACTTGACAATTCTAACACGTGTGACTAAGAAGCACATTACAGGTTTCTTTTCTTGTCAGACGAAACTTCAACAAACAGTTTCAAGAGCTCTGTGATAGCGTCGACGGCAAGATTAAGAATGCAAGAATCAAACTCGAGAAGATGCATTAACGTCTTGGAGACGGCCATAAAAGTGATGCAATGTGACCTGAAAAAAAATCAATCTTTGCACCCACGTTATTACTTATTATAATACTGGGAGAGGATCGCAATCGTAAGGATTGGGTGTTAATTTTTGATAACAGCTCAAGGCAAGTTACGGCTCAAATCTCCGTTAATTCATTGGACAAAACCTCCTATATGTTCGTATGTCGCCACATGAACGAGATGCATATATTTGAGTGTCGTCAACACAAACAGTATATGAATGAATATTACAATTTTGAAAGCATGTAATTTGATCGTTAACGAAGATGCTAAAGAAGGTGGACTCCAATAAGAAGCCTTGCGGTACAGCAAACTTAATACCTCTTATCTCAGTGGAAAAAAGTCGAATTTCACGCATTGATATCGATTTTCCAAATAAGGTTTAACTGCTATTGAACCAAAACCAAAGCAAGTTCCGCTTATCACACTACCGGTGAATACCTTCCAACACCGTGAGTATAGCCGAACTACGGCTAAGTTCTTAGAATGCAACTGCAAGACGATTTGATCGGTTGTTAATCGCTCAAAAAGGTACAGCAGAGCAGGGACAATGCTAATGGGACGATAATAGCCTTGTGAACTGCCATAAGTAAGTAAAACTGTCGCTTATGGATCTTCGAAAACCTAAGGGAAATAGCCGGACAAGCTCTTCGACTGTAACAACCTACGAGCGATTTTTTGAGTAAGGAATTTCTTGAAATCGCTGAGGTCTCGATCTTTATGGATATGGTATGGAACGTTTTTGGTTGATTTCCTTTTTAGAAACTCAAACAATTGATGTCAAGAAGTCATCGTGTAGCTCATGTAACAATGGCTCTGTTGCGTGATTGTTTTAAAATGGCACGTTTTGTTGAAATACCCAATACACTCATCTTTTACGTATATGGAAATATATCACGTTTAGTTAACACATCTAAAGAGCTTTTTCTTTCTTCTTTCTTGTAAAGTTTCCTGTTGCACAAAACGTGAACATAACAATTAATTTTATATATAAGAGTACATTCCGGAATATAAACATATATATTATGAAAGGTGTTTTTGTGTTTTGTTTACTAACGTCAATAAGTTTTATACATATCAAAATTTGTAAAGGAGCATGCAAATATGGCTCGGCACATACTTAAGCGCAAATGTACTCGTAAAGAATATAGTGTAATTGATGCAGGTATCCGCCATTTACAGTTTGGTAAATGAACAAACCAAGATCTGCAAGGATATATTAAGCGAATGAGAAAAGGAGACGTAAAGAGCGAGATAGAAAACTTTGTTAGTTAACATGTGTGCTTCTGTAAATATTTTGTGGTTAATTTGATTAAATGCTCGAGTTAAGGTAAGAGGCCGTGAACATGGAAAGAGGACAAGACTTATGTGATTGAGTGTATTTAACCGATATTTGTGTAGGTTTACCTTATTTAATGCAATTAGCATTCAACTTATACTAAAATTAAATATACGCCAAGTGAAAGTTATATTTTGATAATGAAACTACAAAATTCACAACGTAAGATAAGGCATTAAAGTGTTTGGAAAATCAAAATACCGATACGGTATTATCTACGTAGTTTATAAACGTTCTAAAATGCAACGGAAACCGAAGATATTCGTTACACGTGTAAGTATAAATTACTTAATGCCATTCATAATTCTTCTTCGTCTTCTATCAGTTTTATTTTCTTCCTTTCGGCTTTTGGTATCAGTAGAGTAAGTAAGACTGGGGCTGCAAGCAAATTGCGCATAATTTTCTTTATAGCAGTTTATTTAGTTTTAATTATACCCTGATATTCAAAAACCATTACTTCCGGAGTACTTTCTTTTCCTTGTTGTATTAAAAGATAAACGCTATCTAGAAATTCCGGAAATATTGGATTTGCCCTGGCAGATAACCCACATTCGGACCAGATAGTACTTATTGTGCAACTCGTGGATTTTTTAGATGACCGACCACTCAGAGGACTTCCTTTATGTAGGATAAGGTGAAAATAATGTATTCATTCCAATATTATTTATTTATTTATTTATTTTATTTATTCCACTTATACTAGAAACTCAACTAAACAAATAACAGTCGAGTTCAATTGGCTCTTAATGCAAAACTTATATTAATTAACAATAAAATTGAGTATAAGCATAATAAAACAAATAAGAAGAAAAAAAAAGAAAAAAAAGCATGTACACTATCAGCATAGGAGCACACTTGCAACCGGTACAGGACCAAATTGCAAATGAACCCCTAAGCCATCGCAAACATGCATAAGCCTGGCAACCGATAATAAATTGACAATAATTCACTTTCGAAACGTAACGACTTTTTAAGGATAAAAGCTAGTTTAAATACGACATAGGTAAA
>NW_023998646.1:178317-202599 GCF_014805625.2 Glossina fuscipes
GCTTTGCTTAAATCAGTGTAAATAACATCTGTGCGAGAGCCGCTAGAAAAAGCCTTGAAAACATGACAGGTAAACTCTAACAAGTTGGTGACTGTAGATCGCCCTTTACGAAAGCCGTGCTGGTGCGAAGAAATATACGAATTAATGGCAAAGGCCAAACGCTGATTCACAATACGCTCGAACAACTTGGGCAAGACACTCAACTTGGCTATGCCTCTGTAGTTCTCAACAAATTGTCTACTTCCACTCTTGTGGATAGGAATAAGGAAACTACTCTTCCAACATGAAGGAAAAACACCTAAATACAAGGACATGTTAAAAATCTTTGAGATCACACCACACAACTCGACAGCGCAAGATTTAAGTGCACATGATGGAATTCCATCAGGTCCAGGCGAACAACTGTATTTTAGAGAACTCAACCCTTTGAAAACATCATCTTCCGCATTAACCAAGTTAGGTATTGAAAACGAGTTAGTTATAGGATATGGGTAGTTTGCTGATAAATCGAAATTAGCAATTGAAAAGTTTCGTCGGAAATACTCAGCAAATAGATTTGAGATTTCAAAATCATCCGAGGAATCAGAGCCGTTAAAAGAAACATGAGAGGGATGTGTGGAAATTTTTCTTTTAGAGTTAACAAATTTAAAGAAGAATTTAGGATTAGCAAACAGAGAGGATTTAATGAACTGAAGGGATCTTCAGTAATAATGATGGTTGAGGGAGTTAAATCTATGCCTCGCCACCGAGTTAGCAACGTAGTCGAGCGCAGAGCCACTTTTCGAATATTTTTTGAATAGCGAGTTTTTTCTATTCTTGTGATATTTAATTGTCTTATTAAACCACGGGGACACCTGCTTCGAGGTCGACAATGCTTGATCGGAACAGATGCAGCAATGTTGGATACAAAGGTGGAACTAATGTAGGGTTAATAGAAGAGTAGTGCCGATGATGGTATTGTAGATTTCCTTCTGTAGTTTTCTCTTTAACTTTTCTTCCAATGTATCTTTGAAGATCCAATTTTTCTATGACATCATCCATAATTAGAGTCGCAGAAGCAGCATACTTCGCCTGATCAGCCTGATCATTTCCCAATACACCGATATGACTAGGTACCCATTGTATTTTAATTTTTTCGACGGGTGTTGTAATAATTTTCCTTAATATATTGATGGTGCTCCATCTTGAAGTCGAGCGATTCCATATAGCTTTTAATACAAACGAACTGTCAGTAATAATGACAGTTTTGAGTTTGTTTTTATGGAAAAGATTTTCAGGGTAGCTTTGGTTATGAATGTTGAAGTACTTTCGTGATTGACAAGAATCTGTCCTGAAGTATCTACCACGGCACAACCAGGTGGCAGACCAGAAGATTTTGAACCTTCTGTGTATAAAAAATTCCAACCGTTACCCTCCAGTACTTGCGTTTTTTCAGCTAGTAGCTTCCTGAAGATGTAATTTGAGATCACCGAGAATAGATTTGTTTGAATTAAGAAGCTTGGGGACTATTTTAGCTTTTAACTCATATAGTCTATGTTCTAAAGTTGGGAGACCAGTTTCAATTATAATATTATTTATAGGCGTCGTCCGAAAAGCATAACAACTTGCTCTGATGGCTTGGTGATACACCGGTTTAAGGATGTTGATATTAGATTTGCAGCTATTGCCATAAATTATCAAAGCATAGTCAATCTTGCTTAACACAAGCATTTTGATAAGATAAGCAATAGTGTTAATATGCGCATGGCTTCTCCAAGCAACGTACTGTATGAAATTCACCCTTGTTAAAATAGAATTTTTTAACCGAAGACAGTGTGCTTTCCAACGATGCTTGTTGGAAAAAGTGAGCCCGAGAATATGCAGTGTCGGCACATTTAGTACTGGTAAGCTATTAACATGGATCAGTAGATTTCCTGCATCGCAAATCTGCTTTCGACAAATGTGCATTTTTTAGATTTTTGTATGGAAATTCTAGCCCCTGACGAGTTTGCCCATGCGGAGATCTCTCGTCCAATAGATTCGAGGATGTTGATTGCTTTCATGTTGTCGTTTCCTTTTGTAAAAATGTATACATCGTCTGCGTAGAGACAGTGTTCGATTCTTGGTACACGGCAAAGAATTTTGCTAATTTCGTTGAAAGCGATCTGGAAAAGCATGACAGAGAGAGGAGATCCTTGCGGAATGCCATTCATTAGCGGAAAGGAATCAGAAAAATGATTGTTGATTCTAACTTTGAACCGCCGATGCGATGATTTCAAGAGTCTTAAAATAACATGAAGACCAACTCTGACAAATGCTTTTTCGAAATCAATTGAGAGAATTGTTACGTGATTTCGTTCGGAAATTGCTTTGCTTGTGAAATCAATATGTAACAGAGCGTCTATCCCGCTTGAAACCAACTTGTTGCTTTCTTATCAGGTTCTTGGAATCAAGAAACAAAGATAATCTAGATGCCATAATCTTTTCCAATACCTTTGAGATAATATCCGATGCGATGGAGACATTTTTAGACTTTGGAATTGGAACAACTGCTGCCAGTTTCCACATGTAGGGTATATGGCCAGTCAAAAAAACCGTATTATATAGGTCCAGCCATTTCTTTTTAGATGAATTAGACAACGCACTGATCATTTGGTAGGAGATGCGGTCTAGACCAGTTGTCTTCCCCTTCGATCTGGAGAGACAACATTCAACTTCTAAGGTAGACATGCAATTTTCCAGGAACATGGCACATCTGTCAATACAATTTGAAAGAGTAATTGGAGTCCTTTTATGTTCGCTGAAAGCACTGGAAAAGTTGCTGTCAGAGGAGTATTCGCTCCACATTCGCCCAAAGTAATTAGAAATATCATGTGCGTCAGTTAAAATTCCATTGGGAGTCCAGATGGCAGAAATTTCTTTCGGGTTGGACTCCCATTGAGTCTGTTGATTTTGTTCCAGACAACTTTCATGGACGTATTTCTGTGAATTCCTCTCGAAAAAAGTTCGAAACTAAATGCCTTTGATTTTCGTAATTCCTTCCTGAATAGAGCATTGGCCTTTTTGTATAATAACAAATGATCATGATCGGGACATCTCTTAAAGCGGTGCCATAGATCCATTTTATTTTACCTCTAAAACGAAAGCGTGTTGTTCCACCAAGTAACCATAGCTCGTTTAAAAGAGGTGTTGGATTGGGGAATAGAAAGATGAGCAGCCGTGCGAATCGCTTTAGACATAATAGCAGCATCATGGTTGCAGTTCCCGTTAAATGGCTTTCAATTCAAAAATGACCCTACCTGTTTGGAGTAATTGATCCGATCCGCTTTATCTAGGAGGAATTTGGCCTGTTTTGCTGGATTAGCAGAGGACATTGAAAGGCTGAGATCGGTTCAGAAGTGATCCTTGTTATGTAGATCATCATCAAGAATATTGCTAATTTCGTTGAAGACGATTTGGAAAAGCATGACAGAAAGAGGAGATCCTTGCCATTCATTCGCGGAAAGGAATCAGAGAGATGATTGTTGATTCTAACTTTAAACCGCCGAAGCGACATGAATGATTTGAGACAGTTAAAGAATTTGGGTCCAACATTCCATGACTTCAAAAATCTTAAAATGACAATTGAGAGAATTGTTACATGGTTCCGTTCGGCAATTGCTTTGCTTGTAAAATAATCAATATGTAACAGAGCGTCGATGCACCCTCTACCACGCTTGAAACCAACTTGTTGCTTTGTTATCAGATTATTGGACTCAAGAAACCAAGATTATCTAGATGCCAATACTTTGAGAGGCAAGATAAAAGAGAGATTGGGCGATAATTCGATACGATGGAGACATTTTTTGACTTTGGAATTGGAACATCTGTTGCCAGTTTCCACATGAAGGGCCAGTCAAAAATGCCGTTTTATATAGGTCCACTAATTTCTTTTTATTAGACTTAGTCATAGCGCTGATCATATGGTATGAGATATGGTCTAGACCAGGTGTCCTCTCCTTCGATCTGGAGAGACAACTTGCAAGTTCTAAGGTATATATGCAATTTTCCAGGAACATGGCACATCTATCAATATTATTTGAAAGAGATATTGGAGTCCTTTTATTTTCGATGAAAGTCCTGGAGAAGTTGCTGTCAGAGGAGTATTCGCACCACAGTTTTCCAAAGTAATTAGAAAACTCATCTGCGTCAGTTAAAGTTCCATTAGGAGTGCAGGTGGCAGAAATTTCGTTCAGATTTGTAGTCCCATTGAGTCTGTTGATTTTGTTCCGGACAACTTTCATTGATGTATTTCTGTGAATCCTCTTCGAAAATAGTTCAAAGTTAAGTGACTTTTAGTTTTGTAATTCCTTCCTGAATAGAGCATTAGCATTTTGGTATAATAACAAATGATCATGATCAGGACATCTTTTAAACGGTCCATTTTATTTTTCCTCAATAATGAAAGCGTGCTGTTCCACCAAGAAAGCCTAGCTCTTTTAAGAAAGCTGTTGAATGGAGGAATAGAGCGTTGAACAGCTGTGCTTTAGACATAATAGCAGCATCATGATTGCAGTTCCCGTTAAATGGCTTTGATTCAGAAATGACTCAGCCTGTTTGGAGTAATTGATCCAATCCGCTTTCTCTAGGAAGAATTTGGCCTGTTTTGCTGGAGTAACAGAGGACTTTGACTCCACAAAAACATTAAAAGTTAGATAATAATAAAATTGAAATTTGACATTCAAGAAAAAAGCATAAAAACAAAAAGGTACTGAACAATATTGTCATCTTCGAATATGGTAAGGTTTGAAAGCAATGCTCTAACAACAGCGAAAACTTCTTAGTAATCCAGTCGGTGATTTGAACAACAGAACTAGCTGAATACAACTATATTGCAGAGGTAGTTTTGTATTATTTGGCCATAATCCTTCTCAAGGCTCGTAGGCTTCTGTTAGTTAACTTTGGGGTTCCTCCATTACGTTTTGTACGCTGTTATTACAGCGGACAGTGCCTGAAACGTTAAATAGCACAGCTTTTTTTGCGACAGGCGCTGCTGCTAACCAGGCACCAACGATTTGCCCATTTTCAAAGTCTGAGAGATCACACATATCACCGTGTACGTATAGGCAAAGCACTAAACATATAATTTTGCCGACCCCTTGTGCGTATAGGCAAGGCAATTGCTGGGAAGTACTAAACTATGAGCATTTAAGACAACATGATTCCTTTGGTGAAAGCGATCGTTAGCCTTTATGCAACATTTAAAACGCTCCTGATTAGCAATAATAAGAAAACTTCCTACCTTTATTTCATTAAATTCCTTTCAGTCCACGTTTTCATTTGAATTTAATCTTAAGAGTCCTTTATTCAATTTTTTGTGCTTTCTTTCTCTTTTACTTTAAGTTGCTAGTGCTCAATGTCTCTTTTTTTAGTCTAAGAATTCAATTCATTAGTCTAAAATTAAAATAATAATAATAATAATACTTTAAGTCGACTAGATATGAAGGGCAAATTGAAAGAAAAAGGGAATCATGACCAAATCTCAGTTAACCAACAATTTATGTCTTTACGTCTTGAGCAGTCTATGCCGATGAAAGCGGTCATGGCAAAAAAGCTGTTTTTTTCTATTTTGCTGTTATTATCTTTGTCTTCACATTCCTTTGGTGTAATTGTCTTTCTTTTACAAGCCTTTTTGTTATGCTGTTAACACGCGCTCACTTTCTGCATCCTGTATCGAATGTGTCATATTTTTTTTACCACCGGTGTTATTTTCTTCTTATCACCGTCGGAAATTTCGGTTGCATTTTTTCCCTAACTTTTGGTCGTAAATTGAGTGGTAAAGGAATAATCATTTTGTACCATCACTTGATGGTAAAGGATATGTTTAGATTATTTGTCTATTTGTAACGCATAGAATAGCTTTAAGTCTTGAAAAGACTGAATAAAATTTCATATATGAGACGTATATTGTAGTGTGATCGCATACCGTCGTATGCATCCACTTTGAAGTGCGACAGAATTATGCTGAATTTGCATAATTCTATAACAAAAAAAAAGTAAAACAAAAATTTTGTCGCACTTCAACTGGCTGGGTATTGCATTACGAAATGCAATACGATGCCAGGCGCCCCAATAAGTGTTAACGTAGCATAAAACCACCTGTAGATTTAAGTATAAATAAGGCACTTCAAGAAATAAAGAATTCAATTGTTTTATGCAGTTCAATCAAAGCGTATCAACTCGCTGTTTTAATAAAGGCGTTAATTCCGCTTAAGCTTTAGCTAGGGACCGTCTCTTGCCGAGCTCCATTGGCACTACATGAGACGGATAGACTTGGCGTACTGCAGCCGAGCAGAATAGGGATACACTCACAACTCAAGTACCCTTGCCAAGGAAGGATTCATAGGGAATCCTACCTAATAACACGGCAACACATTCGAATAACAACACATTGCTCCACAGTATTTCAAATATTATTACAATATAATCTCTCTCCTTCTGTTATTAGATGTCTTTTAGCGACATTTGCTTATAACTGCTTATAGGCTAGACAATAATTGGAACATTCAAAAATCAAATTAGATTGCAAATTCATTGAAGACATACTATAAATTTATTGCAAAATGTAAAATATAAGTCAGATCGATTTGCTGATATCTGATACCAGAGAGATAAATTTTATCAACATACCAGCTCATCCATTGGCTATTTAAATAGATTGCAACCGGTAATTTCAGAACTGTATTGCGACGTGGTGATCTCTCACTTGTCATAAGAAGAAAAGTAAACTTATTATAAATTTTGTGACTTTATATTAAATTTCGCATTCCGAAGTAATATTTGCAATGTAACTCTGCAATACAAACTTTGTTATAAAATATACGGCCGAATTTGATCTCCACTGTGAGCACTTTTAAGTAAGAATTTTAATTTTTTCCCCAATTGTAAAAAAAAGATTCTATTTGTTTGTAATATATTTGCAAAATTTTTTCTGTCTTTTATGTGGCTGCTGTCCTTTATTTCCTTTCACGCAGTTCAATGATATCTTTTTTGGGATATTCAACCCCTCATGTAGATTACTCGACCTCTTTCGTTCACAAGTTTTTTGTATGATTTGCTTGCAAAGCGTTCGATTCTTATCTTTTGCTGTTGCTTCTCGTGATTATCCCATAATATGTTGTGTTGAATGAAGAATTTTAATTAGCTCGCTGTGAAGATTATTTTTATGCATGAACGCATACATTAATTATTAATTTAGTATTTTGTTTTTAGCGCATGGCATAGGAAACCTCCCAGTGACCAATGTTCAAAAATTTTTCATTTATTTCCATTTTCTATTGTTGCATTGTAGTGCATTCGTATCATAAAATATAATATTGTGATCAAAAGGTAGTAACGCTTTTCCGTTTAGATCTCGAGGGCATGAATTAAATTATTCGCTAAAGACGAAAAAAATGCTTGGCTGAGAAGTTCTGATTCTTTTATCGTATAGTCACGATCTTACCCCTCCGACTATTATTTTTTCATTTTTTACAGAATTATCTTCATGATATGAAAAGCCGACTTTCAAAGACGGCTGTAAAAACAACTACATTGTACTATCCTGATCGCTAAGATATAGACTCTGTCCTTGCTAAAAACATTGAAAGTTATTGCAGGCAAAATTATTTTGAAAATTAACAAAATCAACCAAATTGTAAAAGAAACTAAAAAGTATGCATTTTCTTCATTAGTAATAAATTGCAACAATAAATATATATTGTGATGTGTAAGTAGAAGTTGTGCTTTTCGCTGCGTGACTAGCTCAACTACACTCACATTTTTTTTTCTCTTTTCCTTCGTTCTTCTTCCTTTTTTATGAATATATATACACATTGTAAGAAAAAAAAATTATTTTTTGCTCAAGAATAACTTAAAGCTGCCCGAACTTCATAATTATTTCCATTTTCTGTTTTTTTAACACATTCTTTTGAAACTCTTGATTGTTAAATACAATTATGTTTGGGCACAACAAATTATACATCTTAAAGGCAATATTTTTATTATCACAATAGCCCAACAAATTCTCTAGCTCGTTCTCAACAATATTCTTACGTAATTTGAAAGGCATATATCGCTAGAAAGGAAAGTATTCATAAGTTCGTAATTGTTGTAGACGTTGTATGTTTTCACTGACTGAGAGCTTGATCAGCACGGTTTGCATATGTGTATAATTTTGCTGAGCCGGTTAATGATATTGTTCCTTCAGTTTCTCCTTCCTATTGCCCTTCAGTTGCTTTCTTTATTGCCTTACACTAACTAATCTTGCTTAATAAGCATGAAGACTTATTGCTTTTGTAGAGTTTATACCACTTTGTTCTTATATATAAATAAAGATCACCATTTATTTATTTATTTTATGACGCTTATGTAATCTTGAAACCATTAACGCCTATTATAATAGATTACAATGTCTACAATAAGTGCAATAATAAAGTACAATAATCAAAAAATTCTTAAACCATCCAAGGGAGAAGAAAGGAAACTTAAACTTAAAGGTACAATAAATAAAAAAAAGTCGGGGTCCACCAAAGTAGAACCAAAGGAAATAAAACATACGACAGCACTATCTCAATACTAAGTAACTAGCTAACTCATTATTAGCAGCGAAAGTTATAGCCTTTTTAAGTGAGATAAGAGCATCTTCTTACAACTTCTTAGGCGAGCAAACATAACCTTTTAATACTGTTAGCTGACAGAATTTGGCCAAGGACGAAAGAACAACATAGATAATGTAGAACGTAATCTGAGATATGGTCATATTGCCTCAAGGAGAATATATATCTAACTATACTGTTACATAATAGTCTTAATTTCCTTTAGTTTAGAAATATTGGCGGAGCTATAAACTTATAGGGCATTATTTATAAATTATAGCTTTGACCACTCTAGTTTTGATTTGAATGGGCATATAAACATTCAAAGAATAAAACTTTCTAAATAGAAAATTCACCGAGAGCACTGGTAATTTATGTTTGCATCAAAGCATAACTTATAACCGATAATCACCTTACACGAAGCTAGGTTAAACACAATGAAGAAATCACTTATATAGACGGTGAGGAGTAAATGGCAGATGATCGAGTTCTGAGGCACACCACTGCGCACCTTTAACGGCTCAGACTTGACAACATCCACAGGTACAAACTGCAACCAATCAGAGTAGCAACTGACTTCAAAAAGTCAATGTCCCGCACGACCTTATGTATCAAAAGTATATGCGACTCCTTATCAGTTTTCCTGATAGAAATAATAGGAAGAGGCCGAGGAAAGCTTAGATTTAGTTAGAATGTAGTTAATAATATATAATATACGAGCATCAAGCCAAAGCTCAGTTAACTTAACGTAATAGACAAATCATCCATTTCTGGTGCATTAGACTTCATTTTATGCTGGTAAAACTTCTAATAGGTGTATCCCACGAAACGATACCAGAGCGCAAAAGTCGTTTAAATTCGGTCAATTTATTTATTTATTTATTTATTTATTTATTTATTTATTCCACTTATACAAGAAACTCAACTAAATCAAAATGGCAGTCGAGTTCAATTGACTCTTAAGTAAATCTTAAAATTATTTAATAATAAAACTTAGTATAAGTACAATAAAACAAATAAGGAGGAAAAAAAAAAAGAAAGAAAAAAAAAAAAAAGCATGTACGCAATTAGCATAGAGCCACGCCCACAACCGATACAGGACCAAATTGCAAGTGAACCCCTAAGCCATCGCAAACATGCATAAGCTTGGCAACCGATAATTGTTAACAACAAATTAATTTTCGACTCATAATGACAAAATCTAAGGTTAAATCAGTTTAAGTACGACATAGGTAAATCGCGCTTGTTGAGCAATATTGCTTTAATAGACTTTAAAGAGTCCGTTAATGAGAATAGATGATAGACATCATTTAGGTTCTTGCAAACAACTCTGAGCGGGTTAAACAGTTCAAAGTTATATTTGCATTGACTAAGCTTTATCAACATAAAGTACCTAGAGAAGCGGTTAGGGACATTAAAGCAAATCTCACGAAGTAATGCGGGCGAATCAATTGCACCATTTATTAATTTGATTAGGAAGGAAACCCCAAGAACAAATCTACGTTTCTCGAGTGACGGTAAGGATAACAGAAGCAACCTATTTTCATAGGGTGGAAGAGGGGAAATCGGGTCCCAACCCAAATTCCTAAGTGCAAACAGCAAGAATTGCTTTTGTATAGATTCAATTGAACCAACGTAGCATCTATATGAAGGAGACCACACAACAGAGGCATACTCAAGAATAGGTCTAACCAAACACGTGTAAAGCCTTTTAGTAATATAAGGATCATCAAGCTCTTTGGACCACCTCTTTATAAAACCAAGAGCGGACCTAGCTTTGCTTAACGAGGACTCAATATGCAAATTGAAACGTAACCTATAATCGAATAGAACGCCTAAATCAATGAACGAATCGACGTCTTCCAACCTGTGCGAATCAATGAAGTATTGGGTACTAAACGACTTCCCTCTTAAGAAAGAAAGCTTCTTACATTTATTTAGATTTAGCTTCAGAAGATTGAGGGAGCACCATGAAACCAAATTGTTCAAATCACTTTGAAGATGATGTGATTGCGATTCTACGGAAGAAGAAGTAAACAGTTTCACATCATCAGCATACATTAAAATCTTACTGAATTTAATCACGGAGGGCAAATCATTGATGTAAAGATTAAATAAAATAGGTCCCAAGTGGCTACCTTGAGGTACGCCAGACGTCACGGGAAATTCATCCGAGGTAATGAGGTTAAACAAAACCCTGAATGATCTACCATACAGATAAGAGCTTAACCATTCAACTAAGAAGAGAGGAAAGCCAGAGGTCTGGATTTTAAATCTAAGAAGTCTATGATTAACCATATCAAACGCCTTGCTAAAGTCAGTGTAAATGACATCAGTGCGAGAACCACTAGAAAAAGCCTTGAAAACATGAGAAGTAAACTCTGACAGATTGGTCACCGTAGATCTTCCCTTTCGAAAACCATGCTGGAAAGGAGAAATATACAATTTCATGGAAAAGGCTATATGCTGTGCCACAATTCGCTCGAACAGTTTAGGTAAGACACTCAACTTGGCGATGCCTCTGTAGTTCTCTACAAGTTGCCTACTACCACTTTTGTGAACAGGAATAAGGAAAGAAGTCTTCCAACACAAAGGGAAAACACCTAAATTCAAAGACTTAGTAAAAATCTTTGAGATAACATCACAAAGCCGTCCAGCACAAGATATAAGTACACATGAGGGGATGCCATCGGGTCCAGGCGAACAATTATATTTTAAGGAGCTCAATCCTTCAAAAACGTCATTTTCAGATATAACAAAGTTAGGAATTGAAATCAAATTAGAAATGGGATATGGATAGTTTGCTGATAAATCAAAATTGGCAGTTGAAAAGTTCTGTCGGAAGTATTCCGCAAATAGATTTGAGGATTCAAAATCATCCGAGGACTCGGAGCCATTAAAAGACACAAACGACGGGTTTATGGAGATTTTTCTTTTGGAATTAACGAACTTAAAAAAGTATTTAGGGTTAGCAAACAAGGAGGATTTAACAAACTGAAGGTATCTGCAGTAGTATTGGCGGTTGAGGGAATTAAATTTATGCCTTGCAACAGAGTAAGCGAAATAGTCGAAAGAAGAACCACTTTTCGAAAATTTTTTGAACAACTTGTTTTTCCTATTCTTGTAGTATTTAATTGTCTTATTAAACCACGGGGGATCCTTACTTCGAGGACGGGACTGCTTGATCGGAACGGATGCAGAAATAGCTTGATTTAATACATTGTAGAACGACGACAGTAAGCTATCAATGCTTCCCTCTGAGAAATCGAGCACAAAATGAGAAAGATGAGATTTTAGTATGGAAACATTGATTTTATGGAAATCATAACGTTGATATGAACAATTTGAATTTGGAACGTTATAGAGGTTCAACGAACCAACAGACTTGTAATGAAAGGAAACACCCAATGCTGGATGATATGGATCCTCAGGTAAACTAAACGGAAGACAACGATTAACGCAAACCTCAGGAAAATTTGCAAAGCAGAGATCAAGAAATCTCCCATTACAATTAGGGGTACCATTGTATTGAACTAAATTATTATCAAATAATTCATTGAAGAACACAACGGCTTTATCAGATGTTGAGGAAGGAATCAAACAGCCAGAACTATCGCTGTAAAACCAATTGACTTGAGGCAAGTTGAAGTCACCCAACGCAAGGACTATATCGGTAGATTTAGATTGCTTGGCCACTTCACAAATGAGGGCGGCCTGTTTCTTATATACAGAGATATCCGAATTTGGGGGAATATAGGAGCAGGTCACATATAAGTGTTTGTTAGGAAATTTCACTCGAATGGCGATAAATTCAACATCGGGAGTAGTTGGAAATTCAAACGAATAGGTGGGGAGTGCCGTAGAAATAGCAATTAAAACACCACCACCATTGCGATACAAACGATCGTTTCTGAAAACTTGAAACGAATTATGGAAAAGTTCCGACGAATGTAGAACTGGCTTCAGCCATGTTTCAGTGAAGACCAGACAGGAAAACTCCGTACTCACTGAATTTAGGAAGGTAGAACGAATTTTTGAGTTTAGGCCCCTAACATTTTGATAAATGAGAGAAAATGAGGCTGAAGAAGTATTTAGTTTTTTGAAGGGGAAAGAGCTAATGCATTCGCATTACGGGGTCGGTCCCGAGGGATAAATTCCTTAATTAATGATCCAACCGGCCACAAAGTTTTATTTAAAATCAAATCCATATTTTCGGTCGGAACTAGAATTTTAAAAGATGAGATAGCTCTAGCTTGAGAAGGACCCAGTTTGAAAATACTAACTCGCTTTAAATTGACAGAAGGGGCTTTCGCAGCCACATAACCCCTTATGTTTTCAACAGATGTATCTGGTGCCAGTCTTGACACAAATATGGCCTTTCTAGGAGGAACTGCCTTCAAGCATATGTCATCAGTACTGGAAGCAGCAGGGTTAACGGATGGGGAGTTATGAGTTGGAGAAAATATAGAGGGGGTAACCACACTTGCACGAGCAGCTTGCTCAGTTTGGCGACCAGCATTTACACCCGAACAGCGAGGAGGAGAGGACGATTTACTATTACCCTTATTAGTTTTGGGCAATGACGCCTGAGAAGATTGAGTGACATTTATGGGAGGAGATACCCTTGCCACTTCAGCATAGCTCAACCCAGAAGGACTTCTCGGACTATTTGTAACATCTATGTTACCAACCGACTCAGCCGTAGCAGAAACACTAACATTATTTGTAGCCTTTAGGGAATCGCTAACTTGCACCAACGAAACGGACTTAGGAGGTGACGAACCACACGCTACGCTACGCGTTGAGACTATGTTAGCTGGAGAGGAAGATGACTGCGCAATATACCGACATTCATCAAACCTAGTCTTGATTAATTCAAACTTCTCCCACAAAGAGCCGAGATTTTTGCTCAAATCTGAGAAACAATTTCTCGTCTCCGTGAAGAGCTTGTAGAAATCAATATCCCGCTTTCTACAGTCAGGACATGACCATCGTAAACCTTTAGAAGGGTCAAGGACTGCATCAGCAGCACGGCCGGTAATACCAGCACACTTTGCATGTCCAAAACGATCACACAACCAGCAAGAAATGAATCGTTCAGATTCAGGGCCAGTTTTCGCACGACATGGAGTAAATAAACAATCCATGTCCATTGAAAACAAAAAAAAGTAGCTTAAGAAGGAAAAAAAAAACGAAAAAGAAAAACAAAAAAAAAAAAAATAATAATTTTTCCACGGCACAAATTTTCAGGAAAATTAAAGCAAATTTCTCACTTCCCTGCCCACTGTAAATATAGAGCGAAAACTAACGGAAACTGTAAACACAGATTAAAAGGCAAAAAGAGAGACTTTTACCAAGAGCTCAATTGTTGCTTGCAATAAACCAAAATGATTTTTTCACATAAATGGTTAATAAATTCATATACAATACATTCACACTTTATTCTTTAAGAGAATTTTAAATTTAAACACGAATAAAGCAAAAAGTTAAGAAATACAACTAAAAAAATTGATATATTTGTTGACAGAATAAAAACGCGACTACAAGACACGCGCAGAGTTGCCAAACTGTAATTCTTAGTAATTGTTTAATTGATTCTTGAGAAAATAATGGTTGACGGTATCTATCTTACCAGCACTCACACTTAAACCTTTAAGCATCCTTGAACCGAATTAGTCTGATTTATGCCGCAGCTGCTTACTATTTCAACCTCTGAAAGTTAGGAAGGGCACATATCTCCTGCATTTTCTAATTATATATTTGGCTTTATTCCTAGGCACGCAGTGCGTCGTCTGATTATTATCATCCTAAATATGCCTTGAAGCTAGATCATGGAGACAAAAATGAAATTTCATTTCCATACAATTAAACGACTGACAGCAGCCTTGCATCTAATTTCTGAGATTAGATCCAGGTTATTATTCAATATATTGATCTGATCTTGCACATTCGAAGTATTGTATTAAAGTCACATGCATCACTTCTGACTCTCAGTGCCCAGTATCCACTCTATTAAAATCGTAAAATTCCAAAGATATGTCCGCGTTACGCAAGCAAGTATTAGCAGCCACGTGAATGAAGGCATGGTGGTGACATCTGAAATTTAAACTAATAACAATAATAATAAAAATAATAAAAGATGCGTTCGAAACACTGATGATAGAATTTGAGTTGACTTGCCCTAAAATGAGACCAACAATATCTACATGATACATTGCCCAAAAAGTAAGCAGTTTAGTAACCATAACGGTGCTTGCATAATACCCGATCGTATCACCCACACGATTACTCTGAATGAAATAAGCTAGCGCAGGCTAGGTTTTAAGACACCTATAAGAGATAAGATAGGTAGAAACAATAGAAAGAGCTGGAAACCACCCGGGGAAAAACGGTTATAAGATCGACTGTAAGAAAGCATTTAACTCAATGCTGCGTGGGTACTTGCTAAAAGTCTTGGAAATATGCGAAATTAATCACATAATAATTAAGTTTTTAGAACGCTATGGGTCGATGAAATGTTAAGGCTTGTAAAGAAACAAGTGACCGAATTCCAATTCGATGAGGGATATTTCAGAGCGATGCATTGGGCCTGCTATGATTTCTTGCGAATGAATGGGAAAAGATAGAATAGGTCTGCAGAGTGCATATCAATGGTTATTCAGTGGGGAGCTGATTTTTGAGACGGCAGGACAAAGTAATATCCACAACAGTCGTACTAAATTGGCAGAACAAAGCCATCGACATTATAGAAGTTGTAATCCACTCACACAAAATATATAAACAACATACTTCAATAAGATTGCCAAATATTCGGAGCTGGCACAAGAGATAAAAATTTTCGACAAAAAAAAGTTACGATAACTTGAATCGTGATGTGTTGTATGGGAATAGTACCAAAAATGACTATAAAGTTTCTTAAGTATTTAGACATTTCTAATGAACTGGAGAAGACACAGAAAGCAGTGCCCAATCCCTTGGAGAAACACACCCGGGTGAGTGCTCAGAAATGGCTGAGGAATGTAGAAATTTATAATAATATTAATATTAAAAATAAGAAAGAAAGTTATGATAAAAGTGATGCAAAGAAAGGATATAATTTTCTTTTTCATGCTCGAAAAGACTTACACTTAATAAAACGCAAAAAGCCTAACATTTTGTTAAAAAATTAAACTAAAATATTATTTTGTTATCAATAACAGTAGTAACACTGTTAATTAGCAGCAACTTAACTGCTTGCCCCTTCTTTCTCATTATTGAGATTAAACAGTCTTAAACACTTGTAAACACTTTGAAAAAATAACGAAATTCAACATCGAAAGCATATAAAATCTTATTAAACAGTCTTAAACAGTCTTAAACAATCTTAAACACTTCTAAACACTTTAAAAAAATAACGAAATTCAACATCGAAAGTATATAAAATCTTATTAAATAATCTTAAACAATCTTAAACACTTGTAAACACTTTGAAAAAATAGCGAAATTCAACAGCGAACGCATATAAAATCTTATTAAACAGTCTTAAACAGTCTTAAACAGTCTTAAACACTTCTAAACACTTCGAAAAATGTGCGGAATTCAGAAAGCACACCCCCACAAACCAAAGCAAAAATTTAAAGAATGAAATCTGAAAAAATCGACTTATAAATTAAGACAACAGCGCTTTTTTGACCTCAAAAAATCTAGTCTGACTTTTCATATATAGATTTCAATGCGTATGACTTATAATTTAAACAAAGTCGACCAATAATTTCCCAAAAAGTTGTCCCTTATTTCTACAATAATCAATAAAGCAATAATATCTAAGGGGCCTTTGTTGCATGTATCAAAAAGAAATCGAATAATTTCGAATATTTAAGTTTCCATAGAATGTATTTGTTTTACAAATTAGTTTTATAATAAATATCAAATAATATCAAAACATAAGAAACAATGTATTACAACTCGTTTTTTTAATCATAATCGTCTCGTACGTCTGCCATACATTTAAGTTTCTGTATAATTTTAATAAAAAGTAGGTATAAATAATTCAGTACGTATGAAAAATTAAGTACCTATTAAAAGACTAAGACTTTCAATCCATTTGATATCTTGCATCAACACTTTGCAGCTGTGTCTGAAACACCAAAGTATGCTTTTAACACCTGATGATTGGTTAGAGCTCGGCGATTTCTACAAAATTTTCCGCATTCCGGGCACTGGTATGGTCCACAAGTAGATATTAAAGTTGCATGGTGTATATTACCGATTTTTTTTAATTGCTTTAAGCATATCAAAAGATCACACGCCAGCTAAGCCGCATTTGTTTACACTCCTCAATTTGTTTATTAACAGCAGCACTCGCTTTAGTGGAAGCTGATGTTCGTATACACTTCTTGCTGTTATTTTTGAAAATTTGGGCTAAACATATGCAAATTGTGAAATACGGTAATATGAGCAGCTATTGTCTGATGATATTGGCGATATTCTATTTGCAACAGCCTCTAGAGAATTACAACAATTTGGCAATTTTATTGCCAATAAAGAAGTTGCAAGCAAATTGCAACGAGCATTTCGGGCAAAGTGTGAATTATGCTTTTGATGTACAAAGTAATGAAAACAAACCTTGCCTGGCCCCCTCCATAACTACTGAACTAACTGAATTAATGAAAGGTTTTTTTGGTTTTTATAAAAGTTGTGACTTATCTTCTGTACTGTCATCTTATTTGGGCAGCGCAATTCCCCGTAACGATTACGCCAATGACAGCATTAACTTCTTCGAATATCACAACCAGTTGCTTACTATGAGTCAATATTTTGATAAAGATCCTGAATGGCTTCGAATTGATACCTGTCTATGCGTTCACGATCCATTCTGTCTTCATCAGAATGAGGCAAACTCTTTAAACGGGACTAAGACAGAATATTTTGAATATTGCCTGGCTAATGTTTTTAGTATTTTTAGTATTTGTCAGAACAACGATAACATGGTAGAATTGTATGAGAAACTCATCTTCGATTTACACGATCCGTTCGAAATCTTACCAATGAAAGTAAACGAAACAAAGCATGTTGAGCCAACGGAAAACTTGAATGGCACATCGGAAAAACCACCAGTTTGATAATGAGAAGCAACAGCATGTTAGCTTTGTATTCACCCCCAGCCGCAACGATATTAAAGCTATATTGCGTATAAAGACTATTCACAGAGTTTGGGCGATAATCTGCAAATTTTTAAATATTGATCTATATAAAAGCAGTTGAAATTATACTTTCGCAGTTGTATCGTCTGGAACTAGACGAAAATTCAACGCAGCAAGAAGAAAACCGATCACTTTCGAAGGACACTAGCAAATGCGAAGACATAAAATCATGGTTTATTTCGGGTTCGACTGACTTATGGACTAGCCGTTATCATCAGGAAACACACGATCGAACATTCATGGAATATCGTATGGATCAAACCGAACGTTTATACAAACCCAATGCTCAAAATCCATTATATTCTCTGCACTAACTCTTACGGTAGCAATGAAACATCGAAGCATTGAATTAAGGCTGCATTTACCGAACGATTCATCAGAAATTATTTTAAACAAAAAACATCCGCTCAAACGTTTCTTTAATATGTTGAAATGCACCATTGCAAACTTTAGCCTTAAAGAAGCTTTGTAATCGTCATTAATTTCCTAACTAAACTGTTTATTTTATTGAAGGAAAAAACACATTGGCTCTTCATTTTCTACCGCCAAAAATAGCATCTCAAAAATGCTCAGAACCATATATATGTCATCAAATGTCTAAAATTTGAAAATACCTATTTATGTTTCGTCGTTTTACTTTTAACATTATCTTTCTTTTTTTTTTTGGGATGTTGAGTTAGCAATTATCTTATGTATTAATCAAAATTGAACGAAATTAATTTTACATCTACAATTCTACATCATGTATGGTATATAATATTATTAGGAATATCGTTATATAATTATGTTTATTTTGAACAGAATAAACCAAGTGTATGCGCAGAAATATGTAAGCAAATTATTTTAGCTGTAAGAAAATTCGATCGGTTGTTTTGATCTTTGTTTCTCTTCCTCTGTCTTCGCCTGGGTTCGTGGAAAGTTCAAAGCGGTTATCAATATCAATTTGTTAAACTATAATTGCAAAAACGCCCACGACTTCTAGTTCAAATCTGTAACAATTGAAATCAATTGCTTCTGCACGCTGTCCATTCGTTCTCATAGTCCTTCTTGAAACGTTTATCAGTCTTTTCCTACTTGAACAAATCAGAAAAAAAAAAAAACGAAAGTATTAGTTGACAGAAAATCTTGTTTGACACATTGTAACGAGTCTTCTTATCCGGGGTAGAACTCAGTCAATCCGGGGTTCGTTGCAAGAATATTTATTTAGCACGAAATGTTCTGAACCTTCGGTAGGATGGTGTAAAATTTCCTTTATTGTATATTAAGCGGGATACAGCGATGTGTAGAAGCTGGCTATAGCAAGGAACCAGCGAGGTGACCCGACTTGTGGTGTGACTTCCACGTGGTACGAGATTTATTTATATTTATTATTACTTTGTTTTCTTTTAACGATCGCGGAACACTACAAGAAAAGTGGAAACGTTACCAGTGTCATAGCTGCCTGGGCCGCCAGTTCGTCTCTGGATGGTCCTTCGTATGTAAAAATAAAAGGATGTTCCCCCCCTCAGTCCTTCAGGGATGGCGATTAAGCTGAACCAGCACATCCCCTATCCGTCAGTCGGTAGTCCTAAAGGTCCTTTTAGGGATGGCGATTAAGCTGAACCAGCACATCCCCTATCCGTCAGTCGGTAGTCCTAAAAGTCCTCCAGGGATTGCGATTGAGCTGAACCAGCACATCCCCTATCCGTCAATCGGTAGTCCTAAAGGTCCTTCAGGGATGGCGATTAAGCTGAACCAGCACATCCCCTATCCGTAAGTCAAAAAAACTTTTTATAAAGGTCAACTCGTCAATTTGTCCGTGGGCACTTACCTTAGACGGCTGTGACACCAAACTGAACGATTCTGTGTGACGCGCTGTTCTTTTATAGCCTGATCACCGTTAGGTACGTGAGTGCTTGTGCTTTCCTATGCCTTTGTGTTTGCATATGCTTTGCTTTGTGTGTTTCTACATGCTTAGCATGTGTGATCGTGTCTTTGTACATTTTATGTATGCAGTTTATGCATTGTCGTATGTTCTTATTTTTTCTACCTAAATACTTACTCCTGTAAGTTTGGTATACCCTACACATTCTGCGCATTTTACAACATAGAGATTCTTGCTGAAGTTTGTTGGTTTTGCATGTATAGATTTTCTACCTAAGGTCAGTTCTGCATGCTTTGTTTGCCCTAACGGTGCTATCAGCTTTGTCCATTATTTGAAGATTCAATGTGACCTAACGGCGCTATACCTTTGTGCAATGCTGCTGTAGCTTCTGTGTATGTTTGAGCTCATGTGAGTGTACGTGTATCCTACTGCATTCATACCGATTGGATTTTACTTAATTGTATAAGTCGGGTTGTGTTCTTATATTTATGTTTTAATACAGATAGGGTTCTTAGACCTATGCTTTCTACATTTGAGTTCTCAACTCTTGTTTTTGTACATTGTGGGTTTTTTTCCTTATACTTTTGGATATTTTGCGTTTTTTTTACTTATAGTTTTATGCATTTGAGTTTTTCCACTTCGCCTTTTATACATTTAAGTTCTTAACTCTGCTTTTAACACTTTGAGTTTTTGCTTGCGTTTATACTTTTGAGTTTTTACTTAGTCTTTCATACATTTGAGTTCTTAATTCTGTTATTAAACATTTTGAGTGCTTACTTGTGTTTATACTTTTAAGTTTTTTTACTTAGCCTTTCCTACATTTGAGTTCTTAATCCTGCTATTAAACATTTTGCGATTTTGAATCTAAGCTTTTATACATTTGGGTTCTTCGCTTATGCTTGTATACATATTGATTTCTTGAATCTAAGTTTTTTTTTTTTTTACATTTGAGTTCTTGACTTATGCTGGAGGAGGTTGTTCGTGCTTTATTACCCCAG
Organism: Glossina fuscipes; assembly: GCF_014805625.2. Lineage (NCBI taxonomy): Eukaryota > Metazoa > Arthropoda > Insecta > Diptera > Glossinidae > Glossina > Glossina fuscipes. The sequence goes on from NW_023998646.1 coordinate 198,956, forward strand.
ACAGACGTTTACGGACAGCTCAGACTGACAGGTGGTTTACTGTGGGTAGCTATTTCAGGCGGACGGACTTGGATTCCGTAAGAAAGCAAAATCGCTTCCTTACAACATATAGAATGTCTCTTGTTCACTCATTATTTTGCGTTGAAATTTAAAATTGCTATCAGGCTGGACGTGTATACGTATACGAGACGTATTTCGTTGCCTTAGTTCATTCGTTTTCTATATCTCAAAAAATAAAAAAAATTATTAAATTATCTTTACGAACATTTGTTTTTATTAATATCGCAAAGGAATTCATCCAGACTTAAAGAATTGAATTGATCAGTAAATTGATAACTTCTTTGCCTGTTTCATGTCTGCCCGCCTGTATCCTCATCTGAGTATGCACGTTAAAGGTTTTTCGTGCGATATTTGACTGATTGGCAGCGATGGACTAATCATCAACTTGCCATCTCTGCGGTAGTCAATTCTGTACCATTTGAATCGCATCCACTTAGAGAATATATTAGTTTGGGGAAAAAGAAATCCATTATATTTTCGGTAGATGGCTGCACTGATAGATTTCTCGTAAAACATCGATCAAACAATTTCCGATACTGTACATTTACATACTGTACATTTCGCAGTAAAAAAAATTCTTTTGCTGTTTTTTGTTTGGTGCATTCAGTTGTGAGTTACAGCGTGTTAAAAATGGAAGCGAACAAAGAGAAAATTCGGTACATTTTACAGTTTTTCTTTGACAAAGGCGAAAATGCAAGCCAGGCGGCTAAAATTGTGAATGGTGTTTATGGTTCCGATACTGTAACAGCCAGTTATATGCAATTTTGGTTTCGTAGATTCCGTTCAGGAATTTTTGATGTTAAAGATGCATCTCGCACAGGTAGGCCGGTCGTCGAAAATGTCGATAAAATCGGAGAAATGATCGAAGTTGACCGGCATGTTAGCAGTCGTAACATCGCCCAGGAGCTAAAAATCGACCATAAAACAGTTTTAAACCATTTACACAAAGCTGGATTCAAAAAGAAGATCGATGTTTGGGTGCCACACCAATTAACAGAAGAAAACATGATGGATCGAATTTACATCTGCGAAGCCTTGGCCAAACGGAATGAGATAGACCCATTTCTTAAACGAATGGTGACTGGAGATGAGAAATGGATCACATACGATAACCCTGTGCGAAAACGATCGTGGTCAAAGAGCGGTGAAGCATCTCAAACGGCCAGGAAGGTTTTGCTATGCATTTGGTGGGACTGGAAGGGGATTATTTATTATGAGTTGCTGCCATATGGCCAAACGCTAAATTCTGATTTCTACTGTCAACAACTGGACCGTTTGAAGATAGCGATTGACCAGAAACGGCCAGAATTGGCCAACAGGAGAGGTGTCGTGTTCCACCAGGACAACGCTAGGCCACACACATCTACAATGACTCGCCAGAAACTTCGGGAGCTTGGTTGGGAAGTTTTAATGCATCCGCCATACAGTCCGGACTTGGCACCAAGCGATTATCATCTTTTTCTTGCATTGCAAAATTTCTTTAATGATAAAAAATTGGAATCTAGGGAGGATTGTGAAAATCGACTACTTTTAGAGTTTTTTGCAAATAGAGACCAGGACTTCTATGAGAGAGGCATTTTGAAGTTACCTTTAAAATGGCAACAAATCATACAACAAAACGGTGCATATTTGACCCAAATCGGACAATCCGAAGCATGTTAAATAAAGTCCTGAGATTCATATAAAAATAATGGATTTCTTTTTCCCCAAACTAAACGCCATTCAAGGAAATTGCAGAGTTATCATACTTGGATTGCGCCATATTTGAAAGAGTAACGAGTTGGTTTTAGGAGACATCATAAACTTCGAAGTTTTTACATGCAATTTTCTTTTCTTGCATTGGAGCATAGTTACAACCTGCTCTGTTGTAAAAAGAGATGTATTCATTATAAGAAATAAGTTTGTAACCACCGGCGAGAAGTAAAAACACCTTTTCATTCACACTTTTTGTTTCTGCTGAAGGTCTTTCTGTTGAACATCTTTCACTTAAAGCCTCAATTAAGGATTTACTGCATTGTTGATCCTCGATAAGCATAGGGCAGCTTGCTGCTTGCGCTGTAAAAAAAAGTTGTGTTTGCTGTATGTGTGGTAAATCGTCGTTGATAACTGCATAATGCTTGGTTTTGGTTGGTGCTTGGTAAGATTGTCTAAGCAGGAAATTTGCGAGATTTTCACCATTGCAAATAGGAGTTTGCTTGTACATACCCTGAGTGTCGTCTTTATTACATACTATGTGACTAACAAATTTTCGAATATTTTCCGTATCTTGTTCCTTTGCATCGTTATTAATACTGTTTCCCTTGTTAGGACTAGTATGAGTTGTACAGTTTTGACGCCATTCAGCCTCCAACTCTTGCACCAAAGGGATTTGCGATATTTTAACATTTGACTTTGAGCCAGAGGCGAATAAATATGGCAGATCAGATTTGGGTTGTGTTTTCATTGTATTCTTGAAAAAGTCACTAATCGAGGCTGATGAATTGGCTTTTTCTACGCATTCAGAGGCGTTACGTTTTATGTCGCAAAAAAAATGACAAAAAACGTGAACTATTATTATAATACGATGGGTAACGCGATTCGGCACTTACTCTATTGTTTTGACAACCGCCGATATGATTAAAGGAGCGCTATTATTTGATGGGGATTGGTCTTGTCCTGAGCGTTTGTGTTAATTTCATTTTTTTTAAGGCTTTTGGAATGTGTACTATTTCGAACGTGTGGTGACAATTTTGATTCAATCTATCGAAATTTGAAATAAATATTAAAAAGGATATAATTTTTTGCAATTCAAGAAAATAAAAGAAATTGTTTATCAAATTAGCTTTTTGAATTTTCTTGTTTACCGTTATTCTTTTCCGACAATAAACTTTCTCGATCGTGGCCATCATCCGAAACTGTTCATACTTTCAATACCTAACACATTAAGAAGTATTTAATTTACAAGCTTCAATTTGTTAAACATTTTGATGAAATTTGTATGCTGACATTTACTGATAAGTGCAATTGGTCACTTATAACGAAAACTGAAGTTCATATGATAAAAGGGTGTAATTTCCAATGCTTCCATTATATCATACCAGTAATTTAACATAAAAAAATTAACTGTACTAAATTGGGACCTTCTCGGCTGTAGTCATACATTGTCATTATAGAGTAGGACTGTTATAAACAAAGTGGATAGCAGAAGTAGAATATTCGTCTAAATTTTATAACTTATATTGAATAGTAAGGTAATGAAATTTGAACATATAAATGGTCTCAATCAAATAGTGACTATATTCCTTCACAAATCCTTCTATTCGTCTAAAATATCTGCACTCCTATATGAGACTTTAATGCATATGCATGTATACTTACTACCTTCAGGCTAATACACATCTTAAATTGCTATTGTTACTCATTGCTCTGTGTCAACTTAAAATTATTCAATAAATAAACAAAATCCCAAAATATTTAAAATAATAAAAATCTTCTAAAAAAATAAAATGCCATAAAATGAAATAAGAAGCCAATTAAAAAACAGGAAAAACTAAACTTCTTATAAAATGATTTTGGTTACGTCGTAGACGCGAGAGGTCGCAAAG
>NW_023998646.1:202609-205109 GCF_014805625.2 Glossina fuscipes
TGCATACTATTGTAAGAACATGTATGCAGAACAGAAACAAAACTATCATCGAAGATTTTGCGAATCAACACCAACACAAGCAAAAAATTTCTGGTGCTTTTCTGTAGATATTTGAAAGTTATGCGTTTTGACGGGATCATTATTTGCGTAGGCAAAAATTCTGTTATTAGGTTCTTTACTTAACGTTGCTTTCTCTAAAACGTTTGCAAAGCAGAGACTGATACCATTACATCTGCATAGTATTGAGTTCCTAGTGCTGTAGAAAGTTTTCGGTGCAAATACATCTTCCTGAATGACCTCTCAATCTTTTTGAACTTCAAAATCAATCAAGGCAATCACTTTGGTAATAGACGTACTTGTGTTATTAATCTCGACATTCGCGAAAGTACTACGACAATTTGATTCCGAACTGGCAGGATTTTTCTCTGTCGTCTCATAGACCGTTGTAATCGTTTGCTTTTTTTTGTGACTTCTTGCAATAAATTTTAGTATTAAATTGGATGAGATAATCACAACTAATTGGAACTGATTTTGCAAGTTGTTTAAATATCTGTGACATCAACTAAGATTTCAATAAACAAGCGGATATCGAATTTCGCGACTGTATATTAACGAAATCTACTGCCGACATCTGCTAGCCACAAAAGGTTTAGTCATTAAGTAGAAACCCACCATGTTCAGAAAACAGAGAGTACAGAATTGTTTTTAATAAATTTGAAATTTATGATGTTAATGTGAAATGAATGAAAATAAACAAAAGCTACACATCTTTCTGTGACAATGTATAATCCATAATATTATTAAATAAATATTTTTCGAGTATCAATTTAAATGCAAGAAAAAGTTTGTTAAAAAATACTCATTATTATGAGTTATGCGCTATCGCATCAAGCTTTTAAACAGAAAGCTATTTCTTTATAAAAAGCTTAATTTTCTAATCGTTGATTGTAAATGTGTTTCTCTCTCCCCATTAAAAGTTTCCTTTATGTTATTTCCTTGCTCACGCCGCAGCAGAATATATATTTCATCAAAGACGATTGCTTCCTCGTCCTAAGGTAATTATAATGTTACAAAGATATATTTATAAATTGCTTATTATTATTCTATTTTAGATTAGAATGAATATTAAGTCCGCCTACCCGGTCACTGTCTCCGCATCATTACCGGCGTAAATAGTCGAGATGAATTATTAAGCATTCTTCTTATGATGGTCGGAGCAAATATCAGAAGCGAATATCAGTAGAGGACAATTGATTAGTATAGCTGAACGTACCATTTATGTTGTTAGGGAAAAATTTCATTTGAAGCTTTTTGTAAAGCCTTTGAGCGTACCGATGTTGAGCAGAAAATGTCTATACGTTATATACATCGAGTTGATCACACCGCGCGTGCGAGCAGGAAAAGCAGTTACTTTTGTAACGCAATATGAAGTTGAATTCTATCAACGAATTGAACATTTGCTTGACAAAAAACTGCCTTTGTACAAATGCGAGGAAGACGAAGTAAAGGCTTTACAAGAGCGAGGCCCAGCATAGGGATAAATTGGAACGTAAAGATATTGAGGAATCTAAGGTTAAACATTTTGAAAAGGTCTGTACTGCCGATGCCGATGATTCGGAACAATTCGTTCGACAAAAAAGCGTTTAAAAGTGGATGAAAATGTTAAAACGAATAGGAGAGAGCCTAGGAAAAAAATAAATTTTAAATGGCTATTAAAAGAATATTTAGAATATGGATGGAACTTTTACCATTTAATTAATGTAAATAAATAAAATTAAAAAAAAGACCATTTTTCATTTGTGTTAATCAGTATAAAAAATTGTTCCTACTTATCAATAAGCGACAGTTGGCATTAAACTAGCGGTCTCGTGGTTTGCAAATTCATGTACTTAATGGTCCGGAATATTCCATTTAGCGTTGTTGTTATGCTTGCATATCAACAGCTAGCACATTAAATCGTTATTGTTAAGTAAAAATTAACGGTTTCTATAAATGTTCGATCATAAGATTTGGTATCTAAGATAGCATTAATAATATGATATACGTAAGAGTATCATTATAACACGTATACAAGTAACTGTTGACATTGTAACACATATACTGGCAAAACATCTATGTAACAGGACAGCGACGGTGTTCGTGACTATAAAAGAGCGTGTCGTAATATGCTCATTCTTTCAGTCTTGTTACAGCAGCCAGAGGTAAGGAATCGCAGACAACATTATTATTTGTACTTGACTTTACCGAAAGGGATTTTTTTCGACTCTACGGATAGGAAATGGCAGTCTCAACTTAGTCGTCATCCCTGAATAACGGATGGAACACTCTATTGAACATGTTGAAACAGTTAGGGACAATAACAACAAATGGAATGCAGGCAGGGATGGGCGAGTAGCTCTTCTCCCAAGGTTAGCTGCTCCTGCGTATTTTTTTCTTTTATTGTAGAATTTCACGGTACGGACAAAACGCGGAAAATAATTTTAAAGAAAGGTCGGGTCGC
>NW_023998646.1:205119-316967 GCF_014805625.2 Glossina fuscipes
TTATCGCTTACGGTAATAAATATATAAATTAACGAAAATTCGAAGGTGCAAGAGTTTTTATATAAGAATTCTTTGCTTCCTGAGTAGCTCTGAGTATACCCCGAAAAGAAGACTCGTTACAAATGTTACCTTTCTCATTAAGAATTGACATTTTTTCCACTTAAATTATGTTGTCTTCCCATTTCTAACACTCTTTTTAATTTTTCAAGTTTTTCAGGCCCGCTTATTAAATTACTCTCAGATGACCGTTTTGCGAAATTCGGCCGATATTATGTTACGGTGCATCTTTGTGATCTGACGGGTAATCACATATGAAAAATTTAGATTTCGCTCTTGTGTTTATTTGTTTGGCAAAAACGACTGAATACAAAAGCGAAAACTAACTTTCAGCTACGTGATTACCATCCTGACGTTTCAAATTATTACGCTCAAATAATATAGCATTCCGAAGAGGATATTATCTGTATACTGTAATTTCTCCACACGAAACAACAGAAAAAATTATCTAACTTCGGAACAAGATAACAAAATAAAAGCATTTAAATATTACATCATTAATTCTAAAAGAAAATCCTTGTGATTAAACCATCATTAGTTACGTCGACTGAAAGCCATAATGAAACTTCCAGCGTAGCAAACACAACTTCAAATGTCCAAAAAATATTTTTTCCAATGGCCATAGTTATAATAAGCAGTATTAACAATAGTGACCGAGGGTTTTCAAGATCAATAATGGACAATGATAGTCAGCGAGAGCATATAACAAAAAAATTAACAAGTAAGACAAGTGACCGAACCTTTTATATCCACCACCGTTATCCTAAAACAAATAAAAAAACTAAAACAACTAAATTAAAAGTTTCAGTTGTTTCCAAAATCTTTTCTATGGACAGACGGACAGGCGGACATGTTTAGGTGCGTTCCATATCTGAAATTGGCTAAAAATTCATATACTTTATGTTGTTTTTAAAGCTTATTTTTGTGCCTTATAAAGGTATTGAAAGAAAATGAAATTACGATGCACTATAATATTGGGTAAGCGTGGCCCATTTTTTAAATTTTTGTGCACAGATGCCACAGCATCGCTCATAGAATATGCGTTAAAATTTTTATACGGTTATTTGCTAAAGTTGATGAGTAATGAAGAAAAACCATTTTTTTATTCCCTTTGAAAAAGAGATGTGTTCTCAGTTTACGTGGTCCTCCGGGCGTATCCTTCGACCGATTTGGCCCATTTTCAGTACCGACCTGCGCGCACGAACTTCCAATGTTCCTGCCAAATTTGAAGCCGATAACTTTGTGTTGTTTTGCAACAGACCTTAAGCAGACGTAGAATTTGATGCTGATCGAGATACACTTCGTGAGATCTCCCACGCTTTCTTTTACACAAACGAAACCATAAAGATTGATGATAAATTGATAGCCGTAAAACATTTTTTGGTGAGACTATTCTAGACTGTTGTGGAAATAATAAAGTGTAATAAGTGCTAACCGTTGCAAAATATTGCAATAATTACGAAATGTTGGAAATATCGAATTTTTGGAACTTAGAATCAATTAGTGTAAACACAGAAGCTAATCGTAGTAATTACTTGTATGAGAAAATCATGAGTTAAACAAAATTTGTCAACAGTTGTTACGTTGGGAAATTGCCGTGGAACAATATTTGGGAACATTTGGGAGCTATTGCAGAAAAATGTTATATGATTTATATATTTATATGATTTAGCAAATGAATTAATAAAGAACCCTGAGAAACTTTTAGAGTACAACAACGAAATCCGTCATTTAATAAGTGACGGTGTGGCACCAATTAATTTACTATATGTCGTACAGATCGGTTTATAGAGACGATGCTAAATACTTATGGTCTTCGATGCCTCTTCAAACGAACTTGGACTTACTTCTCTCAATAACCATTTAAGTCCAGTAAATAATTTGGTGGAGTACCACTCAGTATAACGTTTAGTCCATTTTTGATGTCGGCGATAATACAATATCATCTCGAAAAGTATAACCCCAACATGGTACAACCTGCAGTAAATTACGACAATCGTGTCTAATGATGAGTGTTAACAGTAAAGAAGAAGCTAAATGTATTTTTGAAGTTGAAACTGAGCTGTTGAAAGCTGCTAATTTTAACTTATGGACCTCGAACACAAACGACGCCGTTATATCTGGTACATTTGCTAAAAAAGCGGAAAGGCTTGAGGTATTGTTCGCGATGAAATTACTGTTGACGTAAAGAACGGTTTATACTACTTACAAATTCCGAAGTCTATAGAGAGAAATGTGATGAAAACAATCGCAAAACTATACCATCCAATGAGATTTTTTTAAAAAAACTTTGCATACAGCAGGCAAAATACCTTACTTTCCGCAGAGGTTATTAGAGTTAATTTCCCGCAGTTAAGAAATGTGAGGGTCTTACTATTTAGTAATACAATATATATTGAAAAGGTTAAATATTATATTTTTTGTTATAAACAAATTGCACGCAGCGCAATTGGCGATTTTTATTATCACATAGTTGCGTCCTTCCACAACTAATATATTTCGTCAGAAATTCTAGACTAAATATTAAAAATTTCTAATAACAACAACTGGTTTTGAACATAGTCAATAAAGCTAAATTACTAGCAGCAAGGGAACCAAAATCGATCTGAATAGAAAGATGAAAAATATTTTCGCAATTTTCTCAAATCTCGTACAATAACGTCTTTTGTTAGGAATTTTCGAAATTATATGATAAATGAAAAAAAGCGTTCTTATTACGTACAACAATTTTTTACGTTGATTTCTTATAGCGAAGACTAATATACTTTGTGGTTTTAGACATGTTATGTCCTATTATATTTATATTTTTATATTTTTTTTTTTATAGGTAAGGTATCTCTTTCAGACAGTTCAAAAACTATTGTAAATTTGTTCACCTGCTGATAGCATTTCCCGGGTAGGTCTCATTTTTCTTTCTTTTTGCTAAAAACGAAGCTGTCTTCACCCCAATCGTTTAGACCATTAAAAGCTTCCTGCAGAGAGCGAAATTGTAGCTCTACGGTGGACGGTGGCTTCAGTTTTTGCCGAGTTACTAAAGACGCGGATGATCTGAGGTCATTGTGATGGAAGCTGAAAACTTTTTTGTTGATCAACTCTGCACACGCTATCTTAACAGCGCGCTTACAACACCTTACTTGATGCCAGCAGAGAATACAATCATTCGTTTAGCTAGGTTAAACTATATCGAGATACACGATTCTCTTCTCATTGCAATAAACACGAAACAATTTACGTGGTGCCAATCTGTTTTTTCCACTTCTTGTGCAGCTTGATCTAGTATTTTTCCGCATATTATTGTCCTATGTGAACTGGCTTTCATCATTCACGTTTGTGTCAAGCGGTATGTAGACATACATTCGGTTAATTTAATTGGCACCTGAGTATCATACTTCTTTTCTCACTTAATCTTAAGCAAATGATTTATTGATTTTGGTCACTTTTGGCTAACAAATGGCAGACTTGGTTTAGTTTTTATAAATTGATGGCTCAAAGACTGGCAAATATTTAACATCGAAATTTCATCTTCACTGTAATATCTTATAATTCCTTTTGAATATATTCGAGGCGTTTCCGTTTTTTTCGAGGACATATTGCAAAATAATCGAAGTTTTTCAAAAATTTTGCGGGTTGTCAAAATGAAGTTGCTTCCGGTTGAATTAGTAAATTACAAACCGTTCTTTTATTTTAATTATCCTTTATTATTAGTGAATTGTTAATTGTGATGTCGTAATTTAAGCATTTAGCCTTAAAAATTTTCCACCACAGCCATTATATGAGTTAGTAGGGCTAGGTTCACGAAATTGACATGACTCTAAAATTGTCTATTGACAACATCAAAAGGCCTGTTTTCATCGCTACGCTTTGGATCTCAAAAATATACACACGTATCTTTAAAGCCAAACACTTGTCGAGCGACGCACCCAATACAACGACAAAAAGAAAGCTAAAATGAGATAAATTTTAAATAAAAGTTACGATGACCACCAACCGAAGATTATTTGCTTTAAGAGTATAAACGTATTTAAAATATTATAATAAAAACGACAACAGAAACCAGCACATATGTGAATATGTTGATTTTTTCTGTGGTGTGTAAATAATCGAAAAATTTAATTTAATGTCTTAAGAGAGTATAATTAGTTTACTAAAGTGTACCGATTTTACAAATATATCCTAACGAAAGGGAAGACACTGTTCAATTACTTTTGACTTCAGTCCCTTGTTTCGTTGTTTACATTTCTTCAATTAATTCTAGAATGGTAATTTCTACTTAAGCTAAGCTATAGAGAGTGTACTTAGAGAAATGCTTGTGAACGCACCTTCTACGTAGTAAGTAGTCAACGTGTATTCCTAACACCTCAGATGAAAGGCAAAAACTATCAAAAGCACCTGTTGTACGTGCATATATGCATTCTTGGTCATGCATGCTTTGCCTAGTATTCCTGAGTATGATATTAATCAGATTGATGAGGTTCGTAGTAAAACGATATGCGTAGGAATGTATATGATATAAAGGAGCAATTTCTTGCTAACGTTTATGCTTGTGTTTCAAGATGAAAATATGTTTGGTTGTGATTTTGCCGCATTAATTAACATTACGTTAACAAGTTATATACACGACACACATTTAATATTATATAGGTGTATATTATATATACATGCATGTGCGTGTATTACATACGTTAGTGCTAAGAATGGAATTTTTAGCAAATCATATCATGTTCGCATGTTTGTTAGCTTTAAAGTGTAAGCGATTCTTAACAAGAAGAGAAGAAGACAAAGAGTCAAGAAAAAAGAGTGAAGAATTTTTTAACCCTCGTCAACCGACAAGACTCGTAGAAAGCAAACACGAAAGAACTTAAAATAGCTTCGCAACAATTTTTTTAATGTCCACTAGGATAACTCAATATATCGATCGTATATTGGACTCTCTATATCATATGTCGCACACTTTATAAACCAGATTTTATACACTTAGGCAGAAGTTTGCAGATCCCGGTGTATACATTCCGGGTATTAATTTTTTAATAAATAGCAATTACATAAAAAATTAGGAAAAGACACTAGGCGATTATTACGTTCAACATGACTTTTGGCGAAAAAGTCAAATACCTATTTGTTATCCTTTGCATAATTTTTGTTTATTAATACTATAAATGGCCCTATGTAATACTGCATTTTATTCTATTTTTAGTACATTTAATAAGGATTTGGGGTGGGGCTTGATAAAGTCTATCATATATCATCTGACATCTTCAGTTATCGCAAAATTCGATTGTCCAACTTGTTCGACATCATATATACCTTCGTGATCATCTCATATCAATCAAAGTCTCTCCGTAACTGCGCTGCAAAAGTTTATAAAGCTGGCTCTTTGATACATATTCATTTTTGAATCGATGCGAAATAACTAGACTACTACTCGAATTGTTGTTCTGCACATTATACATTACACGTCGGTGTAGAATGAACGCTTCCAATTCGTAGAATCAACTTTAGGGTCTAATACGATACCTTTTCAATTCTGATGTTAAAGTTTAGAAAGAGAACGAGTACACGTACGTGTTTTTGTAATTTTAAAGGACTATATAGATGGTTTAACTGTTCTTTGGTCTTAATAAAGTTTCCTATTAGTAAAGTTTTTTTGATTGAAAGCGTGATTTTAGAAAGGAAACGTAGAAAACCGCATTACGTCCATTATTTGTGCCAATCAAGGATATATATTTTTCATTTCCTCTGAGGTGCATATTCACAAAGATTTGCCAAATCTCGTCTAAAGCTGCAGCGATTGTTATAAAAACAGGAATTAAATATATCCTGATAGGTAAGTAAAATTTCATTTAGTTTTGTATTTGCAAAAGCTACCGTAAATCTCTTGTTTACGTCTGCACAAGACAGCTCAACAATTTGTATTATACTATTAGTATGTTCTCTTCTTTATTTGTACGTACATTTTCTTTTGGAAAAGTTTTTCGTTTCTTTTACAGCGGTTCCTGCATGGCTTTCGGTTTCAACTGTAATTGCTTTTACCGAAAGTAGTTGATCGGTCTTTTTAATGCACTCAAACAATTAATAGTATATGGAATTACATGCAGATATGTTCTGCATAGCGAATGTATGACTTTGAAAGCATAGTTTTGTTTGCGGTTTCATCTAAAAATATAAATTTTTTGTTATAGGAGGGCTGTGTTTTTGGCTGTGTATGTGGTTTCGAAGTGTAATTCCAGACAGTTTTAACTAATAAAGCAATTTAAAGGAAGTTTACGCTGAAAATTCAAAAAAGATAAAAAATTTGAAAAATCTTAAGAAATCTTAAAAATAAGATACGGCTTATCTATAATATTTTAATTTAATTTTCATTTTAGGCAATAACATCGAAAACAATTTTGTATCTTGAAAGAAAAATTTAAATGTCAATTTTGAAAAATATTATGTCACTTTAAAGTTATCTTTTCTTTATTTGTAATATACTGATTTCTTTTTAGTTTTTATAGTAAAACAATAAAACCTTTCTTTTTAATTTCCGGTTTAAAAGTTCCAACGTTGAAAATGAAAATATGCATACAATTTATTTGATGCAATTTTTTTTTGTGAAAAAAAAAAATGCAATAAAGCCTATGTAAAATAATGAAAAACAATTAATAATGCAATGGAGATTTAAAAAGATTTTATTTCATCACTTGAATATGTGCAACGAATTTGTTAAATATATAATCGCCTTAGGGTATGCACATCATATATAAGCTCGCTACCTAAAGACATGACTTCGTAATTTGTTTGCACCTAATATGCAGCCTTGATATTTGTACGGAAATTTTAAGGTATTACTTCCTGGAATTCTTAACTTTTAATTGGGTAATACCCAAATCAAAACGAGCTTTTTTCGAAAAATCAAAAATATGAGCGAAAGTATGCGTCGGAATAATGCGTGACTAACCTGTATGTCGATCGAATCAGATCCGACCGGTATTTGAAGATCGCAAATATCGGACACAACCTTAACAGTCAGCAACTGGTTGTTTAAAGATATTTGTGGAGATTTGTGGAATGAAATATCGGCGTAACTTTCGATACGAATTGGTGCTCGCCCGTACTGCAATTTTTGTATATATATATATATTTATATTTATTAAGGTTAATATTTAGGTCCATACGTAAACGTTTAACCTTCAATTTTGTTTACTAAAATGTTGACATCCATTTTGGAAACGGTACGTGCTGAAGTTTTCGTTCACAATCACCGGAAGGTCTAGCACGCCGTAGCAAAACGTACGATAGAAGTTACGGAGTAAATTAACGAATGAATGGCGAACAAACCAACCCGTTTTCTTTTTAACTTTATTCACTGTATGAAAGATATTAAATTTGTAACGCGTTCGCAATGAATTCTAAAATGTAGACCTTGGTAATTGGGGTTTTATATACTCACCTTTTGTTAAGATACGAAAACTTTCCAAAGAACCATAGGAGCGTGAAAAGTAAATATGGCTGCTGTACACTACCTTTCTACTTACCTTTCTCACACTTTCTCGATCGGTTTGAATAGTGGTATCAATTTCATTACGCGTACTTGGAAAAGTCGTTGGTAACTACAAATTTTGTTGAGATGAAGTTGGTTCCAAATTTTTCCTATCTTCTTCCTTAGAACAAGTTCAGAAATGAATTCTGAAAGTATAAAAGCTCCGTCAAATATTATATATCAAGAAGGTGTGATCAGTACATTGATTTATTTATGCAATCGGGTAGACGATAGCCATTTACGGTATATTTATTTTGTACTATCAATTTAAATTAATACTACCTATTTTGTTAGTAATAACAACAAGAGCAGACTTACAGTAATTTTTATTATATATTCTTACAAAATCCATACTTACTTATATGGTCACTTCATACAAAGTAGTATAACTCATATCACAAAGAGTAGGTTACTAACATTTTGAAAACATTTTGATACATTCAGAAATTTTTTTAGAATTGAAAGTTTGAGATCACTTTGTTCACACGTTTTGATTCGATTACCGTACGTATCAGTAGTTATTGTAGTGTACACTTAAGGTTAAACATAAGCTTGGGCAATGGTGGTCTCATTCCGCGTAACTTGTGAAGTGAGTTCTTGCAGTAGGATAGTGAGAGCAACCCATGAAAAACTCAGATTAATCTTTGGTGCTCCCATATAAAAATCTTTAGTGACTTCGATTTTCTAACAATCTACTAAAATTCGAGTTCATGTTATGCTTCTATCCTATTCCGCATCTACCTTGTGTGCGTTTAGTTCGTATCGAACTGATAAAAATAACTACTTCGCCTTTTGTCTTTATCAATTTTTAGTTCCACATTTTTATTTACACTTTTCAAGTATGAATTTTCCGTCGTTAACGTTTTGTTATTGCGCTTATCTACATTACACTTAATTATATCGTTGCCGCTACGTTACAATACTTATGATGCGACAATCTTGACTCGTCGAGTTCGACCAACACGTTGTATTTATAATCTTAAGTGAATGGCATTTAAACAATGCAGTGTTTTTAGCAAGTGCGACTTTTGTTTTAAGCGACAGTTCCATGAATCGCTGCTATTGAAAATATGTCAATTTTTTTATATTTGCTCACTCTTGAATGTACCAAGCTAAATTCTATGAATACTTCTGATAATAGATGCTTCCTAAATACTTTTGAAGTTACTATTTTATTAATAGAATGCTCTACTTGCAAAAGCAACTACTTATATCACCAGTTTGTCCAAAGATCTTCTCCAGCTATGTTTTTCGTTTGTTCATAGTATCGATTGTGTTTTATTGCCGACCAAATAATTATATGTTGTCGTTGAATTTCTAAAGATGAATTTTTTATCTGAAAAATTTTTTATGTACTCTTTAGTAATTAACTGTGTTTGTGGTTTAACGGTAAAAATATGGAAAAATATAGCTACGCAAAGTGCATTGAGAAAAAGAAAAAAAAGAAAACTATTATGCAATGAATCGGATAGAAATTATGACCGTAATCGTAAAAGCCATGACATTTCGGTTTGTTTGCGTTTCTACTTTCCAACGGATGGCTATAAAGTGACTTTCAAAGTCTTTTGTTGAATATGAGTTCATTAAAAACGCTTTCACACTCTTGCATGCCTTAAATGTGAAGCAAATGTAAATTTAGCATAAAATTTGCAAATCAAGCAATCATACACTGCACAGATATAAAAAAAGAAACAACAAGAACAATAATAGCAGACCACAGATTATAAAAAACACTTTCCAGGAAGAAAGGGTTTATGAAGGGAAAAATAAAAAACAGTCCAAAAAGTATTAACTTTTGAAATAAATGATAATGAATTTTTTATTGTAAGAATTTAATAAAAAGTTATGAATTTTTATAATTAAATTTTTTGTGTTCTTAATTGCTAGATATCTGCAAAAGAAGAAACGCATGTCATTTATTTTGCGGAGAAATCGGATTACATTTCATCAGAGACTACGAATAAAATAACCATGTTACGCATGCTAATTGACGAACGATTGGACTGACCGTTGAATTGAAGCCATTATTACGTCACTTCTGGAAAGCATACGGAATTTTAAATTGTCATCTTTTACAATATCTGCAGTAACTAGGGATGTTATCCTATTTTGGCAGGTTTATTTAAGTTTGATATATCAAAACGATACCCTTCCCTCGTCGTTTCGTACAACTCCATAAACTATTAGGGCAAGTTTACTTAGACATAAGATGGCCCTTGATTCTTGGACTTTCTGCGTGTTCCTAAGTTATTTTATTTTTAATTTTATACCCATCACTTTAAGATGGAGGTAGTCTACCCATTTTGTTTTTTTCCATAATGTATGTAGAACTCAAAATGAAGCCAAGACTATGCTAAATATACGTACTATTAATAAAACGTTTTTATATGTAATGTTTTGGTTATGATTTTGGTTATGGAAAGTGCCATTTTCCCAACATCTTATACACACAAGCCTCTCAAAACACTTGTCGGATTATTTTCTGATTAAACAAATTTATTCAAATATTCTCAATTGTATGGAATTTGTATTTTCTCAGATGGTTTGAATTTGAACTGGGCGCAGCTGATTTTTTTTATTTTCAACATAAACGTCCTTGTCCCATAGACGTGTGGGCGGATCCTGTGTAAAGCTTAGATCCCTCCCAAATTCTTTTCCAAATTTGTAGGCGATATATTCAATTCCGCAAACTCGGAATGAATGTTATACACACAGCATTAGAATGCACCTATATACATACCTATATACCTATATACATAGGTGCATTCTAAAATTGGTATAAATTCCATGTACTTAAAAGCCGAAAGAAAAGTAATAAGAAATTCTAATTTGCAAATATATATTTAATTTATTGATTAATTGCAACTTATGTTAACGAAGATAGCAACGTTTCAGACGTCGAAAAATATCCATTCCTTTTGTATAGTGCTTTGTGCGGGACTTCAGCGTGTAAGCTTCTTAATCCAAAAATCCTCCCTGGAATCGCGTTATTCAAAGCCAACTTCCAGCAGGCGTCAATTCCTTTTATGTTGAAGTATATGACGAATGCAATTTTAAGATGGATGAATTAATCGCTTGGCGTGAAATTAAGATACCTGAAAGGGTTTTACTGGGGGAAACTCACGAGCAATGGTATTCTCTAAACGGAAAGCAATATGAGATACTGCCGTTATACGAAATTATGGGCAACTTTTAGTAGAAACTGCAAAAACAGTTCCCGATGGGGTTGTTTGCTTTTTCACTTCTTACTTGTGTTTGGAGTCGGTGGTGGCTTCTTGGTATGATTAGGGTATTGTGGATACATTGCTCCGTTATAAGCTGCTATTTATTGAAACTCAGGACAATGCCGAAACCAGCCATGCTTTAATGAATTATGTTAAAGTAAGCAAAGTATGTTAAAGTAAGTACCGCACTAAAATGGAAAGCAAAGTTTTGGCAATAAGATAAGTATATTGTATTTAAATTTACCGTTTGCCGAAGCTAATTTCCGAGTTAAAGCTGGCGTATTTATGGGCGACACAGAAGATGCCTCAACAGTTGTTGTACCGCATTTATGTTGTGAACAAGTTGATAAACTTTCTGTGGATATATAAGCCACATATGTCTGGGCTCATTCTATAAACAAAAACAAAAGTTAGTCCCACGCCACTGATTATCTTCATTTAAAATGAAGTGGACAACCAGCAATGTAAAAAATCCAAATTATATCGAAAATCATGAGTTTTACGTGGGTACAGAAACAGGTTCTTTAAGTCATCTTTTTATCGGTTTGCGGTTTGGAGGAAAGGTCAATGGCAAAATTTGTCGAACCAAGCCTTTGAGTTGCCGTTGAGGTTTTAAATGGGTCATCTATTGACGCTCTATCAATTAAAGAGCCCTCATTAAGGATTGTTTTCCCGGCTTTGTGCATTGTACACCATCTTTCGCGAGCAATTCAAAATGGTCACTACCTCCCATAGTCTTAATACAAGAATTGTTAGATCCTAGGCTGGATTTCAGATTTAATGTGAGTTTTTCATGAAGCGCATATCTATATCTAATATATTTTTTTATGCTTTTCTCAGATTAGAGTGATTTTGACGGAACATGCGAAACATTTCTTAGATTTGGCTAGCAAGCCCCAGACTTTATGAAGGAAGCTTCAGAAACCCTATCATGTCCATATATTCTTGATCCGCGTGAAATTCTGAGTTGATTTAGGCATGTCTGTCCGTCTGTTTTTCTGTGTGTCTGCGTGGTGTGTGTTGTTGGCACTCTCCTGGTCACACTGGAAGTTTCTGCACGCAGGTTGTTATAGGGGCCAAACTGGTCAGAGTAGAAGCGCGCAATGGAGCGTAGAATGGATTTTCTTAACAAAAATTTCTGCGTTTTTTCTTATTACTCTATAATTGCTAAAGAGAGAAGACTGAAGTATTGCAAAATTACTTTATGAAATAGTTAACTCTTTACATATAAAAATGGAAAAAATCGACTGTGCGCACAGAAAGTTACAAGTGATTAAATTATCTTTTATTCACTTCTTTTCTTTTTTCTCTCATTGTAGAAATTAAGGAGTGAATGCATAAGAATTCACAAGAATGTTAGCATTTGGCAGCACTTCGTTGGCATTATTTCAGTTAATATTTCAAATATAGAGCTGGTTATAATTCATCTTGCCACGAAGTTGGTTGGTTTACACAACTTGATTCGTGCCATTGGCCGCGTTATGTACTGGTAGGAAAAGGGTTATCCTTATGACTTGTACCGTTTTCAGAAAACAAATTGCTACCTCTTGTACATCAATAGATAGAAGAAGTTCGAAGATTACAATTAAGTCACTTCATGAAATTGGTTGTAAGAGCCTCGTAAATTAGGTAAAGCTTTGGATGAACTATTAATCGGCCGTTTGTTTATTTATATCTAATAAAAATAATAATATATACATCCGACTTACCGTAATTATGTCTCAATTTTCGTTTTTATTTACCCAAGAATGTTTGGATTAAAACGAAACTAATGCTTTATTTTAAATCTAGTAGTAGTTCGAAGTGGGTTTTTCTTCCCGTCGAAGCTCAAAGTTTTAGTTCGGATAAGATGTTTTGAGTTAATTAAGAAAAAGTATGTTAGAAGGAACTCAAGGCGCATGTGATTCGAGAAGTGATTTGGTTTAACAATAAATCGCGGTGTTTTTGTAGTGAAATGTGTAAAACTGTTCTAAATCGAATAATAGTCCCTATAAGTGCGAAAATGAAATTATTTAATCAATACAAGCCTAAAATTACGTTCATATAAATTTTCTAAACAACCAATATACTTTTGCAAAAAATATTGTAGGATGTAAATAGAAAAGTTCCTCAATTATAAAAGTATTCTAAATAAATGTATGTAGTGGTTTTCTGATTTTTATAATTTGCGCTATTGTTGAGCAAAGTACTTGCGTTAAATTTTGTTTGTGAAATGAAACGCTTGTGCGGAAACACTTACGATTTTGCAGAACACATTTATTGTGCAGACTTCGCCGAAAATAAATGTTCACCTGTGCCGGAAAGAGTTCAGAGAAGGCTCAGAATGCGTTGAAGACGGAGAGCGCCCCGGACGATCACAAATCTCTACCAACGAAAGTCACGTCACAAAAGCAGAGATTCGGTGGTTGGCATTTCAAACGGATTAGTCAATAACATTTTAAAAGACATTTTGACTGTAAAATGCGTCAAATCTGGGTTGATCGAAAAAGCATTAAACTTCTTTGAAAAAGCGCATCGCATTAACTTCGCGGTGAGAAAATGATACCTCGTTATCAATCCGCCATAAAATGCACTACTATTGGTTCTATTATCCGGACACAAGCCATCAATCCAGCGATTTTCGCGCAAAAGATGAGCCAAGATCGAAGAACATAAGCCAAACTGGCCCAAATCGACTGTTTCGAGGATTGGAAAAACGTTAGCAAAAGTATCTGAGGGAGATTACTGTGAAGTCGATGAAACAAATTTGGAATAATAAATAGATTTCAAAAGGATAAAATTTAATTGGTCTTCGTTTTACAACACAGATTATGTTTGACATGGCCTTCTTAATGTAAAAGTATTATATTGGCGCACGGAGTGGCTACGACAATTCCTTGACCTCCTTTTGTGGATGACTCCAATGAACAAAAATATTGAAAAGGCGTCATAGACCTTCAATTTACAAATTCGTTTATTTGCGTTCCTTAGATTATTTTAATGGATTTTCCAAATTTATATAGTTTTTTTTGATTTACTGTGCTGTTACATTGTTTCCATTGGGGGAAAATAAACTTCGTTTATTTTTTCCCTATAACTTTTGCTTATTATTTCTTTAGACAGAGTCTGTATTAAATATGCAAAAAAAAAAAGAAAAACAAATTGCAAACAAACGTCAGTAGAGTTATTTAATTAAATAAGCGAAGATCTATCAAGCACATACGACATAAAGACATATGTATTAATGTTCTGTTAATAATATAACAAAAATTATAAATAAGGAGTTTACATTCATAAGAGAGGGAAATTTAAATTGTTGTGTTAAATTGAATGTGTAAGAAAAAGTTAATTTAAAAGAAAGCAGTAATTTATGAGGAATAATTAAACCAGTTCAAAGCAATCGGCATTGCAATAATATGTGGTAAAAATGTCACTTATTGGTATGTTTTCTTTTCCTACATTGAATTCTTTGATAAATAACTCATTTCCCGTATATTACATTCTTTTTAGAAGAATAAATAAGTTTTTATTCTGTCCAATCTACTTTCAAGACACTACGTCTACTCACAAAAGAGCCACGTTACTGGTCCTCGACCACGCACTACATCTGAAAAGTCGCTACATCTTTTGAAAATGCTATATTAAATTGAACTGAATTTCTTCAATTTGTTTCTTTTTCCTTTCTAATAAAATAGACATTTTGTTCACTGTAGTTGAACTTTTCCGTAAAGTTATTACGCCATTATTTGTATTACGTGCGACGTGCATACACCATCATCATATGGTCATCATTTGATTTTAATTACGTGCTAAAAAGTCTACTATTAAGTGTTAATCCAGAATATTGTAGATTGAAAAATAAATAGAAAATTTCCTTTACTTACGAGGAACGGGCCAGCTATATATCTGTTTTTATGAAGCATGCCTAGATCACTAATTCGTGTTCTTTGGCTATAAGCATTTGAATCCCTCACAAATCACGTAATAACACTGATAACTTGACTTTAAAATATAACAAAAGCACTCAATTTATTTTGTAGCAAGAGACAGGTTGGCTCCTAAGAGACATGCTCTTGCTGAAGTAACCTTCCCAAAGTTTGACTCACTCATCTCTTTACATCGAAATCATTTTGTGACACCTTTTATTAAATTGATACAAAACTAGAAACAATAAGTAAAAACATTATAATTAATAACGGCCGACCATTACATACTCTAGAAAGTAGTTATTCAAATAACGACACTTCAGTATAAGGCGTTAGATACGAAGTGATCGAAAAAGTGGTTCAGCAGTGTTCGTTCCTGGACCGAAACTCGTTAGTATACCGTCATCAAAATATTTCAAAAAGAAAGGCCTTTTAGCTGGGCATAAGATAACAAGGTATACAAATGGGCAGAGAAGCTTAGAATAATAAAAAGTGGGTCTATCTCAAGTCCTTCTGGGTTTTACATATTGCCGCGTTAATTTAATATAACTTTGTCCCGCAATTTGTGAACGGTATAAAAATAGTTCGTTATAATGATAGTTCTCATATGGAATGTAAATTGAATTTTTTTTGGAAAGAGCGTT
This sequence comes from Glossina fuscipes, assembly GCF_014805625.2. Taxonomy (NCBI): domain Eukaryota; kingdom Metazoa; phylum Arthropoda; class Insecta; order Diptera; family Glossinidae; genus Glossina; species Glossina fuscipes. The sequence continues at coordinate 220,469 of NW_023998646.1, forward strand.
CAGTTGCCATCAATTTGTGTACGTAGGTCCACCTTCAGGTAAAAAATAAAAAAATTGAAATACATTTGCATTTTTTTCTTATAAACTATCAAATTTCGAAAAAAAAGTTCAGGTTAAACGAAACCATTTGGATTTTTATATTCTTTCCCCAGAAAGTTCAGTGTAAATAATTATAGCCAGTGTTAAGAAAAAATTTAAATATTATTGGCGTTACGAGATGTAAATGAGTTTATGTCTACAAACATTGCAAATAAAAGCCCGTCGCGCGAGTATTTTTTACCACCACATTTATCCTAGAGAAGCCTAAGTTTCAATACTCTATAATATTGTGTAGGCTTGGCTCGTTGGCCTTTTATAGCTTACCGGCAATATACCATCTCATATCTACGTGCGCTTCCCAAGTCCGCTTATTTAAAATCCTCATCGACGGGTTGCGAAGAGAAAATTAATCTTATTTATATTTAATTTAGAATTAACACACTCAATTTGTCGTATTGTGTTCTCCAAGCCCTTTTATTTGATATCTAAGCGATTATACTGCTAAGAAAAAGTGAATCCTGCACGTTTTGTCATATTTTATTTTAGAATTAACATATTTTTATGCAGATAGTGTATCTTCACGCGAGAAATGTAGAGAATAATTTTCAACATTCTGTTTTCTGTTTATCCAAAGTAAGAAAGTAAAAATTTGATCACGTGTAACTTTGTGTGGGCGTGGTCAATTTTTTCAATTTTTGTACATGTTTTGAAGGACCGCTCATGGATTGAAAATGCAAGGTTTTATCGTTGCATCTGTTATAAGTAACAAAGAAAAAATATTTATTTTTATTTTTGAAAACTGAAGTGGTCTCGTATGGTCGTGTGTATTGGTGAATTTGGCCTAATTTCAATATCAACCTGCGTACAAGAACTTTTAATCATTCTGCCAAATATGAAAACGATCGCTACTTTTTTGTTTTACAAAGACATATCAGACAGACGGATATGTTTAAATCAATTCAGAATTTGACGTTGACCAACAATATATACTTTATAGTGTCTCTGAAGCTTCCTTCTTGGTGTTGCAAACGTTTCGGCGAAAGGAATATATCCCCTCTTTGGTGTGTAAAAAAACTGAGAAAATAAATATTAGTGTAGAGAGGGCGAACTAAGCTATTTAACAAAAAATTCCTGAAATGGTTAAAAACATTGTTAAAGTTTAATAAAATAGCGACTTATGCGCAAAGGATATTGAAATCTACATATTGTATTAAATAAACTTAAGTTAACAAAGTGAGTATGTATACCGTCAATTGCAAGCAGAACCTGCGAAACGGAGGAAGTTATCCAACAATTGCACAAGAACAGCGTGATATACGCTGTAGTGTGACCACATACTATTGCATATGTGCATGGACTAGAAGTGTGCCACAAATAGAAAGTAAACAATATTTGAAATAAAAAGAAACAATGTATGACCCACTTCAAGAAGACCGAACAGCATACTAAATAACCCCATTAAAGAGTAAATGAAAAGAATGCAACATCTACTTTTTTTATTACTCAAGAACACCTTTAATTATTATTTCAATGGCTTTGCCCGATTCTTCTGGTCATTCGTGTCAGTCTGTTCGTGCCAGACTATCTACAATCTATGTATGATAAAATAAACATACATTAACATCTTATATAACAATCCTTTATTAGTCAGAATTAATACTATGTCAAATTGCTACTAGTCTTCTACCATCTTGATCTTGTGAGGTCCTACTATTCTAAGATCATGTGAAATGCTATAAGATCCTGTCAATTTCATTCTACAAACATCCATTGTACGAAGAAGTAAAGAAAATGGTTAACTTTAGATTCGTCGTGAAAACAATAAAACTATATATTTTTTTTGGAAGACTCTCCGTTGGTCTATTCATATCGTGATGTCAATACACATGCAGGATTTTATGGTCAACTATTCCGGTATCTTTTTGAGAACTAGTTGTATTAAAACAAGAGAAGTATTTTATATTTCAAACAAGGAAATGGTTCATTGGTTAATACTTTAAGGCGATTGATTTCATAAGCTTCGGCAGGGACTAATTCAACAATCATGAGCAGATGAATTTATTTGAACTTCCCGAAGATCAACATTCGCAAAAAGCTGTTGCTTTTAAAGTAGAACATTTTCATTTATGGGCGTAAATGGTAAAATAAGCAATCTTGGATAGTTGAAATTCGAAACCTTTATAAAGTTATATACGGCTTGGACATCATTTTTCACCATTGTTGCGAATAGGAAAACCTTCATACAGTGGCGTAAGAAACTTATTTTTATTTGTATCCGATAGCCTCTTTCTCCACTTCGCACTTAATTCATGTGCTTCTTTCTCTCTCAATTCACCCGTCTACCCACTCATCATCTGTCCAACAGCGCACGTCACTATCAGGCATTGAATCATCAGTACGTCTATCTATCAAGCACGTTTCGCTCTCCGAAAACTGGGGAAAATTCGAAGCTTCCTTATTATAGATTAGGAAGAAAAACGGTCGTATTCATCTCATAACAATCCGCTTGTAGTTTCAAAAATGGAACACGATGTATAAAATGCAGTATTAATCTGAAATTTGGAATAATTTTTAATTTCAACCATAAGTATTCTTGTTCAGCTTATAAATGAATAATAGTTTTTGCACTAATCAGTATTTCGTCTGCAGTAAACTAACTATTTTTGAAATAAAATTAGCAGTTAAGGCGATGTGTATCGGAAATGATCGCATTCCGGATGAATAAGATTCCATTGAATAAAGATAAAGACTCTCAGTTTCACAGAAACGAAAATAACTAAATGGGTAAGTTTGTATATCATAATTAAAGTCTCTGGTTTCTGTTAATAACGCGAAAACCGGAAAAAATTCAAATGAGTTGAGTGTTAGTGACAATTAAAATCATAATATGGGAGTGAATAACAAAAAACACTATTTTTATATTTTCAGTGCGAAAGTTTCCATCATTTCATTTATTCGCTGCACTTCTTTTTTAAATACCTATTTTCGCCATCCAGTTTATCGAATTCATTTTTTCATTATTTTTATTTAACTGCATTAAGGCACCTGGGATTTTGATCACTGAGTGGTTTGATGACGATCAGCGTGCGACCATGTAAATTGTATTGGTGTTGGTATTGTTTTCCGCTTGTACAAAAGAAGCTTGTAATATTAAATTTAATTATGCTTCAATACTATACCGAAACGAAGTGGAGAAAAACCTGTATGCAAGTAAGTTTTTTCTTGTGTGTCTGTTTAAAATTATTGAAATGCATATTACCCGTTGTAATAACTATAATCCCGTATTTTATGCATCAAAAGTCCGTATTGGTGTACGTTTGTCTTACACAGCGTACATTAACGAACGATGGTTGAAGGGCTGATATCATTGCATGCAACTTTAATTAATAATCATTTATATTTAATGTGATGCATCACAATGAAAATAAGTTTATAAAGTGTTTTCAAAATTAATTCTTCAAGCGGTATGAATTTATAAATCGAGATTTCAATGTTGAGCTAAACTAAAGGAATAATGTATGCAAAGGATTGTAAGGATTGTATTTGTTAGGAAAGGATTGTTATTTCTTACCCTCCTAATAGGTGAAAAGTAGAAAAAATGCTTATATTTTTCAAAGTAACATTTCCTCATTTAATAAATATTGAATTTTATTTCTCTCTACAAATTAACTACAAATAATAGAAACTTGAACTTAGTTCTAGCCTTGGCTTTTTCATTTGTTTTATTTTACAGATATTTTAATTTTTTTAGTAAAGTTATTAAAAAGGAAGCAAAAATTTGTTTTGACCTTTTATCCGTAGCAGTAAATGAAAGTGTGACCAATTATTCATAAAGCATTTACGGTTTATTAAATAATTAATAAACTAAAAATTGAAAACGAAGCATTTTTCATATTGTCAAGTTTTTCTGTTGGTATTAACGACTGCTTTAAAATAGGATCTAATTCTATTTTCTTAAATTGGGCAACGCATAAAATTTGAATTATTGAATTTTAAAAGTAGATTTTACCGTTCCCTTTAATATTTCCAGTGCAAGCTATGTAAAAAGAAACGAACAAAATGTTTAAGAGCGTGTTATGCGCGTTCATTGTTTAAAAGTTTTCTTTACATATCTTTTGAAAGTTACTCAGGCGTTTAGGTTTTCATAAAAGTTGATCTGAAACGCTTACTGCCTTCATATTTAATAGATCATAATCGATGTATCAATCAACTGTTTTGTTTGTATGTTCCATACAAAATTTCAAAAGAAAATGATACAAACAGAAAAAGGAAAACGATGTTTATTATTTTGGTTTAGATAACTAGCTGATGCCTAGGTTTGTTGGTTTTTAATAAATTGTTTCTAAAATTAAAGAAAACATATTTTGTTTGAAATGGGTGTCAGTAAAAAAGTATGTCAGTGCTTAAACTTAACTTATTATATGTATGTAGGGGTAATTATAATTTAAAAATTACTAGACTAAGGCAGAGTTATTGTAAATTTCTTTTGCATTGCATAGAAATGTAGCGGGAAAATCGGAAACAGATCTATTGTATTCGCGCACGTCTCCGAACCACCAGCTTTAGGATTGTCATGAATTTCGTCACCTTCTTAAGTTGAGAGCAACACACAGTCTTCAGCGTTATGAAATCGTCGCCAAACATTTGATTCTGGACATGGCTGCGCATTCACACGGGATTTGATAAGACGTTTGCGTCGCGGAATGTTCGGAATATTTCTATTTTCCATAGTTTTCTCAATAGCCCTCTACGACGTGTTACCAAAAGCCCCCTATATGTCAATGGAGACAACTAAGAGACGCGCCGCTTCTGGAAAACTTATATACTTTTGTAGTACTGTCTCCACCATATCTGGTGAAGGTTGTTTTGTATCCAACCCAATCGTCGAACCTCAAATGCTAAGGGTACGATAAACAGACTTCGCTGGACACATCTCATAAATATATATATAGGAACTTGGGTTGATACTGCTTAGGTTCAAACATAACGTTCTCTCGTAGATTATATTTTTAAAATTTGGTTTCCTGTCTCGATTTAAAATGAGGATTTTGCTTATGAAAAAGCACTCCAAAATAGAAAGCAGCTCCTGATTTGTCGTTAGAGCTGTGCCAAACTGAGTGGTAAGCGTTGACGTCAGAGAAAATTAGGCAATCCCGGTCCAGAAGGTATCATGGAATCGATAATAACGAGACGATTCCCGTCAGGGAATGGCAGTAACACCCACATCCTCACCATATCCGCCATTATGAACTTTGAATGTCGGAAGAAGGTTATGTTATTTATGATAAGCAAGGAAGCCTTTGGCCGATAGTGCTGGGCATTGTAAATCAATTTACAATTTTTTTTGCACAGGGCTACAGTGGTGTCCGCATTTACCCAGGAATCTTGAATCAAGACTATGTCTAGGCTTTTAATTGTTTGTTTATTCGCTTCTGGCTACTCACATTCAGACATATTAAGCAACACTCTTAACGCTAAAAGACTTAAATTATATAATTGTATGAGAAGATCATCAAAGTACAGCAAAGTTAAGAGCTTTAGTAGAAAAACGTTTGCTTACGTTTCACGTTTGAAGTATTTGCAAAGTGAATATATTTTAGAAAAGCAAGCAGAAAAGGTAAGATAAACACTATACGATATTATTAGCATTAAAGTATTAGAGGCGAACATAAGTTCCGAAGATATTAAGATGAAAAGTTAAGAATTAGTTTTTATAAGGATGACCTGAATATGTATGTCATATACGATGCCTTGCATAACATTGTTAAAATAGATGATAGATGATATCTATGTCATGTGGTGAAGGCAAATATACAGAACTGAAATATAATGTAACTATATATATAATATATAGCTACTTGTAAGGTTCCTGACTTGGCAGTTTTAATTCTTATTTCTTCAGCTATGAGAGTGTTCAAAGGCAACCTTGGAGACGCTTCCTTTAACCTTCCTGCGCCTCTGATTTCTGCGAAGTGGTGCCTGATCCACAGGCAGTTCGGTCTTCCTTGCTCTGTTTTTTGTTCTAACTAAAGAAGTATACAAGCACTTGCTAAGGTACGAGTCTTTAAACTCTTCGCACCATTTTTTTATAAATCCTAAAATGATCCAGCTTTAGTAACTGACACCTCTATATGACTCTCAAACATGAGTTTCGAATCAAAAACAACTCCTAAGTCTTTGTAATTTCATATATTTTCCAGGATGTAATTTTCAATACGCTCATATAAGGGCAACGTCTTACAACATGTATGGCTTCTTACTTTTTTGAATTCAGCACCATACACCATGAGCACCGGTTCTCAATATCTGAAGTTTAGTACCATCTGTTGAGCTAAACAGAGGGACAGTTTAACGTTGTCTGCAAACACGGGAATGTTAAATGCACTCTGGAAGGCCATTCACGTATGAAATAAATAAAAGCGGGTCAAGATGACTGCCCTGAGGAACACCAGAAAAGACGACAATTACTCTGGATTGACAAGAATTCAACACCACCTGTTGGATGTGACAAGAGGGATAGCTGCAGAACCAGGCAGTCATATTGTTCGAAAAACCAAGGCGATCTAATTCATGGACTATGTTTATGACCGGAAAATGCCTTGTAAATTGGATTACAAAAGTCCGAAAATTAATAGCCGTCGATCTTCTTTTTTAAAAACCTGACAGTGCGATATAATTGAAACCGAAGTAACCCTCTTTGTTACCAGTGGTTCAAATAGTTTGGTCAGTGCACTAAGTTTGTCAACTCTTCTATAATTCTCAATAAGTTTTCAAGAACCACTTTTATAAAAGGTAAAATAAAGTTACTCTTCCAAACCGATGGAGAGCAACATTTTTTTAAACCGAATTTCTTAAATAGCCTACTTTTTTTATTGCGGACCGTAAATGCTTGGTATACCAAACAGGAGACTTTGACGCGTGGCAAGCCTTAAACGGTACCGAGACGGAAATTACGGAAAAAGCTGACTGTAAATAAAAGATATGGAATCATCAATATCTTGGGAACGCAAGTCCAAGTGAATGCCACCCAGCAAGTTTCTAAGCTTAATGTAATTCGTTTTGGCAAATAAACATTAATAACTTGGTTACATGGTCCATTGCCAGGTAGACAATTTACTGCCGGCAGCAAGGAAGGGTGATGCCTATCTTCCGGCGGAACAAAGGGCTCTGCTCGATGTACAGATATATCGGTATCCCTGCAAAAAACTAAGTCAAGCAATTTATTATTCTCATTAAAAATGTTGCTAAGTTGACAAACCGAATCCATGGACACCATCGAAGAAATCTTCATAAATTAATGGATAAGAAAAGTGAATATAGCATCCAAGATCATCATTAAAAACCCATGAAAATTAGGCAAATTTAAGTCATCTAGCAATACTGACTTATCACTTTATTTGAGACGAGAAGTAATATTTTTTATCAGAGCCAAGTGCTCTAAGTAAACTACAATAATGGTGGAGGAATGTAAGAGCATGCAATATATGCAACGCAGGTATGCAGTTCTATTTTTCTCACATCCTCACAGTTAGAGACCATCCTAATAAAAATCACAAGTTCAAAAATCACCCTTATAAGTAAAGTAAAGAAACATAAAGTTTCTCAAACAATGAGTTTCATATGAAGCACTATAAACATTTCTCACCAATATCTTATTGCACCCTACTATAAACATAAGTGCTGGCTGTCGATAATTGGATAACCCGAGGTTTCCTCTAAGATAGTCTGTTAAGAAAAATTAGTCTTTCACCAAACAGCAGCCGTAACACCAAAGTTCCTAAAAAATAAAATTTGTTAAATAAGATAAAGAATGAAAAGATTATGTTTTAATTAATTAACCAAAAAGGATAAACCGGATAAACCCAAAAAACTTAAAAACTTATTTAACTTATATGTAAGTAAATATGTACCTGAATATACACTTTTATGTATAATAGAAGCGAATTGTTATATTGTTGATATTCGTTTTAATCTGACACCATAAAGAACATTGAACCATTATTCACGTAATAGAAAGGAAGGATCGAAATTAATTGGCATAAATTTAGCAGCACAACTGGCTGAAAATAAGCGTTCTTCTATTATATGTTGGAAAATCGGTTTACTATAATTAATTAGTAAAGCAAACAACGTTATTTAGAATACGCCATTCAACACTCAATCAGAATTAATGCTATGCTGGGAGTGTAAACATGTCAACATCAAATGCGGGAAACAACAATACACCGCAGCAGTATTTAGTTCTTTGTCGGCAAACTACGATCATCATCGACATTTGTTTTTTTTTTGTATTTTTTTTGATAAATTTTGGATGAAAAATCTATACATGTACATATATAAATTATTTTCTTTTATACTGTTTTTTTATTGTTCTTGAACTTATAAAACCATCCGTTTAGTCAAAAAAAAAAAAAAAAAAATTAGATTAACCGATCTTCTTTTATTATCATACCATTTGAAATGTCTTTGTTATATTCTAAGTGTTAGGTTTATGAATAAAGTTCCACTGTAAGGAAAATTTAATCTATTCTAAGTTCGTTTAAATTAGAGGGCAAGGTTACCTTAGGTGTCTGACAACCGAGCTCCGACATGATCAACCCAATCCAGCTAAGAAGCTTACCAGAACACAGACAGCGCAGAATTTAATCATTCTTGTAACTTATCTTCCATTCATGCCGCGGAGTTAAACAGCTCAAATCCTGCTGTAATACATAAAGTTTTCGGAATAAAAAACCTCTTTTTTGCTATTTAAGTATTTCCAATCTGATAATAGAATAAGTATAGCTTTGACTTCATTACAAAAAATAATAGAATGCCTTTAGGAAAGACACTATGAAACTTGTAAAGGCCACTCTTAGATGGCCAAATATTGTTTGTTACATCCTAAGTTTTTGGAGCAAGAATGATTTGTAATATATGTGCTTTCTAAGCCTAAGACAGTTTTTTATAAAATTATTTATATACAAACAAAGATCTTGACAACACACATCAGAAATGGAGTAAATAGAAGGTTATTGCAAAAACGTATTAGTGTTAATTTCTCATAAGCATTTCAGTGAGCCGCAACTACAAACAACGTAAAGTATGCTTCGCTTATAAGCATAAACCAAAAGAAAATTGCTTCCATAATTCTTCGCGTAAGCCTTAAGCTAGAGGGTATTCAATCGTTTGCTGGAGCAATGTTTTGAACGTCCACAACGTTAATGATAAAGTGTCTTACCTATCGTACCAAAACGACTAGCATAAATCAATTTTGACGGCGAGATAAAGTTCAACATTCGTGAAAACACGATTAGCTAGAAAGCACGATAAGCCAAAATCAGACCACGATCTGACCCACTTGTTGATTAATCAGAGTTGCAATTGAATTTGGTAACATCTGAGAGTAATTAAATGAACTGTCCCAAAATTTGGTAACATCTAAGACTAATTAAATGAGCGAGTCCAAAATTTGGTAACATTTAAGAGTAATGTAATGCGCGAACCCAAAATTTGGTATCATCCGAGAGCAATTAAGTGAGCGGACCCAAAATTTGGTAACATCTGAGCAAATATTGAAAAAGTTAGCCTGCATTTGTTTACAATTGAGAATAATTGAAAAAGTCAGTCTGTATTTCTTTACAATCGCTTATTGCATTGAAAAATCGAGTCGGAATTTGGTAACATTAATGAAAGAGTTTGCTATCGTAGTTAAGGTGTACTCCTACTATTTGTCTATTCGGGCACTTAATGAGAACATGGAACTGAAAGATCAATCAATTTCGAAGACAACGCATAATTCTCTGTACATATCTAAGTATGTTGGTTAGCGACATCCAAGTACGCAATTTACGATAAAATTTTTTAACATTTATGCCGATATTTATTAGCTGCATGCTGATCTAATTGTAAGCAAATCGCTTTTTAATACGTTATTTCTTACAATTAACATAACATGACGGCGAGTGCTGGACTTTTTTTTTGGAAAAGCGAACGAAAAAGAGTTTTTTATTGATTTATTATTTATTATACAAACATCTGGATAAAAAGTGAAAACGTGACGATTCCTTATGCTGTCAATTACAATGGTTTGATAGGAGATGGTTTCCTTTGGTTGCTGACGGGTCGGACGCGTTTATTCTTTTAAAAATTTCATAACATAGCAGGCGATGTCTATTGTGATAGACAAGAGCGTACATTTTTCCTGTTCTAGACCCACAAATAATATACAAGGTCTTTCATTAAAAACGGCGACGAAACAGATCAAAACTATAAGCACATTCGGATCCATTTTAAGAACCACACTTGGTATTGTTTAGACTAAAATTTGATTCACTGTATATGAATTATCACATTAATAATAAAATGTAATGAAAAAAAAGCGACTGAAAAAATCTAGAAAGTGTTTAGCGATATATTGTATTCTTATAAGCAGAGACAATTAAATGGCAAAATAGTCCAATATTTCATTCAAAATTCAAACTAGGAGATTATTGTGGACTTTTTGTGTTCCTGCTGACAATAACAGTAGTGATGTGTTAACTGACAGCAATTTGACTGCTTACTATGAAATGCCGTTTTGCTGGCGGGGTAATAAACGGTCCAGGCATGGTAAGCGGATATTTTTCAACTTGTAAAGTGAAAAAAAAAGTGAATTATTGAATGAATTAACCCATTAACTTGTACTCACCTTTTCAAAAGCAATCGTATATGATTCTCGCTGGCTGTTGGGAACAGGTTTTGAATGAACTACAGCATTCGTATCAATTTGATTTGAAAACGATGTCTCTTGAATTGAGGAAAGCCGTGACATATTAGCCATAATGCGCGGCGTTTGAGTTGGGTTAGTTTTGAGGATCGGCAAAGGTGATGTATCCTATAAGAAGATTCTTTTCCGTAAATGTACTTAAAAACTATTTCATTTTTGTGCATTTTTTAAATAAACCAAAGCGAATCTAGATGATGATGGCAAGTGACGGTTAGGTGTTGATGTTTGAAATACGCGCATTGCTTGGATGTTGTTAGTAGGATAGACGTGATACGGCGAACCTCCAGGCCCCTGCAAGAGTTAATATACAATTGATGTCATATTGTAATCATTGGTAACATCTAAGAATAATTGAAAAAGCGAGTCTGCATTTGTTGACAATTGAGAATAATTGAAAAAACGATTTTGAATTTGTTTGGATATGATGCAGCGTACATAAGCCACTCCTCTCTTAGCAAATTTTTACCGTTGTATGGGTTGCACTTTATAAGTAACGAGCGAATAACGAAACTGTTATTTTTAAAAACGGAGGTTTTCTCGCTTTATGTTGTATTGTGGATGAGTCCTTTGACCGATTTATACCCATTTTCAATATTAATCTGTGTGCCATCGCTTCGAATGTTTCTGCCAAAATTTCACCACAAACGGACGGCCTTAAATCAATTTAGAATTTGATACTGATCAAAAATATATGTACTTCAAACGCACACATATTCACATGTTGCAAACGGATGGGCAAAATGAATGCAATGTCCGGTTTTCAATCGTTAGTTACAATCCGTTCGTTATCTTTAGCACTTTTCTTTGAAATATATCTATGATCTTCGGCGCGAATGCAGATTTGACAACACTTGTATGTCACTTAACGAAACAACAAAATATTATTAAAATGCAATATTCCAAATTGCACGTCTATACAATTGCTCGTTTCCAACCGGTAACAAAAAATTCTTAAAAAAAAGAAAAATTATATCGCACTTTCTTTTTAAAAATGGAGCAATGAGTTGCTAGTTGCATGATAGCGAACTTCGAATTTTATTACTTTAGCACACAAAGTAATTTCATCCATTTCTATATAAGTTTTTGAGGAAATTAGATAGCGTTACTGTGCCTAGCTCATTTGAATTTTTTTCATGCCAACGAAAAATTTATAGAACTATTAGCCAATAAAGTCTGCTTCTTGTGAAGTATTTACACAAATGCACCAGGTTTTTTTAAAACCGACAGCGATACATCTACCTGCATACATTACAATATCAAAACATCAACATCAGTTGTCGTATACTTATTCCCGACAATATTTAATTGCATCTGTTTCGAAGTTCACTCATTTAATTACTCTGTCAAGTTACCAAATTCGAAGTTCGCTCGTTTAATTACTCTCTCAAGTTACCAAATTCGAAGTTCAACTACATTCAAACGAGTTTAGTCATCACACGTACAGTTTGCAGCGTTTTTTCTCTGACAACAACGTTGAGTAAAACATATGGTATACATTTTAAACAACATTCATATCATTTGCGCAATATATATTCCAGGAAAGTCGTTAGTAGAATGTGCTTTTGAAATCCTGCTTATAGAGTCAAGTTTTCTTCTGTGGAGTAGGACGCATCCCGCATACTCAATTTTCTTTCTACTTTCTAATAATTCTTGTACACAAACAAATGCCATTACATAATTGTACTTGACGTGACTGCGCGGAACACAGCCTCTCAATGCATTCTACAAGTGATTTTTCTTATAAATTTGCGCAGACCACTTCCTCTCAATGATTTCTGACTACTCTTTGCACATAGAAGGCTCTCAGTCAATAATTTAACATATTTTAGGTGAACATTTTGTAATCTTTTAGTCCTGATAAACAAGAATTTGTAAAAACAAACGCTTATAAAAAAGAAATAAAAACACTGTAGTATGCAACGGCTCGCCACACACCACACGTACTCATACAACGACTTTTCAAAATGAGGCGTTGTACGGGAAGTGGTCGAAAAAGCGGTCGGATCCGAAGCATTTCATTCAGATTCGTCCGTGGGCCAAAACACATTAGCAACAATACTTTATCAAAACCACACACAAGCTGAGATTGGTTCACAAGTTAATTTTAATATAATTCAAATCGGTATAATAAAAGGTGGATCTACCTCAAGTTCTTCTGGGTGTTGCATACATATTTATGTTTGAGGATCGTTTCCAAATTTGAAGTAGACAAATTTGAAGCAAAGACCCGAACGGGCTTAAGATGGGTCACTTTTTAGAAAAGACAAAAACGTTGAATACTGATGAAAACTTTTCGTCAATCTATACCAAATAAAAGAGCCATTCAAGATTCGTTTTAATGTGACGTGAATGTGAGTTGTTTATTTGTTTTTACAATTTTCATTCCATTTCGTTTTCTTATCCATTTACTGATGTACATATTTTTTTTTAGCTTTTCATTTCTTTTTTGTGATTTTTGAACTATTAATTTCACTTCATTTCGGAAGCGCTTGTGAGGCGCATCTGATTGAGAAATAATCAGCGCTTTTTTCGGATAAGAAAATGCTGCAGATTACGGCCATTTGCTTCAAAAACTGAAAGGCCATAAGGGAAAAATGAAAGACACCAGGGTCAAGCAATATTTCATAGGTCTGTCAAACTATTTTATATTACGTAGGCTAAAAAGAAGGAATTACCCTCGCATTAGTGAGTCTCGAATTACATTAATTTTTTCACTTTACAATTCCTTTTTTTTATATTTCAATATAGAAATCACTAAAAAGCAACAATGCATGTAAAAAGCGTACGTACACATGTACCTGAACATTAAATTTACGTAAAGTAAGGAAAAGCCATAAATTTAATAAACATTAAAATATAAACCGGCAAACTTGGCCGCTGCCAACTGCAAGAAAAATAAGAATTAAAAGTAATAAAAATCAAGGACAAGAGCACCAATAGGGATTTTGTTACTCTTCGAGCTCACAGTGAAAGAGAGAGTGAGAGAGAGAGAGAGAGGAAAAGAAATGGTTCTGCGCATCTTCAAGCGCAACATAAAATAAAGCTTTCACCCACATTCTTCTCCTGAGTTTTATAAAAAAAAAAAGAAACACAACAAAACGAATGATAACAAGAATATGAGAGCAAAAGAAAAAGGAGACAAAAATATAACCGACTTGGCACTCAACTACGTTGTTGTATATTAATGGTATTGAAAGAAGAAAAGTTAAACAAAGTAATAGGCATAAGAAGAGAAAACTGGAACATTAAACCTTTTGAAAACACCTGCTGGAATATGGAACTTTGGAAAAGTGCGTGTAAAAATTATTAGTACGTTAATAATAATAATAATAATAATAATAATAATGACGATGGCAACGACGATGGTGATAATAATGATAATGACAACGATGAGAGGAGAGTAATGTTTTAAAAGCTTTCTTGTTTTTCACAGAAAGTAAATTTTCATTCGTTTTTTTTCGCAAAAGCGTCATAGTTGCAGTCTATTTCAAGCTCTCCGAAACTAAAGGACTTTTCTTTCATGGTGTCGTCGCTGTTCGCTAATGTCATAGCTAACAGACAGACAGACTCTAAGATTATTGGAGCTGATGACGGCGGTTAAAATAAAAATATCTAGTTAATAACAATTCAGTCATGGAGTTCCAGTTGTCGGGTCAATTTGGAACGTAAAACATGTTAACATAAAATTTACGAATAAAGTTTCCACAAACCGTGAGCGCTTTGAAAAGGGGAAAAAATGGAATACATAAAAAATTAAAAAAAATATTTAAAAAAGAGTTTAAAAGAAGAATTATCATAAATGAATACAAAATTATGAAAGCTTATACATAAATTAAAAATCTAACAAATCAAAGAATGAAGTGAATTTTTTCATAAAAAAAAATTAAAAAAAGGAAAATAAAATTAAAAAAATTGTGTGTTACTTTAACTTATTTTCTATTGACGTTACCGTCGTTACTCTTTTAAACCTTGCCTTTGTCTAATGGATTTGTAACTGAACATCGTTACTATTGTTTGGTTGGTACTTTAAAATTCTAACTATTGTTGCTGTCATTTACCGTCTTTTCAAAGACCTTATTGTTTTTGTTCTTGCAATATATGGGTAGAAAAAACTTGCACAAGTTCTGCTTACTTAGCAGTGCTATGCCCTGTATCTAAAGGTTATAATTGTAATTCTTCATAACATATTTACATGGACACATACGAATCTATTCGTATGCTTATATATGTTATCCTTGCTTTTCAAAAATGTTCACATTTAATATTCTCATTGTCATTGCAAACAATTGTTAAACAGTGGAGGAAAACAAGTCAAGAGAAAAAAACTTTGAATGCCGTGCTTGGTAACAAATAATATTATATAAAATAAGGAAACGTTTATAAAAAAAATAAGTTCTCAAAAATAAAATTATTAATTAACAAATAAAATTTACTTTAAAAGAATTGATATAAAGCAATTTTAATGTCTAACAAATATAAATGTTTAATAAGAAAAAATCTTTTTGTTGTTCAAGACTTTCTAACAAAAAAAATAAATTAGTTAACCGCTTCGTACAAACAATTTCTGCATATGTTCTAAAGGATTGCAAAGTTGCGTAAAGAAAGAAAAAATAAAAATGTTATTACCTTTCAAGTGTGTCGAACGATGCCAAATTCCTTATTCAAACCTTAATTCATCCTTTTTACTTATTGCTTTTAGGTTTAGTTTGGAACATAAAACTTGCTAATGCTAATGAGCTTTACATTTTTTATTTCTTTGGAAATGAAAGATATTTACGTTTGATACAAATAAAGTATAGGTTAAAGGGGAGTAATGTGTACCAAACGATTGTCAAAGTTAGAGTTTGAATGTAAAAGTAATAAATTATCAATATTATAATAACGCAAGCTATGCACGTAAGCAGAAGAACACGTTTTTCTTTCCACCCAAGTTGAAGTTTTTACCGTAGCACTTATATTTTTTTAAGTTGATTTGGTCAGAAGCACAGAGGTACATTAAGGTTGCGAAAAGTTTTAATGCATTCTAAGTAAGATTTTGTGACTTTTTCTAGAATAATTCCATCTAGTTTTTAGTTTAACAAACGCGTCCCATTGCTAGCCTTTTGATGACTGTACCCATTTCCGTTTTTCCTTCTTGATCTTAAACAAATTTTTCTATAATTTATGTAATCATATAATTTATGTAATTTATGTAATCAACCCGTTAGGAAGATTGCTTCGCCGGTATGAAATGTCTCCCACAGCAAACCGTGTCGAAAGAACGTTATTGTTTCGGCAACGATCCAATTATTGACCCATTTTTGTGCTTCTCCAGCATTTCAAAAGCCGCGTTCCAGCCAAGCCAAGGCGTTACCTCTGGTCAGTACGCTATGTGGAGAAAGACTCCTCCTACGAACTGCAATAGGGTATCCACGATAACTCTTATAATGTGCGGCCGAGCGTTGTCATGCAAGAGGATGTCTTGCGTCTTTTAATCGCTATTGTTTGGCTCTTTTCAACAAAACATCATCGTTCAATTTATTCCATTGACGTCGGTAGACACCTGTTACAACAATTTCGTTCGGTTTTAGCAGCTCGTAAATACAATGCATCTAGCTGATCCCATCACATGTGCAGAAAAACTTAACGGCCGTCTTCGGTGTTGACGTGGATGGCTCTCCTGAACTAACCCATGACCTTTTGCTGTGGCGATTTTCGTATACATCCACCTTTCACCACTAGTCGCAATACGATGCAGGAAACTCTTCTTTTTTTTTGCCAGTCAAGCTGTAAAAGCGCGAAGTTCAAACTCTTTGAAATGGTATTTTCAGTCAATTCGTATCATAGTCATTTCTGCTGGTTTTGGATTATTTCCATCCCACGTAAACGTCTAGAAACAGTTGATTCATAAGTTTTAGCTGGGGTTTCTTCCGATAGGTATGCTAATTCATTGCTTTCGAACTTTTTTGATCGTCCAGGCAGCTCTTTGTCATTAACATCAATGTCATCAGTTGAAGTCAAAACCGGCAACTGGAATATGATGGAGCAGCATAACCATAATCTTCTAAAAGTGTTTGATGGGCTTCGACAGCATATTTCTTTAAATCAAGAACAAAAATGATGAATGTCGAAAATGTAATTTTGAGCGATCAGTTATTAGCGTCTATTTACAGCGAATAACTCAATAATATTAAGCGGAAAACTGTAACTGAACAAAAAATGTATCAAAATCGCCGATAGTTAAGCATGTTTACCAGTAGATGTGGGTATTATGAATCTACTACTAGTGTCTTATGCGATAAATTACTTTACATAATAATCGTCCTTATATGTTACTATATGAATGAGTGAGTTTGTTGCTTTTACGACTTTGTTGAAACGGAATGCAGCTTAACCTCTGTTTTGTTATGGTTTAAGGACATTACTTCATTTCCCTCCAATATTTTATATATAGCAGATCACAGGAACAAGGGGTCCATTCCAATAATGCATGGAATTTGTTTCTGTTCGTAATGAAAACCTCTTTTTAAACAGCCCCTTCACTTCCTACTCATGTTTATGCCTTCTATTGGTAGGAAGGACAAGCAAGTTATGTATCATTAATAAAGTTTTAAGACTTTCCCAAAAGAGTTCTAATTAAATTCGAGTAGTTTTTTACAGGACGATTTTAATGTTGATCAGAATAATTAGGAGAATCGCATCTGCTTATAATGTCTAAGTCACAACTGTTACAATGCAGTCTAAACTGATTCATAAGATCTCTTCCGATTTAAAGAAATCTTCACAGTGCAGATTTATCCTTGGGTGTTTAAGTTATGATAATTATAATTATTATTAAATGTATTCCATAAAGTTTTTGTATTCCATATATTTTTTGGTCATTTACTGTTACTGTATTTTAAAGATGTCAATGTATCAAGAAACCCAATACACTTATATGCTCAACGGACTGAATAGATGGGCGTAATTGGATTATATAACAACATGTATTCGCAAGAATATTGAGCCTAACAATAAAGTTAACACAGATTAATTTTAATCGCCCATGCATATGATAAGTAAGAATTGAATGAAGAAAATCAATATGAAAAATTTCAATCTTCTGGAGAGTCAATATTTTTTATCGCATTCAATTTGCACGCAATATACTAAATAAATCCTACCGTCCTTCTAAAATCGAACATTGTATGTGTGGGCAATATTTATTAAATGTAATAAATGAAGTGCGATATTTAGTTTATTTAATGTGGCTTTCAATGATGTTCGATCAATATCAACAGATTTAGTTGAATTGCAAAGACGTGTTTACCGACAATAAGTGATTTAATAAGTAGAAGAAATCTGCTTTAACCTCTTCCGACGTAAAGAGAAGAATCACTTGAAAAGACAGAAGTAAAAATTCCTTTTTGTCAAAAATCACGTTATAAGTGGTATAACATTTCCAACACAATATGCGAAGTCTAAAATTGGTTAAAAGAAAGAAAAACTTGAAGTAGCATTACCGATTATATGTTATTTTAAATGGGAAAAATCCGAAATGATACGGAGTTTTACCTGACCAAAAATGTAGTTTTTCTGAGCATTACTTCCGATCAGTAATAGGTATATACCGTTAACGTTAGAAGCGATTTTTTTTAATGTTTTCTGTACTTAGCGTAGGGCTGGCTCTTTCAATTTTTCTTTGATTTCTTCAAAATTTGGTCGCAGCTTCTAAATAATATTTTCTTATGAGACCTCAGTCACATTTCAAAACATAAAAATTGCTCCTTTTTAGGGCCGATTTTCGTTTTTTCCATGAAGAAAAATTAAAATCCATGTAATTTTGTTAAAATCACTTTTTGCAAAAATGGACTTTGTTCAGCAGATATTCAAGAACAATTGTTTTTAGCTTGCTGCTCTAGGTGCGAAGTTGTAAATTTTAGCGGCATGCTGAGGTAGGTAAGACAAAAAAGCGTGGTTTCGGGAATTTATCTTGTTCTTGAAGAACTGTAAGACATTTTTTTAAGCATTTCGATTTTGCTAGTAAAAGCCTATAGATTGCTAATACTGATATTGAACGTTTACGTAAGTTAATAACCGCGCTTAAATAATGTACACAGTTTGATTATAAAAGCAAAAAGCAAAAAAGCAGAAAAGCAAACGAAGATCCATTCAATTGATAGCAGGTCATATGTATTTCAGATCAAATACGATGTGGGTGCACTTTATGAAAAATTAAAAATCGGGCAATATTTACAATACGATTTTGTTCGAATTGTTGAATTTAGCTTCTATGCGTAGATTTTTTGATGCCAAAATATTGACTTCAAAACAAAAATAGACAAACCAATGCGGTGTGGATCTTTATCTTTATCTTTAAATATACGCATTATGTTTTATTGTTTCCTTTTATTTTTTGTAACTTTCTGTATTTTTGAGGGATCCCAAGAGAGAATAATAGTAACGCACATAGTTAAAGCCCCTGAGAAGGTTACATTGAAAGGAATTGTATTTTATTAGCAAGTTACTTACTTCTAGAACAAAATTTTTTCCACTTGATCCGGTCAAGTGCAAGATGGACCGAGTTACCGAGTGACTTCTGCTTCTTATTAAAATTTGTGCACAACAGATACTTTGCGTAAACTTGGGTCGTTGCTGAAATTGCATGAACCTCAAAAAAGTCTAATAGTCACTAAATGATGGTTGAAATTATTCATACTGTCGCGAAAAGGTGGTTAATATTGAATTAAAAATGTACAACGCTTTTAGGTTTACTTAAGTCATCAAAGCATTCAATACTGAATAATTTTTCAATGAATTATATCATCGGAATGAACTTCAACATAATCGTACTCTTAACTGCAATGGCAGACTGCTTGACCTTCGCTTTGCTAACTTCTGCAAATCGTTGTCCATCTTTTGAGCTTACCTTAGAGTCCGCATCATCCAACGATTTCCATATTCTTTCATTACAGATATGATGGTCTGTTGAACCACTGTAATGTGTCAAATCCATCTTCCTCAAATAAACATAATGATTTTAATAAAGCCAATGTCTGTACCTCTTAAATCTCATATTATGCTCGATTTTTCTGAACGTTGAAACGTTACTATCGTCGTTCTATTAATACATTAAATTCAGCTATTTCTGTATCCGTTCGCTTAACAATGGTATCAAATATTACAAAAATAGAAATACAAACTTTTTAAAAAATTTATAAAAAGCGTTTCTGCTTACGACTATTTCGCCCATTCTGCTGCGACGCATAGATTTTTTACGTTATTACGGTACTAATTACCTCAACAGCCAATGTTATCGCAGATACTTTCAGTTGATAAAATCCTCACTGCTTGTCAACCCTAAATATTTTTAAAGATTTGTCAATTCCAAAGGAAAAATCTCCATATATCCCTCGCAGGTTTCTTTCAATGACTCCGAGTTCTCTTGTGGTATTGAAACCTCTTTGCTAACTACTGCTGACAACATTTTTCAACTGCTGATTCCAATTGAACTGTTAACTGTCCATATTTGATCACTAACTCAGTTCCGTTTCCTAACTTGGTAATTCCAGAAAACGATGTTTTACATGGTTTGAGGACTTTAAAATATATTATAGTGGTGCGTCGGATGGCATTCGATCATGAATACTAAAATCATACTCTGACGAGTTATGTGGTCTTATTGCAAAGTCCTTGAAAACAGCTTTGTGACGGTAGATAATTTCCTTCCGTTTCGTAAATATGGAAATAAACACCATGTTGAGAACTATAGAGGCATCGCCAAGTTGAGTGTCTCACACCAAAATTTTTGCAACGAACTGTTACTTAGCATCTAGCTTTTGCTATTAAATCTTATATTTCTCCATTCTAGCGTGGCTTCCTAACGGGAAGATCAACTGTTACGAATCTCTTAGAGTTTACTTGCCATACTTGCAAAGGTTTTTATAGTGGCTTTCGCACGGTTGTTCTATATATTACTTCTAGTAAAGCGTTTGATTTGGTTACCCATAACTTATTGATCTTCAAACTCCCAATCAGCATACCAGATCATTTAGGATTCTGTTTAACTTTGCATGAGTTTACCGTGACGTGTGGGACCATTCAAGGCAGCCATTTAGGATCCCTCTTATTTAATTTGTACATTAACGATCTTCCCGCTTCATGTTAAACTGTTTTCTTCCTTCTCCTTCACATTGCAATCATATTAGTATCAAATTGACTTAAATAATTTGGTTACATGATGCTCGTTAAATTTTATGAAATTAAATCTAAAAAATGCAAAATGCTTTCTTTCTCAAAGACGAAATCATTGAATACTGATTTACTTACTGAAATATTTCATTGGTTGACATAAGTTGGAAAACGTAGATTCGTTCATGGATTTAGAGATTCTATTCGATCAAAGATTACGTTTTAATTCGTACACTCAGCTCTCTTTAAGTAAGTCCGTGCTAGGTTTTATTAAGAGGTGATAAAAGGAGATTAGAGATTCTTGCATTACAAAAACAGTACATATTTGCTTAGTTAGACTATTTAAGTCTGCCTCTATTGTTTGGCCTCTTTTCTATAGGTGTTATGTAAATTCATTAGAATTCATTCAAAAGCAATTCTTACTATTTGTCTTTTCTCTGTCTCCTTATGAAAATAAGTTGCTTCTTTGATCCTTATCGTCACTTAAGAAACGTAGATTTATTCTTGATGTTTGCTTCCTAACTAAATTAATAAATCGTTCAATAGAATCGCCTAAATTATTTGGTGAGATAAACTTTCGCTTCTTTAGACACTTTAAATACATAAAGCTTACTCAATGCAAATATAATTATGAGCTGATTAATTCGTTCAGAGTTGTTTGCAGAAACCTAATTGATGTCTATCATTTAATCTCAATATCGAACTCTTTGAAGTCTATCAAAGCAACTATGCTTAATACGTACGATTTGTGTCTTTAAGCCAACTTACATCTCAATATGGCCCGAAAATTAACTGGTGTTGTTTATTGTTATCGGTCACAAAGCTTTTGCGTGGTTGCATTGGCTTAGGGGTTCACTTGAAAACTTGGATCTGTATCGGTAGTGGGCGTGCTTCAATGCTACTTGTGCACATGCTTTCTTGGTTTCTTTCTTTCTTATTTATTTATACATGAACTATTTTTTTTCTTTACTTCTCCTTATATACATTGAATTACTTTTTAAAAATAATTAGTATAAGATAGACATTAAATTTCCCTTAGCTTGTTAGCTTAAAATGAATTATCCCTCCTAATGAACTTGATCGAGCCTAAATAACTCTTATTTTTGTAGTAAACTTTTGTCTGAAAGCAAAAAAAAACTTGCACTGTATGGAACAAAGTACGTGAATAAAAATAATTGAATAAAAATCAATGCAGGGCATGAAAAATTGAATAAAAATCAATGCAGGGCGTGAAAAATTTAAAAAGTATCAAGATACAAGTCAGTAGCTACGAAATGTAATGCATTTTTTCTCAACCTTTTTTTTTTGTTTATAATAAAATATAATGGTATATAACCTTTAGCTTCAGCTTATTATATTAATGTAAAGTGTGATATTATAATTATAGAGCACATATTATCCACTTTAAATTAGTTTACACTTTATAATTGTCTAAAAAATTTACACATATGTACACAGCGAGGGAATATTCAATGCAAATACAATAAAGAAACGTGATTTTAACACAATATATTATTGTTAACCTCTTGATCCTTTTTAATGCTACTATGAATTTTACAATTTAATGTTAACATAATTGGTAAACAAATTTAGGTACCTATAACGAATAAGGCAATAATATATTTTTGCTGGAAATTCAATTCATATTGGTCTTCACATTGCGCTACTGTATGAATCTGGTACAAATAAATGGGTGGTATAGCGAATTCGATCGAAAAACAGATGAAATTGTTTACAAATCAACGGGAGGTATAGCGAATTCGATTGAAAAACAGAAGAAATTGTTTACAAATCAATGGGAGGTATAGCGAATTCAATTGAAAAACAGATTAAATTGTTTACAAATCAATGGGAGGTATAGCGAATTCGATTGGAAGATAGAATTGTTTTCAAATCAATAGGAGGTATAGTGAATTCGAATCAAAAAGAGATGAAATTGTTTACAAATCAACGGGAGGTATAGCGTATTCGAATCGAAAACCGATGCAATTGTCTACAAATCAATAAACAGAGTAATAAGATTTATTTTCTGGATGGTAAAAAATTGACATGTTTTTGATGAAGATTTAACTTCCATGTATGCAAAATGTGCTTTTGTATCCAGCGATTTGAACAGTTGAAATGTACATTTGAAATCTGTTCATGGTACTAATGACGGTAGGTGGTTTGTACTGCTTCGAAATTAAAGTCTTTATTATGTTTTTTAATATTTTAGAGTCTTTTATATTACAAAGTAAATTTTAGTCTTCTATCAAATATATACCTTGAAAGATATCTAACACAGTCTTTTACATTCGCAAGAGCTACCATTTGAATGCCCAAGATATGTGCGTTCTTGTAGCAATAGGACGAATGATCCATCTACAAAGTTCTACAAGTTACGTTTCACAAAGTCAACAGCAGCTAGATAGTGCGGGGCGAACACCTATATACAATTTTAATGAATAGTTTCGCGCTCATTACGGCCAATCATTCGAAAGACGCAAAGCGGTGAAGGAGAAGCACGATCGCCTATGAGGAAAAAACCAAAAGCTGATGAGTCAAAATGAGTACCTGCTTTTGGCTATATTTATATTTCGTTTTGTTGTTTAGGTTATTACAAATTTGCGACAGAATCATCTTATGATACACCTAAAAACCAAATGCTAAAGTGTTATCCTCCGGTAACATCGCACACAAGAGCCGCTATATTTTTAGGCCGGAACTTCAGTGCAAGTGTTAATAGTTCTAAAAGTTATGAACTATAGAGACTTGGACTACATTACGTTCGCAAGTAAGGATTGCAAATTAGTTTTACTTATTTACGTTTGTTATTACTTTAGTTTATGTGATTTTAAGCGCAGATTGCAGCCTTTTTAGGATACCGTTTAAAAACGGATATTTTGTTCTTTCATTCTTCATACTTACTCGAACGAATTGTCCGCTGCCGGTTTAATACTTTTCTTGATTGCGTACGTGGAGAGATGGGATCGGAGATCTAACAAAAAATTTTATTATTTTTTTTCGCAAACTCATTAAAATTTAATTAGGTAAACAATAAATTATGTATGATCAAATAGGCATTTATTGTTGTTTTCTTACTTTTCTTTAATGGACAGAGGTTCATTATTTTTATTAATCTGCTTGTAATATCGACATAAGTAGAGTCGGGGCCACCAAACAATAACTTAAATAAATATTGATGATAGAGCATATGATTCGAAATTCATCAAAACGCTACGTGAAATATTTTACCTCTTCTCTTTTAGTTTTGAAAACCTAGAAGGTGGATATAATTTTCATTTGCCGTTTGATTAATTAATACTCTTTGCCAAAATCCTGGTAAACATATTATGCTCAATTCTCCTTCGAAATCAACTTATACCATTAAGTGAATTATACAGAGAGCGAAATAAGACGGGCAGAACAAAACCTGGGTTATGCCGTGAATGCTTCAAAACAGCCCAGACGCCCCCTATGAATTTGTGCACGCCCATTAAAGATATGTGTAGTCTGGCTTTCTCCTGCTTTTTTATCGGGTTTGCACGCTTTACCTCAATTTTGTGATCTCTTTTCGTCAATAGATAGATAACAATCTATAGAGAGAATATCTACAGAAGTAATACGTTGCTTAATGTTTAGTTCTTCAGTTCGTCTAAACGCTTTAAAGAATTTCATGGATATTCATCAGAAAAGAAGCTGCTGATTTTGATGAAGCATAGTCATTACAAGCCTACAAAAAGATGTCGTTTTGATCGGAGAGATATTGTGAAATATAAGAATTTGCTATAGAATTTTGTTCTTCTCCAAAATAAATGTCACCTGTCAAACGGGCCCTTGGAGAGCTCAATAAGGGCAGTATTACAGCGCGATTGTAATGCCGTCTGTTGGGAACGCCATGACGTTTTCACTCATATTAGTTACTTTTAATAAACCCACGCTATAATTGCTATCAATTGAGCATGAAAGTATGTAAATAAACGAATAAACTGAAAGAAAAGCTTTTAAACACTAAAATAACTAAGTAATGTGATAAAAAAATTTAAAGGTGAATTAATATAAAGTAGATACTAATAGGTGAATAAAGTAGAAATAACCGGTCCGACAATATCTCCACAATCTGCACAATCCCTTCACTGCTATGTCATCCACTAAATTAAGTGGAGTGAAATAGAATAGACTGAAGACTTCTAGATGGTAAAAGAAGAAGTACAGAATAATTTCGTTAGATGTTCTGTTGCAGCATGACATTCATAACACTCGAGAGGATCATGATTTCAAGAACTATAAGCAAGAATGGATATGTCATGGCAATCCTTTCAGTGCGGACATCGATTGAAAGCCACCACAACGACGCCACTGAAAAAGTGGATATGTCTGCAAATGCGTTATATCTGTCTGTGCTTGGAACATTCGCAAAGATGTAAAATTGGTAATCAATATAAATATTTCTTATTTACAGGTACAGATAAGATTTTAAAAATGATAAGACAATGAAATATGAACGGTATTATGAAGAAATGCAATAGCATGCAACTTGAAGCAAAGATCGATTTAAAATTTAGCACAATTGGTAGGTGATGGCATGTCTCGAAAAGCCTCATGGATGCCTTTGCAATTATTCTGCAATTTGGCGATTTTGTCCTATTTTTCTTAAGTTAAGAACTCGCAAAAATTCGTTTTTAAACGAATACGAATTTTTTTCTCGTTCTAATAGCGGCTTGGGCCAGTTTTTTCTATATTTTAGTTTTATAAACAAATTAAAAAGTAAATAAGAATACTTCAGAATTATCGAAGTGAGAAAAATATTTTTAAAGAACAAGAGAAAGTAGTAAATTTAAAAGAAAAAAACAAAAAAGATAATAAACAGAAACGAAAGTACACCGAAAGCTATTTAATTTTAGATTTGAGAGATTAAGAAAAATAAAAACCATAACGAATAAGTGACGAAGGAACACAATTAAATTTAATTTAACATAAATAGTCTTTGTTTTCCAAGTTTGTGAAATGTGTATTATAAGTGTAATGAAAAGCAAACAAGTTCAGTAACTTAAATTTCCGTTTAGCTACATATTAGTAACACTAATAACAACAGGCAGTCAACCTGTTACCTACATTTTATACGTCAGGAGCGAACGCGGAACGGAAGTTGTTTATCTTTTGCGTTTAAACGGAAGCAACAAATTATTAAGCCCCATTAGTTATACAAGTGTTTACATAAGTGCTGATATATGTAGGCATGCATATATGCATGCAAGTGTAAATATAAAAGCATGCATAAATAAACGTCGTCGGCGCATGTGTATGGCATGTGGTTAAAAACAATTATAACTTTTACATGAACTGAGTGGAGGAAATTAAGCCTAAAAGTATACTAATTATCT
Organism: Glossina fuscipes; assembly: GCF_014805625.2. NCBI lineage: Eukaryota > Metazoa > Arthropoda > Insecta > Diptera > Glossinidae > Glossina > Glossina fuscipes. Next base: position 246,767 of record NW_023998646.1, read on the forward strand.
ATTTGAGACACGCTAAGGCAAAGAGAAAACAAGAAGACCTATTGTATATACTCTCAAGTAATGGTCCATGATGTATTTTTGTACGCATGAGAGAGAAGAAACGAACTTTGCAACTGCGTTTTAGCGCCGAGATATTGTGCAGTTTTTCGAAAAACAGAAAAATGAACAATTTTAACAAAGAATCAAATTGAAAAATTTTTTTAAAAATTCAAGCAAAAAAACTGTGTTTGCATCTTTATAGATATGCGTGCCACCTTGTTAGTTTTCTCACATGAGTTGATATAACGTTTAACGCATTGCTGTATACCAGCGCACTCTTACTTACATCAACACCTTTTAGAACAACCCAAATTTACAGACAAAAAAACGAAGAATAAAAGCGGAAATAAAAAAAGAACCAAATGCAATGCGACGTCTACGACTACTATTCCTTACCTGCCTGGTTGCCGTTAGCCGTCATTTAATTTTTTCCATCCATTTCTTGCTGTTGCTGTTTGTTCACTTGCAAAAAAAAGGAAAAAATTTCAATATATAACGCTACAACGTTTCATAAAGAAGTAAGTTTATTCCAATATATGTACCTAACTGATGATGAGTGGTTGTAGCGTTATAGTGTAATTGTTATACGCAATCGCAAATATTCTTGTATGAGGCATTTTAATAGTGAAAAATATGCAAAATAAATTATGGAGTTACGTTAATGAATATTTAATTTCATCAAGTATATGGCGGGTGCCATATGGGCTCCGTAATTGTTAACACATTTAACCGTTAGTAAGTTTCACTTACTCAATTATCCTTTCAATTTATAGTTCGACCGAATTCTTCCAGTTTTATATCCATAACTGAAAAATGGGGAAAAAACTAAGTTAGCCGTAATGTTTTTTTTTTTAATGTGGCCAATGACTCAGATAGTGTCTCTAATTCGTGTAGCATAGCGACGTTCAGAAAGAAGTGAGGGAAGAGGAGCACATAGGGAGATGGTGGTCGCGTCCAAGTGGCTGTATGTCCCATCGATAAGTGTTACTGCTATTCCGGTTAAAACATATAACAAAAGGAGACATTTAGATCGTCGTGAGCTATTGTCAGGAAAATTATATGTTAATCGTCTACTAAAACCACAGCTACTCCGAGTATGCAACTCAAGCGAAACGTCACCGTTCGATATCGCACGAAATCGTTTCTGTGGCTGTCACAATCGAAATTAATTTGGACTTTACAACAAATGAACGATGTGAAATAACCCCTTATTTTGGATTGATGTTGTTAATTAATATTTTATGTGAAACACGTTAATATAAATTGATGCCAGAGTTATATAGGAAAAGCTTATAAATATTTTAAAGCAATCCACGCGAGGAAATTCGTAGAAAAAGAAAAGAATTGTCTCGCATTATATAACGAGATAGGAAACACTTAAGTCATTGCCGAATGGTAGTAGGGTATTAAACTTAAGTTATTAAGGCTTACTGAAGAAGTTTCTATTATTTCTTTGCTTATGCAAATTATTATATGCAATTGCATGGTGACTAGTTTTACCTAATTTTCATACATCGCTAAACATGGGTGACTAACTCTCTTTATGGAGAAAACGAGGTCAAATTGCTATTGCCTATCCTTTGAAACTTTTACGTAATGAGTAAAAAATGGACGACGTGTTATCAGGTTACGCTATGCCGTACGTGGGGCTTTCGACCGATGTAGCCCATTTCCAATATGAACTTGCATGTCAGAATTTTTAAGGTGGTGCAAAATTTTAAGTCGATATATCCGTTTGTGCGGCCAGGACAACGTTCACTGCCACTAGACAGACAGCCAGACGAATGGACTGAACAACATGCTCAAATCAATTCAGAATTTGATATTGATCAAGAATATTTATTTATTTATTTTTTTATTTATTTATTCCACTTATACAAGAAACTCAACTAAAACAAAATGGCAGTCGAGTTCAATTGACTCTTAAGTAAATCTTAAAATTATTTAATAATAAAACTCAGTATAAGTACAATAAAACAAATAAGGAGGAAAAAAAAAAAAAGAAAGAAAAAAAAAAAAGCATGTACACAATTAGCATAGAGCCACGCCCACAACCGATACAGGACCAAATTGCAAGTGAACCCCTAAGCCATCGCAAACATGCATAAGCTTGGCAACCGATAATTGTTAACAACAAATTAATTTTCGACTCATAATGACAAAATCTAAGGTTAAATCAGTTTAAGTACGACATAGATAAATCGCGCTTGTTGAGCAATATTGCTTTAATAGACTTTAAAGAGTCCGTTAATGAGAATAGATGATAGACATCATTTAGGTTCTTGCAAACAACTCTTAGCGGGTTAAACAGTTCAAAGTTATATTTGCATTGACTAAGCTTTATCAACATAAAGTACCTAGAGAAGCGGTTAGGGACATTAAAGCAAATCTCACGAAGTAATGCGGGCGAATCAATTGCACCATTTATTAATTTGATTAGGAAGGAAACCCCAAGAACAAATCTACGTTTCTCGAGTGACGGTAAGGATAACAGAAGCAACCTATTTTCATAGGGTGGAAGAGGGGAAATCGGGTCCCAACCCAAATTCCTAAGTGCAAACAGCAAGAATTGCTTTTGTATAGATTCAATTGAACCAACGTAGCATCTATATGAAGGAGACCACACAACAGAGGCATACTCAAGAATAGGTCTAACCAAACACGTGTAAAGCCTTTTAGTAATATAAGGATCATCAAGCTCTTTGGACCACCTCTTTATAAAACCAAGAGCGGACCTAGCTTTGCTTAACGAGGACTCAATATGCAAATTGAAACGTAACCTATAATCGAATAGAACGCCTAAATCAATGAACGAATCGACGTCTTCCAACCTGTGCGAATCAATGAAGTATTGGGTACTAAACGACTTCCCTCTTAAGAAAGAAAGCTTCTTACATTTATTTAGATTTAGCTTCAGAAGATTGAGGGAGCACCATGAAACCAAATTGTTCAAATCACTTTGAAGATGATGTGATTGCGATTCTACGGAAAAAGAAGTAAACAGTTTCACATCATCAGCATACATTAAAATCTTACTGAATTTAATCACGGAGGGCAAATCATTGATGTAAAGATTAAATAAAATAGGTCCCAAGTGGCTACCTTGAGGTACGCCAGACGTCACGGGAAATTCATCCGAGGTAATGAGGTTAAACAAAACCCTGAATGATCTACCATACAGATAAGAGCTTAACCATTCAACTAAGAAGAGAGGAAAGCCAGAGGTCTGGATTTTAAATCTAAGAAGTCTATGATTAACCATATCAAACGCCTTGCTAAAGTCAGTGTAAATGACATCAGTGCGAGAACCACTAGAAAAAGCCTTGAAAACATGAGAAGTAAACTCCAAAAGATTGGTCACCGTAGATCTTCCCTTTCGAAAACCATGCTGGAAAGGAGAAATATACAATTTCATGGAAAAGGCTATATGCTGAGCCACAATTCGCTCGAACAGTTTAGGTAAGACACTCAACTTGGCGATGCCTCTGTAGTTCTCTACAAGTTGCCTACTACCACTTTTGTGAATAGGAATAAGGAAAGAAGTCTTCCAACACAAAGGGAAAACACCTAAATTCAAAGACTTATTAAAAATCTTTGAGATAACATCACAAAGCCGTCCAGCACAAGATATAAGTACACATGAGGGGATGCCATCGGGTCCAGGCGAACAATTATATTTTAAGGAGCTCAATCCTTCAAAAACGTCATTTTCAGATATAACAAAGTTAGGAATTGAAATCAAATTAGAAATGGGATATGGATAGTTTGCTGATAAATCAAAATTGGCAGTTGAAAAGTTCTGTCGGAAGTATTCCGCAAAGAGATTTGAGGATTCAAAATCATCCGAGGACTCGGAGCCATTAAAAGACACAAACGACGGGTTTATGGAGATTTTTCTTTTGGAATTAACGAACTTAAAAAAGTATTTAGGGTTAGCAAACAAGGAGGATTTAACAAACTGAAGGTATCTGCAGTAGTATTGGCGGTTGAGGGAATTAAATTTATGCCTTGCAACAGAGTAAGCGAAATGATCGAAAGAAGAACCACTTTTCGAAAATTTTTTGAACAACTTGTTTTTCCTATTCTTGTAGTATTTAATTGTCTTATTAAACCACGGGGGATCCTTACTTCGAGGACGGGACTGCTTGATCGGAACGGATGCAGAAATAGCTTGATTTAATACATTGTAGAACGACGACAGTAAGCTATCAATGCTTCCCTCTGAGAAATCGAGCACAAAATGAGAAAGATGAGATTTTAGTATGGAAACATTGATTTTATGGAAATCATAACGTTGATATGAAAAATTTGAATTTGGAACGTTATAGAGGTTCAACGAACCAACAGACTTGTAATGAAAGGAAACACCCAATGCTGGATGATATGGATCCTCAGGTAAACTAAACGGAAGACAATGATTAACGCAAACCTCAGGAAAATTTGCAAAGCAGAGATCAAGAAATCTCCCATTACAATTAGGGGTACCATTGTATTGAACTAAATTATTATCAAATAATTCATTGAAGAACACAACGGCTTTATCAGATGTTGAGGAAGGAATCAAACAGCTAGAACTATCACTGTAAAACCAATTGACTTGAGGCAAGTTGAAGTCACCCAACGCAAGGACTATATCGGTAGATTTAGATTGCTTGGCCACTTCACAAATGAGGGCGGCCTGTTTCTTATATACAGAGATATCCGAATTATTATATATTCATAAATATATGAATATATGCGTTAAGGCGTGTCTGAAGCTTCTTTTTCGGGACTGCAAGCGTTTTGGCAAAATTATTATTATTATTATTATTATTAATTTCGCCAGAGAAATGAATTCTAAGACTAAACTCTTAAAAGCACTAGCATCTAAGGCTATCGGCTTTTATTATTAAAAACTCTACCGCACTTGAGATTCGAACCCACGACCATTGACTTGCTAGTCGAGATTCCTCGCCTTCGGCTACTCAGGCGGATAGGCAAAATGAATACTGGCCGCTGTTGGTAAGTTGAATAGTTACGAATTTTACTACTTTTATTTATTAAACGGTATTATTTTCGTTGCATAAAATTTGACATCGAGTAATATAAAAAATTGCATACTTTAACTGTAAGAAAGTGAACTGTTATCGCGCCACATGGAGACAAGTCAGACGACAAAGTTTGGCTTTTAAAGTAAATGCAGCCGAAGTAGTCAATTAAAGAGTAAACTTAAAGCCCAAATGTTGTATTCAAGTCTTCAACGAATTGCACAGCGGCCAGTCGATTACTTGTGTTTGCCGTTTAGTGTTTAATTTTCTATATAGTTTCGTTTATTTATTAGCTATATATTTGGTAAATAAATTTACAAAGTACGAACTTAAAGGCTGAATTAGATCAAATACTCGCCTGTATTGAAAACTCTACAGCACTTGACGTTCGAACTCCCGACAATTGAGTTGTTAGTCGCGATCCGAATACTCATGCGTATATATAGTTTTATATTATAATCTTTTCATTCTTTGGTATCCTTCAATAAATGTAATTTCCAGCTATCAAATTACTACGTGTGTGAATCTCTTCTCGAATGGCGAGATACTCAGCGTCGATTTATTCATGTCTGATCATCCATTTGTCTATTATTAAAATGGCCTAACGTTTCAAGAAATGTTTAATGGTGGATTTAAATTTAAATCAAATTTGTGCTCTTCATTCTTGCGTGATCAATTTCCCATGCTGAGATAAATAAATACCAAAGGAAGTAAGAAGAATTTCTCAGTGCACGTATCTACATCGGACCAGGATCAGTTAAGAGCTTAACGCATTTAAAAAATCTCCCTTATAAAGTCAGTGTGAGTTCGAAGGACCAGTGTGTGTGAGAATAATACAAGTAAATTCCAAGAGTCTGCTGAATATAGAATAAATTTTTTAAATTCTGAAAATACTCGTTTAAATACTCACCGTTGTAAAAATCCGTATATTCATTCAGGCTTTCTAAAACTTACCCTTCGCACTGGATCGTCCTGGTTTAAATTGTGATTACAGATAGAGACATCAAACAACATATAAATCTATATGTGGCTTCCTGAGAGATATATAGTGGGAAAAGTTGAGTTGTAAATTTGGACGGCTTTTTCCAATAATTTTGAATCAACACACTGTGAGGGCTCTTGCTTATTTCCTGGTGCTGGGATATGCTCAGCGGCACTAGGCTCTGACGCACAAGAATTTTATATTTTCTTTGAATGTTGTAAGAATGGTTTGACTTTTCAGAAGTTTTCACGTTGTTTATTCATTCTCTTAGTTCGCTTACAATTCATCAATAAATGTTAAATTCTTTCGCAATACAAAAGCATTTCAGGAACCCTAGATTAGTTAAAGTTACACGCTTATCACATTCCACATCTTTGCGTACTCGTTCTAGTGATTTTACAGCGTTGACCATATAATTATAAATTTACATCGAGGTTCTAAAAATTGTACAAACACTTTTGCCAGTTCAGAGTATACTTTCGTTCTTATTGTTTAATAAAAAGTTTAGCCTTTCTGCTTTTCTGCCTTATTCGCGTTTTCGGCTCCTTCCTGATTCTGACCCCTCTAGTCGACCGGACCGGTCTGTCCGTCGACACGAATTTGCCATCTGTTTTACAATTTCCGTCAAGGTTGCCTTTTGGTAACCTAATCAAATCCCAATCAGAAACGTCTGTTTCTGACTAGGGTTCTCTTATCTCCCGTCGTCCGCCTAGTTGTTTATTTAATCCTATCCTTAATCTAACTTAGCCTAACACTATCCCCTGAGAGACGATGAATCTGTGAGGCCAAAACGAGCAACGACTTTGACTACTCACAGGACGAAATTGGGATTTTTCACTGCAATAACTAGAGTGCTGTTGAGACACGTCCTTTGAAGGTTGGCACATGCCAAAAATAATATTTATTTTTTTTTAGATGATATCTATAGGTCAGTGTGGTCAGTTTTTGACCGAAATATTTGTTGAACACAATTGCTTATAACCAGGGGTGCGTACATAATGTTGCTATCAGATGATCATTTTATTTACTAACAGTAAGAGATTCATTTCATTCATTTTGTCAAATCGTTTGAAATACCCGGAAGGAAGCTTCAGACACTTATAACGTATATACATTCTCGATCAGTATCAAATCTTGAATCGATACAAGCATGTACGTCGTCCATCTTCCTATTTGTTTATTGGTGCAGATGGTAAAGGCTATGACGGGCGCAAAAATTAAAATATAGGTTTTAAATTTGGCATTTACACGTGGTTTAGTATTGAAAATGGGGTAATTCGAAGAAAGAACCCACCTACTGCAAAATAAGCTGCCTTCTATGTGTTTTGCTCGTTGTCCATAAATTACAGGAAATGAACAATAACAGTTTTTACTGGTATTTTATTGGAGATACTGCAGTACTTGTATAAAAATGGGATAAGTCAGCGACCCCCAACGAGTTGCAATGTTTGGTTTTTTCGCTTTTTTTATTTATTTATTTTTTTTAAGGTAAAGGTGGTGGGAATGAAAGATTCGGACGCAGCCGAATATAATAATCATACTTGTTATGGTTGAAATTAAATACGGCAATCAATTAACGTTAATTCTCGTAAATGCGAACGTAATTATGTGGGTTTTAGTAATAAAACAGAAAAACTACACGCGCTAATCTTCAGTAGTACTGGCGGAAATCCTAGCCACAGCTATTTAAGTGACTATAAGTGAATCGGTCGGAATTGATTAAGCCTGATTTGTAGTTACGGATAATCGCCGATGAAATTAATGGCGCACATTCCTTGAAAAATTAGAAATGTAACATGAAAGTAAACAAAGGAGAAAAGAAAAAGTTTTCCGATCAATTAATTGGAAATGTAATGTAGAATGACTAGAATAAATCGTATTGAACCGCTTTACAAACGCTAATGAATCGCAGATCTTCTGAATAAAAGTTTCGAAAACGCTTTCACCTATTTTAAGAAGAAGCATTATCATCTAAAAATTGTAAAAAACCCTAAGTAGAGTTTGTGGATATATTAATAACCTTAAGCAGTTTATGATGTTCGCAATAGAAGGGGGGATTCCCTATATCAAGTCAGAAGTTCTTCATTATGATTTTAATATGTAATTGAATATTTCACCGGTTTTAATTATTCGATAATATTATATGAAACTATGTACATTTTTTTTTTTAACTATCACATCATTTGAATTACACAAGAAGGCTTGGAGTACACCGTCCTAGCGATATAAAGAATATCAACAAAGTTACCATTATGTTTTCAAACCCATAACTTCGAAACATCAAAATGGGGAGATCGCATCCCAATGTCAAAGATAAGTCCATCGGCTAATTTCACGAGTTGTGGACTCGGATGATTAAAAAACCGAGGTTGGTTTTGCTTTTGCGGCAAAACAAATTTGAAACTATGGTTTTCAGACACACTTTTTGACAGTTTTTTTTTAAATTAATTTTTATGAAAATGAAAGATGATTTTCGTATAGTACATAAAAAATCAAACATGAACTGTCGATTTCGATAAATTTCCTCTCTCTCAGCGATCTCACGAAGGATTTCCATCAATTAATGCATTTATTGTGTCCCCATCACTTTCAACTGGGCTCCCAGAACATGAGACATCTTGAACATCAAAGTTGTCGAATCGAAATTCTGCAAACTAGTATTGGCACTGGCGTTCTGTCAATACGCCTTCTTCATACACATCGCATTTTCTTGCTTGAGCTGTACCTTTACCTTTTTCAAAATAAAAAAGTAACATATGCCGAAAATGCTGCTTTTTAGTTTTCCATATTTCCTAGAATTACCCGTAGAACCAATTGAACTTCTTCAGAGCCAAGCTTTTCTATATCAGCTATCAAATTATATAATGATTACGCTTAACTTTGAAGTTTACTGTGAAAAAATAAAATTAAGTCCTCTGTTGGAAAAAAAAGAAATGGCTTACCAAGTAACCTTATAGAATTGAATGAACAAAGTTAAGTCAGCTTTCCCTTGAAGTGTTGAAATTAATCTTGTTAATAGCTTTTTCATATCAAGTTGACTAGTATTGCCCTCATTAACTCAGAATCGATCATGCCTTTACGTTTCGTCTGAAGCAAATTCAGCTCAGTACCGATTTGCCTTTGCCGCTAGTAGTCTTATTCTTCTACCGGACTACGGAGTTTCTGAATGCTATATAAATAAGTATAGAACATTATGGTCAGGCAAGGACCGTGAAATAGCTTACATCATTACTTTCGTCGTATAATAGCAAAAGTCAAAAAAATAAATTATTTCTTATGGGTATATATTCAAGGTAGCGGATCCGAATTTAGCACACCCGGTTTATAAACCATTACAAACGACTAATTTTCTCGCGTACTACTCCCCGTTTCATGTGCTAAATTGCCCAGATCTCCTGTATTTGCTATAGATTTCATTTTTCTGCCTTTAATTAACAAAAATTAACGAAAATTGCGATCTAAACCACGGATAGAATATTCTGCGCTAATGATTGTAAGGAACAATTGCTACATTGCTGATGTATGTTACTATTTACAGAACAGTGCTGATACGCTATCATTAAACTATTTGTAAAAATATATTTATATAAAAAATTTGCATAAAATGAAGCAGAAAAGAGACTCCATATTGTGCACATATTCACTATGTGAAAAACTTCAATGTACAGTGAGTGGGTCTATAAATTATATCCAAAATAAAAATGTTTGTTTAAAAATTTTTAACTGAATTATACTCTGGCGTAAAATGCTTGAGTAAGATATAAAATGTTTTTATGCGTGAACTTACAGAAAATGGTTTTATACTATATACTACTTACCTTACTTACTTATACTATATACTTGTAACCGCTGTTCGCTTCACATATAGTTAGCCCGGTTAGTCTCTACCTACCGTTGTTTACTCCTAAACCTCAGTCTTTGCTTTGAGTCGCGTATTGTTTTATCCCCTGGCCTTTCTTCCATTCGTCTATCGGTTCCTTAATGCATTCGCTGATCTTCAGATCAGCGTTGAAAATGACGTCCGGGATCCACTTGTCAATTCTTAGGCCTAATTTGCTGACTTGTCTCTTATGTTTTTAAATCTCTGTTTAAGTCGCTTATTTAACCTGCGAATTTTTTCGCCATTTGGCCCATAGTTTGGTTGGCCGTTCCATCTTGGTATGTCGCCCTGTTTTTCATTACCAAGTCCCAAATCCATTCGTTGGTTTGTGCCTGTGTCTAAATCCGCAATTTTGGAACGCCCTGTTATGTGTTCTCCGCTCTGTCCGTTAACGTGTTTTCTGGTCGATACTTTGCTTTGTCGTTACACTTGACTGCACACCTTCCAGTGCCTCCGTTTTCGACTTTCACTTAGAATACGGTCAGGAAGCTGAAGATCGGCTATTTGCTGGCTCATTTCTTATCTTATTTCAAATTTTTTACTTTCTTCGTTACCTATGTACCTCTAAAATATTGGGGCCACCACCGCACCTAACAGTGTACAAGACATCCTCTGAGTATCTGGTCAAATGTATATCGAAAGAAAAAACATCTATAAATAACACGAAAAAACTTGAAAATGAGTTCAATCTTTTTACGAATTATAGGAAGTAGGGAATGATTTGCAATTGAGCAGAATCATATATAAATAAATTGTCCCTTGAAAGAGGTGAAAACTTCAAAATCACAAAATGATACATTTCTATTTTTTATATTCGTGAGGGATACCACACATTCGTCTCCAACGTAAAGAGCATTTACTCATTTTCCTTATTTTGGTGTGCAAAAGGACTTATTGTGGAAAAACCGGCCTAAATACATTTTAACAGTTGTTAAGCCGCAAAAATGTGAAAAATAATACTAAAAAAAGAAAGTTTTTGCAAATTACAAACACTGTCTGAACGTTTATTGAAATATTTCAATTTTTTGTAGTATTTATATGTAAAATTTTAAATTAATTTGATTTACCAACATTTTTAAACTTTTTATTGTCTTTAATTTTCATTTGTTTATATACATATTTTGATTTTTATATTCATTCTATGGATATATGAAATTTGTGAAGATTTGCCTGAATCGAAAAACTCTTGGAGCCTCAAAATGTATGTATGTATATGTACACGTACATACATATTCCTGATAAGCGTGAAAAGCCGAAATAAATCTTTAACCAATGAAATCGCGATCAGTTTATAAATTTGGGTAGAAAAACAAATTCACCTAGAAAATCTACTTTTTCTGCTTTCGTAAAAACTAATTTTTAACGCCAGTTAAATCCATGCACGAATTTGCCTAATAGAAGCGAAAACCTGATTCCAGGTTTTGATTTCAAACTTTGTCTAAAGCCTCAAACTTAGTTTTGAATTTTTCCCAATAAAATCGGTTTGTGAATTTTACATGTCAGGTAATTGTCTTAATAGGTGTATTGAAAATTTTCTTGGAAACCCTGTGACTACAACGCGTTCAATTTACTTCGGAGTACACTTTTGTCTGCCACTCCTGCCGGTTGATCACAAATAAATTCATTTCAAAGCACACATATTTCATGTGATGGGTCAAATTAAATTAGTTATGCTCTTCTTTTTATCTATTTATTATCATCACCGACCGACTTTATTTAGAAAAAAGTTCTTGAACTTCTCCCTTCACTTGTTGTGCTTGTGTTACAACATTTTCAGCATATCACTTTACGTTATTAATATCGTACGATCGAAAGTATTCGTGATGTTTTTGCCGTACTCTAAATAGAATTGACAGCTGACAGGCCGTTCCGAATTGAATCATTTTTATATAGACTTGCTTCAACCCCGCTTAGCTACGTAAATGATAATAAGTTTTTGCTCTACGGATAAAATGTTTGTGTTTTTATGTATTACGAAAGTGAAGCCAAGCTGCAAACACTACGTCCTCAGGAAGTCTACATAGCTTTTCTCAAATTCTTTATCCAAATCTCGTGTAGAGCAAGGTAAGTAGCGCCTGGCTTTAAATGAGCAGGCTGCGAGCATACTGTTGTACAAATTTGACCAAATAAGCTAATTTTTTTTTCTACTTCTCATATTCTTTAAAGGTATATAAAGTTTTTGCGCATCTATTTGTTCAATATCTCTTAATATGTTTTTAGGTTTAGGTAACATTCGAGATATTTTAATGGAATTTTATATACTCTTCGGCATGCATGGGCCTAGGAAAGAATCCCATTCAATTGATAATGGATTATTACGAACTCTCCCCATATAAAGCTTCGTTTTGTTATACGCAGAGATGAAATTTTTAATATTTCCCAGCAAAAATCGATAAAGTGTAGTATTTTGGCCTATTAAATGAACGTAGACAATTGGAGTTCAATGAATGTCTTCTTTTTCTGAGCTTGTGTCACATAGCATTTCTCATAAAAAAGCAGGCCTTTATATGGCAACAAAGTATAATTTTTGGTATTTTAACGTGAGAACGTATAAAATTCCTTAAAAAGAAGCTAACCTTGAAAGTTCACGTTGTAGGCCCCCTTCTCGCTCAGAAATGTTACGAAGAAGCAAGATATAATTTTTCGTGGTGACGAAAATAGACGAAGAACTGTACCCATCGGACAAGTGCATTTAATAGTCGACCTTGCACGACAATTGGGTTTTAATTAATTTTAATATTAAAGCATCTTTAAAAACAAAAACAAAACTTTAAATAACATGCGTTTTTATACCTATCAATCGCGGTACAAATTTGAAAATCTGACAAAACATGTTTCCTCTATGATTATTTTTGTTTTTCTTTCTAATGTTTCTTTCAATACTTCTTCATTAATGTGAGAGATTGGTACAAATTTTATTTTGCCAATCCAATATGTCAAGCTAGAAAAGCAAACATTTTTTTTACCTTTTCTTTTTGATGATATTTATAAAATTATTCTTTTTTTCGCCTCAGCGCGTTGCGTTTCTATGGTTATTAACAGTCTTTCATTACACTTAACATCGGGAGATATATTTCTGTCAAATATTTGTAACGTCAAGGAGTATGCGACGAAAATTCATAATAATGCTTCCAACATAATGACACTTATGCATACAATCGTTCTTCACCAACACAAGCATAAGGGGCGACGTCTCCCCTAAGAGACGTGTCACATGTACAAAAAATGCATTTTCGTTATCGGTGTGAATAGTGAGACATGTCTATCGACTTAAAAACTATAGCTTAATAAATTGGTCTAGAAAAATAAAATTTGTTTTCCTATCAAACTCCGCTTGACTTATGAATCGAGTCGCTTGCAATTTCTTGTAATTCTGTTAATTGTTTTCTTTTCTTTAGGTTGCAATTTCAAACATTTTCTTTAAAGCGTTTCTTTTCCTCTAATCCTCAACTAAAATTTTTTTATTTTATTTTAACTAACTTATGTTCGAAATTGGGCTTACTTGCGTACTTACTTTCTTATATTGGGCACATAGGTCAAAAAACGTCAATGACTATGTAGTGGAGAACGGTTTACACGAATGTCTCATTTCTTCGAACTGCCTCCCATATGTAAAAGGTATCTCTTTTCAGTGGAATTAAATATCGTATATGTACATGCGCGTCTTACGTTCAAAAACAACTAAGCCATTATTTGCTGCAAAACCTTTAGTTACGAGCTGGTGTAAGGAATCAAATGTTCGGCGCAATCTGCATATAGTTTCTTTATTGTTCGTTTTACACATTTTTATATTTTAGCAGAAAACGGATAAAGAGTTTTTTCAAGTAGCATATTTAAAGAAGAAGTAACTCTTTATAAACCATAACTTTTTAAGTAGTCATTTTCGCTTTTTTGCTGTTAATATCAGGTGAATGAATTCTTATGTTTGCTAGACAAAGTATATTGAGCTTGCTAAGTACTCGGAATATGCAGTATTCGAAAATGCAGAGGAGTTATGTCAAATGTATTGCATTGTGTTAGGGAATATAAAGAGATATTTTTATTTTGACAATAAGTGCGCCTTGAATAACTAGGCGAACTTTTGCTGTTAATTTATCATATGATCGCGGAACAGAAGTATCTTGTCATCCGGTCGTTAGTTTATTAATTAAAGCTTGTTTTTTTGTAAAATCTTCAAAGTAGCCAATGAATTCTATTGGCACAAAATATGATCGCCGAAGCTCTTTCTTTAAGGTAGCTAGGGGAACTAATTACGCCCATATGCATATTATGCGTACGAATAGGGTGCTTTTGGAAGAATAAAAGAAAAAAGGAGTATCTTCCCCATCTATACTCTGACTTTAACTTCTTGAAGATAATTTTAAAAAAATTCTTTGAAAGTATAGACTTCAAAAGCAAAGTGAAATGTTTTCCTTCCAGATTTGATGCAAAGGCTTGGAACCTGCAAATGCATTAGCAATAGTAATCTCTTTCAATGGTTTCTTTCGAAAGTTGTTCTGTACCACTCATATTTCTTCGGTAAATTATACGTGCTTTTTGGAAGGGTTCAATATTGTTTCGTCTACTGTACTCTCTGAAAATAAAATCTTTCAGTTCCTACCTATTCTCAAAATAACCAGTTCTCCTGGTGAGTATTCGATAAACTTTTAAAAAAATGCTGCTTGACACCATGGAGGAATAGCCAATTAAACGCTTATGCTTAAGATTTATTGATAATTAGAAGGCTTAAAAACAGTTTCATCCGTTTCAGCTATCGGGATATCCTCAGAGGTAGATCAATTTTAAAACATTTCTTGAAGTTGGCTAAGAAAGTTTATTAGCCCTCGTGAAAATTGTGACAATTTGATTTTTTGGGTAATTGGTTTTGTGGTCTTAGAACTCTTTTAGGAGCCAGACTCACAGGGTATTGTTAAAATTACTTTGCGGAACGATCTCCAAATAATTTTGGTTAGCACACGTGTGGCGTTTTTGATCATAACAGCTGGAAGTTTACTAATAGCAAAATTTTTGAACTGTCTTAATTTGTTGTTTTCGTCGAAGTATATTTTGATCAAGTTTAGTTAGATTATTGTGATAAAATTTGTACTTATCGTGATTAGTTTTTTTACGCGTTGTGAATGATTTTCTTATTTCATTTTCTCATATTAATCATATGATTGTTTTTCTTAGCTGTTTTCTTTGATTTGCTCTCTCCGTTAATAGTTAACCGGAGGAAACTTTACAATTAATCTTAAGAACCAATTCGAGACTAGACGTCGTAAAATAGATTTATTATTGACTGAATGTTAAATTTATATAATCCAAATCGAAAATTACCAAACTTTAGGTGGAGTTTATGCAAAAAACAGCCCTTAGGGCGTTTACCCGAAAAAAGACCAATTTCACAAACCGTTCTGGATACTTTCATGTATAATGGCTCTTCTTATCTTTAATGGTCCGATTTATCACTGGACTTTACCGATGTCACAGAGAGAGTAACCTGCGAACTGCCAGTCTACCTTTATTAATTGTATATCAAT
Organism: Glossina fuscipes; assembly: GCF_014805625.2. Taxonomy (NCBI): domain Eukaryota; kingdom Metazoa; phylum Arthropoda; class Insecta; order Diptera; family Glossinidae; genus Glossina; species Glossina fuscipes. The sequence continues at coordinate 262,214 of NW_023998646.1, forward strand.
TGAATCTCTTCGTGGAATTTAATCTCATTTCATATTGTATTCTCTCACTGTATAATGCAGGTATTTGAATTTTTATTTATACGAAATAAAAAAGCCAGTAAAAAGATTATACGGTATTAAGCTATGCTCTCCGCATTCTGCTTTCCAAGTTCTTTTATTCGATACTCACACGGCTGGTATTACTAAGAACAAATTAAGCCACCAGGACGCGGTGTCTGTCACTTCAACTTTAGAATTAACTCATTTCTAGGCACATAATATATCTTCGCTTGAGGAATGTACAAAATATTTTTAAACATTTTCTGTTGACCTCAAAAAAATGAAAAATTTAATTACTTTTAACTTTGTGTGGGCACGACCGATTTTTCCATTTTTGAACGTAACGAGTAGAGTGTTTCGTAAAGTAAATGTGGAAAATTTCAACGTTCTAACGTTTATAATTTCTGAATAACGAGCCAAAACCTACAAATTTTGGTTAAAACACAGAGTCGCGTTCAGTTTATGCTCCACTATGGGCTTTTGCTATGACCAATTTGGCTCATTTTCAATACCAAAAAAATTGCAAATGCAAAAAATGCAAAAAATTTCAATGCGTTTATCAAATTCGAAAACAATATCTCATTTTTGCGGCCAGGAGAGTGCCAATAACAAACGGCCAGACATGGCTTAATCAATTCAGAATTTTACGCTGATCAAGAATATATATGTTATAGAGTCTCCGAAGGTTGCTTTTGAGTGTTACATACATTATGAAAAAAAACAAAATGAGGTTGAAATGTATTGCATTGTATATTGTAAACCAGAGATAACCTTTCTTATAAATCATTTTGCGTGTAACTTTTTAGTTTCCGTTTACACATCAAAATCTTCTTTTTGTACTTTTTGAAATATGTAGCAAAAATTTCGTAAAGAAATAAATAAAGAAAATGAAAGAAACAAAATAACACTAAAAGTTCCTACACCAACGTAAAAGATCTTTTATTAGGCTGTACCAGCCTAATTGAAAGCAAGCTTACGTTAATAAGCAAGACAATAAAGGCAAATAGATTATGCTGTAGTTATCAAAGATCTTAGCGAAGGCATGGCTTGTATATGAAACACAGAATACGGGTTTGACAAAGTGCGCTCAAATTATCAAAAATATGATATGACATACATACGTCGCATGAAATGTAGGATGCGATATATACGACATATTAGTTATCCAGATATTCAACTTTGCAAACAATCATATCGCGCATAATATCTGATAACAGTTCGGGGTTAAAGAAGGACGAAAAAAAGAGTGCTACAACCGATTTACAGGTTTCCAAGCTGTAGGTTAATCTGCTTCTCTGAAAAACACCAACAATTTATTTCTCGCTCTTATCTAATTTTCCCCTTTCTTTTCGCGAAGAAAAGTTCTAATGTAATGAGTACTGTTCTTTTAGACATCGCTGCATCATTTTTGGTTGATATAGATTGTAAGATTTTGTTAAGATAAGATAAACTTTGAGATTTATTTACTTTTTTAAATAAACTTTTCAAGATTTAAAAAAACAGACGATAAATCAAGTACTGTATGCTATCTAAAGTCGTCTGACCGTATTGCAGGCACTTGATAAATCAAACTACCCCCTGTGGCGGGACAATGGAGAGAGATGTCAAGTATTGAAATATTTAATTTAAGCCGCAGTGTAATTACTTTTTTCAAATTTGTCTTTCAATTACATCCGTTTCATGTTATTTAAATTTAAATTAGAAAGAAATAAAAACTTTTGTAATTAAGAAAAGAGGGAAACAACATAGCGTACTATTTATTATTTACAAAAACTTTTATTAGTTGGAAGTTCATAATTTGTTTGAATAAGAAGCGAATATTGTAAACCTTGTTGCAAATACTGAGTTGAATATAAAGGTTAAGGAAAACAAATATCATTCCTCTTACGTCCTGGTTTTGTCATAAGCATCGCGTTATTAATTGTAACATAACCTTTGTTAACCAAAGTTTTCTTTATGCCGAAATAAAGTATACTGACCAGGGACCTACCTTAGGCGGGATGACATTAAACTCAGGCGCCACAATAATTTATTGCGCCAAAAAAATCAGAAAGTACCTTGAATTTGATTACAAGTGTTGTGCATGTAAGCGCTAAGTATCGAAAATTCCTTTTCAGTCATTCATACTGCGGAAGTTCTTCCCCTACGTAAAAGTAATAGCTATTGCCTTGCGAATAGGAAAATTTAGTTTTTCTTCTCATCAAATTTATTGTTCTTCTAGTTGTATTATTAATTCTATATTTTCTTTTGGTTGAATTATTAATATTACATTCCCTTTCCATAACTTTAGCATTTCTTTAGCAAAGAACATTTATTAAAATTTTCACATTATTTAATAATATTATAATTTACGCGATCATCTAGAGTAGCTGGCATACCCAGACGTGACAACAAAGCATGCATACGTAGAAATTGATAAAATTTATATGCTGCATAACATTTCTTGTTTTCATTTCTTATTACTTGCCTACGTAAACTAGATCAAGTAGCGTCGTGTGATTTTCCTGAAAACTATATATATGTGCGCTTCCGCGGCTAAGGTTTAGTATAGGTGGTTTTCCCACATTTTTGTCTTTTCTAAAAAGACTCCGGCCGTTCTATGAAATGAGAGTAAGAGAATGTAATAAAAGAAGGATCTGAGAGAAAAAGTGCAGAAAAAAATACAGCTAAAGAAGGTACATCCTGTGTTAGGAATACCCTAAATACAAAATATTCCATGCAAAGTTTTTTGTCAATTTTGGCCATTTGACTGATTGAAAACATCTTTGCATACAAACCTTGGATGGTCCTGGTAAACGTCTTTGCTGCGTTTTTCATTAATATACGGGTGTAAAGTTATTGATAATAACATTTTCAAGTATCTTATTTTAACATATTTCATCCCTTTCGCAATTTTAGACATGTTTTTGTGTAGACTAGTCTAATTTTCCCAGTGAAGTGAACTTAACGAGAAAGACTGAAATTTCCAAATTTCAGCTTTCTGATTGTGAGCAATAATAAATAGAAGGGCGAAATTACGAATGGATAAAGAAATGCGTTCAATAAGTTTGGTAGGATATATAATGTCCCACATATTTTCTAATCTAAACAAGAAAACTGCGATACCATGAGTATACAAAAAGGTAAAAAACTTTTTCTTGCTAGGAGAAATATTTAAAAATCCTACATCTTAAGCAAATGCAACGGCATTTCGTACTTTTCTGTTAATCTTGGAAATGACCTAAACCTGCCCAGCCTGCGTTCCATTCAAGAAAATATCTTACAGTTTTTGATCGATTTCTTTGGGTTTTTCGGTTTTTCACTTGCTGTAGGCTAGCTTTTGGGCGAATCGAGTGTAATTTCGAAAACAATTTGAAAAGTTTGATTAAGCTTCATTACCAACACCTAAATGGATTCAAAATATAGACATGAAGAAGGATAAATAACGACCAAATCGATTCGCAATCTTGGGCAGATTAAAGCTTATTGTGCTATGTGTCATCAGTTAAATCCCTCTTACTCGAATTCCATTATAGGTATAAAAATTAAAAGATTAAGATATATGAAGAGCAGCTCGTACAAAAACATGTTAGCATGTATGCGTTCTTCGATCCTTATACAAAATTAGCGCACCTGGATTTTCCATCGTAAGCATACAAAGGATTGAATTTTTCAACAGACTTAACGTATGTGACATAAACATCTGCTTGGAAGGAAAAAGAATAAACCTGCTGCTCTTCTACTCTTATTTACGCGCATACAGTTCACTGTTTTCTTACGAAATGAATAAGATGTGTAAAAAAGTGGAATAGAGAGAGCGAGATGGCAGATAGAGAGAGTAAGATAGAGCAAGAGAGGAGCGGAGCAAATGCAGTATGCTTTCGATTTCATTATAATATGTAATAGCCATCACGACTGCAAAAGGCTAACTTAAAATTGCATCAAACAAATTTAAAAAAAAAAAACTTCTACAGTAACAACACATAAATTTTACTTGTGAGGTGTTTTAAGTAAAAAATTGAGACAATAAAAGGTCTTGTTATTATTATCTTTTGTCCATTACTGTGAAGGTACATAAAATAAACTAAAGGCAAACCTAAGTTATTATACGCTACACAATTTTCAGTAAATATCGACGGTTACTTAAAACAAAAAACTCACTAGCAACATTCCTAATGGTAATAAACAAAGTTTCGAAGAACGGAGTAAAATCAGCTAAAGAAAAAAGAGGATTTGCTATGAACACAACATTTCGCTTTGAAGATGATTTGTGACTTGGAGATAACGAAAGAAAGTATAATTAAAATTTTTGAATAATTTTAGATCGACATATACGTAGCCGTCATCGAACTATGGCAATGATAATAAATTAGGTGAGGAAGTGCAGGAAAATGTTTATCTTAAAAACCACCATTTCAGCTATTTACACGCAGTCCTTGTTGTGTATACCTAACTTCTATATACGTAAAGCTACATGAGATACTATTCTTAATCGGTGGGAATTATAGCACAATTTGTCTGTACACCATCTGATGTAATCGTGATTACTATCGTAAAACTTTGCATGATGGAAATTTTTTTCTTATCACTATTGTTTCCTCTTAGATTGGTTAATTCGGCTATCTATATTTCCTGGAAAAGTAGACACCTTCTTTATTCTAGGAATTGACGGCCTTAAACTTTGTAAACTGTGCAAGTTAGAATTTTGATTTGGGCCTACGAGCTATGCTCAATAAAATCTCCTTAGAATTAGTTAAATTAATATATGGTTGAACACGCACGAGCTGTAGTTTGCAAAATTACAATCAAATTGTTCTTAGATTTTACAAAACTATAATTTGAATGCATTAGATGCGTTGCATTACGGATAAGAGTATGTTTTCGGCTTGAAGTACAACCAAGTATTCGCCACCAGAAGCTAGTGGTATTAAAAACTATTCTGTTCCAGACATGCTTCTTCTTCTTAATCTTGCGGTACTGTTGATAATTGTACAACTACAACTGACAATTGTATATAATTGATAATAAATCATATGAGGGCTAATATTTCGTTATGAATCTATTGAAATCATATGTAACGATTCATTTTTCATATTGTCGTAAAAATTACAATAAATTAATTCAGATAAAATGATAAAGTCGGCCAAGGTTGAGGATTACGTAACCTATATGACTTAACTTAACACAATACTTAAACTATTTTGGTGTCGACAGAATGTGATGTGAACCTAACATAGCAACTTTGTATGTCTAGTCAGTTTCTCTCATAAAGTGCTACAAATTTCGATTCGTTGTCATAAAGAACCTTATGTTTATATGGGAGGAAATTCAAGAAATGGCTCCATTCCATCTAGATTTTTCGCATTCATTTCGTATTCCTAGTTCGGATTTTGAACAATATTTGCCCGGAAATATTCAAAATTTTAAATTTTTTTTTATGTAACAATGTTTTCAAAATAGACCTCAACATTGGCAGTGCATGTCGTGCTCTTACTTTGAATTATTGAGGGGCCAGACCAATGACAGTGTACGGAATTGCGTCAAATACACATGGAGAAACGTCAGACAAATATACGAGTAGACTTGGTTGCGGGGGGAGGGGATATTAAATGTGGAGCAATATAATTGATGTATAGATATTGTGACGAAATATATGAAAAAAAGTTATGATCTTTCAATTAAAGAAAGATAGATAGTTTTTGGAACCATTGATGCCTTAAGATACTGTTAAAGTAAGATAATGGGACTGTGTTTGGTTAATTACCTTAACCAATTAATTGCCCAGCTCCCAATTACTTGCGTGTTTAAATATTATTTTTGCATAAACGGAAGTTGTGGTTGTTAGCATACATCGCCGATTGTTAATGCTCACGGCTAAGAGAGTCAACAGAGGATACCGAAATTTTCTAATCCGAAATATTAAGACGAACTTTAAAGTTTTCGATACAAGAATTAATGAAAAGGTTTCAATGGCGCAGTTTCAGTTGCAGATTTTGTGTTATGGTATAAGCTCTACCAATTTTCGTAATAAAAATAAAAGTGCTAAATAATTTTAAGTTTCCTGTTCCAAAACTTGAGATCCTCAACGTTCACATTATTCTTTATCATTTCATTGTGACTAAATTTTGTCTTACTTCTTTAAAGGCTTTAACTTTTCTGCTTACTTTGTAATGAACTTTCTCACTTATATAGTGTTACTCCATTTGTGTAGTTCGTTTGTTCACGTGGTTGCCTTCCTTTCAAATCGGAATGATGTTTTCTTCACATTTAGTCGTTTAATTTTCGTCCTTAATGTTTTATTTTGTTTTGTATCCACTACGAAGGACTGAGAATAAACAAACTTTGCCGAAACGTTTGCATCAGCCGGAAGGAAGCTTTAAGAACCCTATAGCGTATATATTGTTCTTTATTAGCATTAAATTCTCGATTGACCTAAGGATGTCCACCTTGCTGCGAGAAACCTACACTCTGTCGCAAAAACTAAAGCATCGGTTTCAATTTTGACAAAAACGTGGAGAATCATATTCACGCGTAATTATTGGAAAGGAGTAAATTGTAAGCATTGGAAAAGGCAAGTGTGCAGTACAGCATGACCCGAGAATACCCGCGTTTTCAAGAGTAAAACAAAAACTGCATATTTTGTTTGGTACTCACAAACTATAAAAATTTCTAGGTGTGTTCTATAAACGATCTATAGTAGCTGCAAAAATATCGATAATGCCAATATAAAACATCGAAATTGCATTCGTATAGACCTTTTTTTTTAGTGAAGACAATAAACTCAGAAGATTTGGCTAGAGTTAAGTACAATATTCTTACTTGCTTCTTTTCCTTTTTCACAGAAACTTTTGCTTTAAAACATTTATTTTAATTACCTCCCTAGCATATGCTGTGCTATCTGTTAACTTAAGACATGAGATGATAGTTACATCTATTTTTTTCACGTTTTGCTGATTTATGCATAACTGAATAAACTTTATTGTAAGTGTTACGGTTTCTCCAAGTCAATCATGTTAGCATATTTAAAAGTTAATATCCAAGCAATTAAAAAGCAGTTTAGTTAGAGATATTTGTCGTATCATTTGTTGTCTACGTGGTTTAAATTTCCAGCACATTCACGTTTGACTGGCTAGAATAGATGATATAGTTAAACGTCTCACTACAACTCTCTGTAGAATTATTTTTATTTAATTTTTTCTTTGAAGATTGCTTGAAGAAAACAAGTTAATCGTATCTTCTTCGTTGACACATAAGTAAACCTTACATGCAGTGAAACACAGAATATATATAGATTATATATATATATATGTACGTATACATATGTATATATACATTGTGTATATAGAACATATAAAATTTTTTTACAGCTCTCTTGAACTATGTTGCAGTCGTAACGTTTTTATCAGTGTTTTTCGTTATCATTGTTGTCATTTGCTACTTGAACGATTGTTTTCTTCTTTTTTTCCTGCAAATAGTTTGAAGGTGAATAACTTGGGAAAATTATATAACCTTTATGCTCAGAAACAGAACATATGCAGGTTAGGTACTTAGTTACTTGAGGCTGAGGGTGATAGTACAGCGGGTGTTTTTCTTTACAAGTAAATTTTGCTGAATTGCATTTCTAAATGGGATTTTTACTATTGCTATTACGTTGTTAATGGGTCTTATGTCGAGAATGAGTGTGAGTGTACTCTAATTTGAAGTGAGAATGAAAATGTTCATTTTAGCAAAAGTAACGACGAAGCAATAACAGGGGTAAGAAAATCAACAACAAAATTAATGCATTGTTGCGCGATATTTGGTTTGACATAAACGGATTTCTTTTCTTTTTTTATGTAATTTGTAACTTAACGCACGCATACACACACACACGACACAGGAGGATCTATATTAATATGGGTTCATCTTTTCTGATTTTGTATCCATTTTACCTTTGGAAGTTTGTCTAAGATTTCATTTTATTTGCTCGTCCATCCTCTTCTCAAAATTAATTGTCATGCGAGTAAAAATTATTTCTACAGGCGCAGATGATGGGGCAGATGGGTAAAAAATTACCTTTGTTGTTTGTTCGGCTTCCTCATATATTTGTCAGGACATCAGTGGAGAATAAAATGTTAGAAGGTATTAATAAAATCGGATAATGAGTTTTGGAAACATTAAAATCTAATTTTTTTGTTAAATTAATTTCTAAACAGATCTTTGGTAATGTCCCAAGGGAAAATAGCTAAGAACTTCTTTTATCAAATTTTCACTTTCATAGGTGCTTTAATCGAGAAATAACACGAATTTTTAGGCGAAAATCTAAAGAATCGTTTAAAAACATAAATGTAGAGATAGAGAGTAATTTGCTATAAAATTCAGAGTAACATCTAAATCTTATTTAATTTTATTATAATTAGTGTGTCGTCAAGAAAACCAATTACTTCAATTTCCACTGCCGCTAATTCTAAATTGTACAAACCAAAAGGTAGCCGTAGTTCCTTGCACTTAATCATAATTCTATACAACACATTCTATATAATATTAACATCCACCTTGAAAACGTTGCTGTGATGGTTCAGTCGGAGAAAAATATATCAACCATTGTCGCTTATACATCTCGTAATGTCTCACTTACTGACCAACACCTCTACACTGTACTGTGCGTCGTGTTTACCACTGCCAGTGGCGTCAAATTTGGGATAGTCTTGTGCACAGCATAAGGGGAAATATCCTTGCCAAATTTCAACACCAATCTGACTACATCGTTCTTTCTTTCAAGCACTGGTAATGCTTTTACACATATTGGCTTTAGTTTTTGCTTATGTATTTTAGTATCCCAAAAATACTGGACTTCTATCATTATGCTCTATATTAAATTCTCCTAACAATGATTTATATAATTGTAGACCGAAATATTAACTTAACGAAGGTTAATTGAATCCCTTTTTCTAACAAAGCCCATAACTTCTACGAATAATACTACCATTAACAAAGAAGTAGCAAAACTTGCTAAAATTATCCGTCAAAGTCCGAATAAAGCAGTCGCTTTCTACTTCCGGCTTTTCAATCTAAGATGACAACTGAAAATTTAATCGCCTGCGAAAAATGTTAAAAATTAAGATTAGTTAACCCATCGATCCTTATTTCAACCGTATATTATAACAGAACAAACTCTTGTGGCCTTGACGCAAATTACAGTTTCCACTGCATCAATAATGCTAACAACGTAAGTGTTACGTACACTCCACAACTTTTTAAGAAGTGCTTGTGTTACCATTTCCTAAATCGAATTGTGAGAAACATCAAATCAATCTCATTAACTGGCTTCGAAAAAGAAAAATCTATAAATAGCTATCTTCTATTTATCTATTCTCTCATTTCAAACTCTTGTGACGGACATAGCATAACACAAAAAAAAGGTTTAAAAATGAAAACAAGAAAAAATATTGGAACCTGAAATAAGATAAAAAAAAGAGGAAAGGTCCAATCAAACCCTTAATGAGTTCGCAGCGTAAGTCCGTTTGTGAGGTCTGTTGCCCGTACAGTACGCCTTTCGTTGGTCCCTTCTTAGTCTGTTAGTAACCCTTCCTTCACTCGCGTACATTCACTCATACTCCGCTTCAGCGATGGAGTACGCCACACATCTTTAATTTTCACTTTTATTCTTTTTGTCGTCTTAACCAGTTACATTATTTTTTTACTAAAAATTTCTTTTTACTATTGCCTAGACTATTCCTTATTCTCTTCGTTCGTTTAATTTTGTGCTTTCAACTATTTAGATACCGATTATGGCTTTGAAAAAAAAAAACGGATTTATGAAAATATTCTACAAGGAATTGTTTTATTTGTACATTGTTTTATGCTCGGCTTATAAATGAAAATTTTTTCAAATAAGTTACAGTGGATATCCAAAGCTAAGTTCCTAAATTTAGCTTACCATGCTGTGTTGCTTCTAAATTGGAATTGATGATATGTGTCCCCGGATTCTGGTTCCTGTTCACAGCAAAGGGTTGCTGCCTTCGTTGATTTATGAATGGTGGGAAAAGTCGTTGTTGTTGAAAAAGGGTAGATTTTAATGGAATAATAGCGTCACTGAACGGATTGTAGGCTGATATCGTTCCAGGCCGTTGCAAGTTTAATTAGATTATTTAATTAGATTAAAACTGAATTCTCACCCAAAATGCCTGAGTGTTCTTGCTGGGGTTTCTTTTTATTCACCTCAGCGTAATTTTTGATAATAAATGCATGAATTTACTATTATTCACAGCGATATTTTTAGAAAGGGGACGTTGTTAATTTAATCACTTTCCCCCTGAATAAATGGAACATATTTTCCCCATAATCAATTTATTCGTAATATTAATTTTTTTATTTATATCTCTATACACACATATATATACATATATATATATATATATTTTTTTTTTTATATTGAACTTTCTGTGTGTTTATTGATAAAATTGATCATCGCGGATACCGTACGTGCTTCCTTTAAATCAAAAAAAAAAAAAAAAATTGAAAACATTTGACATTATCCTCAGTAGTTTCCCAAACCTTTTCAGGTGAGTGGTTATTACACAAATAAGTAAATAATAGACAACCATAAGGCATAACTGCCCCGGGGCCGCCAGATAAAAACTCGAATAGATTTCATCTATTCGCTGACACATCCCCCCAAAGAAAAAAAATTAAAAATTCCGACTTTCTGGTGTTGCCAATTAGTAACATCACTCCTATCGACAAAAAAATATATTGTTATTTCTTCAACCGATGCTAGAGTAACAATTTCCCAAATTAGCCCTTTTGGTATAAAAAAAGCCCTAGATAGCATTACAACGTACATAGACTCTATCTCGATTCTACGCTATCGGAATCTACTGGTCCACGCTTGGAATCCGCGCGCAACCGAAAAGCTGATTAAACTGCATGAGAAACTTAACTCAGTTAGAGGCGTAATTTATGCCCCTTGCTTAAAGTATGTGCCGGAAGATGAAATTGTTCGCGAAATGGGCAATCAAGGAGTGACTGAAGCATATAAATTAACCAAACTGAGTGATTATGCCCCTTGCTTAATGCATGTGCCGGAAGATGAAATTGGTCGCGAAATGGGCAATCAAGGAGTGACTGAAGTATATAAATTCACCAAACTGAATGATGACGGAAAAACACGCTCTCCTACAGGAAGGATTATTTTAACCTTTGATCGCTATCGATTACCGCGAACAGTCAATGTGGCGTGGTATAAATGTAAAGTAGAACTATACATTCCAAATCCTATGAGGTGTAAAAACTGCCAACGCCTGGGTCATACGGCAAAAAGATGCACTAGTGCTGCATCTTGTGCTAACTGTGGTCTTTCTTCACATGCTGAAAGCTGCACCCGTAGTTTCTGCATAAATTGCAACGATCAACACTCAGCGTTAGACAAACAATGCCCACGTTTTGTACAGATGCGTGAAATATTAAAAATCAAAACAGAAAATTACTGTAGCATGGGCGAAGCGCGACGCACATAACGGGAAAGAAATCCATCTGTAGCCCAAGGAATTGGAAAAAGTAATACCTACGCTGCTGTTGCTTCGCAAATCGAGCCTAGTAAGACTTTAACTCCAACTGCTTCCAATGAAAAATCTGTTCTACCCTCAACCAAAAATTACATTGCCAAACCAGTTCCATTGCCCCCAAAGATAATATTGAAAAAATCAAAACAACAGCAAACATTGAAAAAATTGAAACAAAAACACATATGCCAAAATCTAATAATCTAAATTCCCCAGAATCGCCAGTTCTCAATTCTACTCAACAAATTACAAGCTGTAATGAATCCAATCTTTCATCCCTCAATCAACCTTCAATATCAAATTATTCACGTGTGCCCATTCGTGGCGGTTCAAATATATGCAGACACCTAAGTACAGATTATTCTGCTGGTAAGAATAAATCATTCACGAAAAATTTCTATAGCGATCTTCTCGTCGGAGACACTGACATGACAACTTAACCTTAATTCTACTCTGCTTCCATGTCATTACAATTAAAAAAGTTTTTCAAATTCTACAATGGAACATTAAGGCACTTATTAATAATTTTGATGAACTCCGCATTCTCATAAGTGATTTTAATCCAACCTTTTTATCGCTTCAAGAATCCCATTATAGAAGCTCCTTTAATCCTATTCCATCCAAATCATATACTGGATACTTCACGAATGCTGATCAAAACTCATATTCCAAACAAGGAGTAGGTATTTTTATAAAATCAAGTATACCTCACAAACGCATAAATTTAAGTTCAAATATACAAGCTGTAGCGATACAAATAATGTTAAATATAAAATTTACAGTACTTTCGCTCTATATTCCACCTTCGCAATCGTTTGCTCAGCAAGAACTCTACAATTTATTCTCCGTACTTTCCCTCCATTAATTATATGCGGCGACTTTAATAGTTGGACTACCATCTGGGGCTCAACAGTGAACAACACTCGTGGTACTGTTTTAGAAAAGGCCTTCATTCAAAGCATTCTCTGCATTTTAAATGATGGAAAACCAACGCACTTATCAACTCATCATACATTTTCACATATTAATTTAACTTGTTGCTCTCCCTCACTTCTTCCTTTGGTTTCCTGGTCTATTTCTGATGATATGCATAATAGCGATCACTTTCCAATCATAACAGATCTTAAACGTTCAACGTGCTCTGTTACTCTGAAAGCAAAATAGACCAAATTCCTCCTAGATAAAGCGGATTTTTTCAACTACTCCAAACAGGTGGAGTCATTTCTGAATTCAAATCCATTTAACGGGAATTGCAACCATGATGCTGCTATTATGTCTAAAGCGATTCGCACGGCTGTTCGTCTTTCTATTCCTCAATCCAATACCTCTTTTGAACTAGGGTCCTTGATGGAAAAACGCGCTTTCGATTTTGAGGAAAAATAAAATGGATCTATGGTACCGCTTTAAAAGATGTCCTGATCATGATTATTTGTTATTATACCAAAATGCTAATGCTCTATTCAGGAAGGAATTGCAAAACTCAAAGTCACTTAACTTTGAACTTTTTTCGAAGAGGAAAGTTGTCTGGAACAAAATCAACAGATTCAATGGGACTTCAAATCTCAACGAAATCTCTGCCATCTGCATTCCCAATGGAACTTGAACTAATGCAGATGAGATTTCTAATTACTTTGGAAAAGTGTAGTGCGACTACTCCTCTGACAGCAACTTCTCCAGTGCCTTCATCGAAAATAAAAGGACTCCAATATTTCCTTCAAATAATATCAATAGATGTGCCATTTTCCTGGAAAATTGCGTATCCACCTCAGAACTTGGAAGTTGTCTCTCCAATTTGAAGGGGAGGACACCTGTTCTAGACCTAATCTCACACCAAATGATCAGCGCTATGTCTAAGTCGAGTAAAAAGAAATTACTGGACCTATATAAAGCGGTATTTTTGACTGGCCATATACCCTACATGTGGAAACTGGCAGCAGTTGTTCCAATTCCAAAGGCAAAATATGTCTCCATCGTATTAGATTATCTTGGTTTCTTGAGTCCAAGAATCTGATAACAAAGCAACAAGTTGGTTTCAAGCGGGGTAGAGGGTGTATCGACGCTCTGTTATATATTGATTATTTCACCAGCAAAGCAATTTTCGAACGAAACCATGTAACAATTCTTTCAATTGATTTCGAAAAAGCATTTGACAGAAGTGGTCTTCATGTTATTTTAAGCTCTTGAAATCATGGAATGTTGGCCCCAATTTTTCAACTACATCAAATCATTCATGTCGCATCGGCGGTTCAAAGTTGGAATCAAGAATCAACTCTCTGATTCCTTTCCGCTAAGGAATAGCATTCCGCAAGGATCTCCTCTTTCTGTCAAGCTTTTCCAAATCGCCTTCAAAGAAATTAGCAAAATTCTTTGCCGTGTACCAAGAATCGAACACTGTCTCTACGCAGACGATGTATACATTTTAACAAAAGAAAAAGATAGCACGAAGCCAATCAACATCCTCGAATCTACTGGACGAGAGTTCTCCGCATGGGCAAACTCGTCGGGGGCTAAAATTTCCATACAAAAATCTAAAAAATGCACATATTTGCGATGCAGGAAATCTACTGATGCATATTAATGGCTTACCAGTACTAAACGTGCAGACGCTGCATATTCTCGGGCGCACGTTTTCCAACAAATATTGTTGGAAAGCACACTGTCTGCGGCTAAAAAACTCTATTTTACAAGGGTGAATTTCACACAGTACGTTGCTTGGAGAAGCCATGCGCATATTAACACTATTGCTTATTGCTTATTGCAAGATTGACTATGCTTTGATAATTTATGGCAATAGCTGCAAATCTAATATCAACATCCTTAAACCGGCAGTCAGAGCAAGTTGTTATGCTTTTCGGACTACGCCTATAAATAGTATTATAATTGAAACTGGTCTCCCAACTTTAGAAAATAGACTTTATGAGCTAAAAGCCAAAATAGTCCCCAAGCTTCTTAATACAAGCAAATCTATTCTCGGTGATGACGTGAGAAAGATTATTATTGCGAAGAAAATTCGAAAGTCTCCATCTGCAATTGACTATTGCTGGTACGTCGCAAAGGAATTGAATATACCCTTAACAATTTTCCGCTCTTGTGGTGTTAAACTTCCATGGTTTTTGAAAGACTGCTCTTTTGACATTTCGCTGTCTATACACAAGAAAGAAAATACTCGAAATTACGTCTTCAGGAATTTAATAGCTGAAAAAACCCAAATATTGGACAATACTGGTTGGAATCTTTTGTACACAGACGGCTCAAAATCTCCTGATCTGCCTCCTGCTTGTGCGGTGGTAGATGCTACAGGACAGGTTTTTCTCAATCACATTTTTCACGAAAGTACTTCAACGTTCACAACCGAAGCCAGAGCTATCCTTCACGCTGCGAACCTTGCCCCTAAAAGCAAACTCAAAACCGTCATGGTTACCGACAGTTTGTCTGTATTACAAGCTATTCGGAACCCTTTGACTTCGAGATGGAGCACCATCAACAAATTAAGGAATATAATCACTACACCCGACGGAAAAATTAAAATGTTATGGGTACCAAGTCACATCGGTTTATTGGGAAATGAGCAGGCTGAGAGAGCGGCAATGGATGCTGCTTCTGCTCCTCTAATTATGGATGATGTCATGGAAAAGTTGGATCTTCAAAGATACATTGGAAGGAAAGTTAAAAAGAAAGTTACAGAAGAAAATTTACAATACCATCATCAACACTACTCTTTCATTAACCGTCAATCAACTCCACCTCTATATCCAACAAATGCTGAGAAAACCAAGATTCAAACATTTTCGAGAATTCGCCTTGTTCATACAATTGCAACTCACCAATGGATCTTGAAGAAGTTTTCCTCCCCAATCTGCAGTTGTGGACAAACTCTCACCATAAAGCACATTCTCTGCGACTGCCTCAACTTTTACTTGGCTAGAAGTATTGCATTTGGAACGATTAACCCTTTGTACATTCTACAATCAGCTTCAGAACAGAATATCAATTCAACATATTACTTTTTTTAGTCTAAGAATTTATTTCATTAGTCTAAAATTATAATAATAATAATTGTTATATATATTTGGTTTTGTATTGTAAGTTTCCTTATCAAATACTAATGGAGCTAGCTGCTACCTACCTAATATTAATACCGAAGTTATTTTTGTGGGATTTTTTTGTCAACTCTTTTAATTTGTGGCGAACAGTGCCACTCACGGGCATTTCAAGGCCGAATCGAACCTTATATGCATATATAAACCTACCCCTTATGCACATTTATGAGGCAAATGTATAATATAAAATCATTCAATTGCTTTGCTCCTGTAACAGATGTGTATATGCAAATGTTTTATTATATTTTAGTGTTTATAGTTGGTTAATGAAAGAGGATAGCTTTTTTTTTTCTTATTCAATCAAGAGCAACTTTCGTTTTTTTATTTTTTTCAACAAAAATTTTTCAATATATGTTATGTTTGTTTGTATTGTACTTGCCGGCTTTTAGATGAACGACATTTGATAGGAGAGGTTGAGAGAATTTAAAATTATATTTTAAGTAAATTTTACTTTCACTTTTACATACATTTAAATATGTAGGTAAAAATATTTTATATAATACATTTCTTCAAAGGTTTTACATACTTTCTACTTATTAATTTAAAATTGGGTACGGTTTTGTATATTATTTACAGTAAAAACAAAGTTTACATTATTTATTATTTCTGTTATTCTATTCGCTATCGGGAATTAATATTTTACATATTAACGAACAGACAGTATTACACAGAGCAGTTAAGGTTTTCTTTGTTATCAAATTTTTCCATATGTACACATTTCCACAGCTGTTTATTAATTTACAAAAAAAATTATTCTTTTATTTTTCAATTAATTAAAAAAAATTATTATTTCTATCCCAAATCACAAATTTCCTTTTTTTATTTTAATTCTCGATCTGCATGTTACGAAATATGCCAACCAACCTTCTCTCAAACAAAATTATTTTTTTCCTATCAATCGCTTTTTTTCTGTGCATGGCGGCAAGCCGCTATTCTAACCAAATGTGCTCTCGAATAACGGCAGGTCGTTATTACGATCGCGCTTACTCTATTATGGTAGGGTCGTGGTCAAAGCAGACCGACAGAACCCCTACCCTACTTTAGTAAGCGGACGTTACACTCTTTATCAAGATGAGAACTTATCTCTATTATCTTTTCACATTTTGATAAATCCCTTGACAAAATTAGAGTTCGTTCAATTATTGATCAATTGATAGAATGAAAAGTTGGATTATCATTGTCAATTATATTGTTACGAAAATCCCAAATCCAGTTAATGTCAGTTAAGTAATTTTCGTAATAATAAATTCCCTAAAGAAGGAAAAACCAAATGAGCATTCGCAGGTGCCTCATGCAGCTGCAAGCCGATGAAAACGATTAGCGGAAAAGCAGACAGGTAAAAGCTAAGTGCACATTCGCAGGCGCGTCATACAGGTGCAGGCGGATGAAAGCGATTAGAAGAAAAGCAGGCTGGGATTAGAAATAAAACCATAAATTTAGGTATAGATAGGGACAGATTTGTAGGATGGGTTTAATGTGGGTTCCTACCATGATGGTTTCACCCCACGGTAAATTTAGGTATAGTAACATGCTTGTGAAAAGGTATATAAATAGAATATTTGTGGAAGGGAGAGTTAGTTGGGCAAGAACATTTGAGCTGAGAGTACGGCCAAAATAAATTGTAAACAATCCTACATGTAAGAAATATAATTGTACATAAATACTTCTCCTGTTGTGAAAGACAAAGTAGTAAAATAAAAGAGCTTTGAAGTGCATTTCTCTTGTACAAAAATATCCGCGATCCAGTGATACGAACTGTATCTTATAAAAGCGAATTGCATAACAATATTTTCAATTTGTAGACAAATTAAAGTCCGTGTTGATTTTGCTACTTTTGAGTTTGCTACTTTTCCATCCATACAGGGAATACAGTAGGGCTCTCCTATCTCTTCTCTTATGTTTGATCGCATATAGTAAATTATGCGATACGCTAAAACTTCAAAGAGACATTAACTTCTGTGCATTTCCGGAAGGTTTTGTTATGATTAAATAATGTCTCAAATATCTCACACAGTAGATATTACTAATGGCCTGAATATTTATAATTCAGCCCGATCCATTTCTCTTGGAGTATTCTGTACTACTCCAATATATAACTTACGTTGTGAAGCGAATTGAAATGATTAAACTTAAAAAAGACTTCGACTTTTGAAAAATCTTCACTTCATCAAATTATAATTATAGTCGACACATTACTCAAAAGTCGACGTAATTCGAAAGTCCTGTCCGCCATTCATGAGGTTATCGGAAATTGTTCATCGCTGTAATTGTTCTTATACCCAATTATTATTATTATAAATTTAGCCAGAGAATAAATTCTAAGACTAAACTCTTAAAGCATCTAAGACTTTCAGCTTTTATTAAAAAGTCTACCGCACTTGAAATTAGATGAAACCACGGCCATTGAGTTGCTAGTCGAGACTCTGGCCTACTCAGCCACTCAGGCGAATGATATACCGATTAAAATATTACGTTATATCTAAATTTTACTTCTCAGCATCTTTAAAGATTAAACATTTACATTCACCGACGGATTTGAAAAAGATTCCAAAAAAAGAATTCTATTGCGATTCAGTCCGCGTTAATTAAGAAAAAACAAATTTTTAAAATGTAAAAAATTAGAAAAAATGTTTACTGCCTTCTTTGCATTTGAAACATGGTATTTTGGAAGAATTCGAATACCATTCTAATGTGTATTCCTTGCAATGTAAATATTCCCAACTGACTTCTCAGACAAAATAAGTAAATTGTCTGTTTCATCTTCACTGCCTGTTACCAAAAATTGTAATTATTCTGATATAAAAAAACATTTTCTTAATTGTCAAATATTATAGGTTCTTGCATGTATTTTGACCAGCAATTTCTACATAATAAAGTAATGCATAAAGTAACCCTTTTCCATTTAGTACTATTGATTTACTCAGTGTATGGAGATTCCAATCAACGAAGGCTTAAAATTGCATGTTCGACATTCTTTACTTTTGTTGTTCGATTTGAAAAACTCTGTTGCCGTAGCCCATCAAACACTTTTCGAGGCTTATGGTGACGCTGCTCTAATTGCTAGATTTGGTTCCAATGATTTTGATGTTAATAACAAAGAACGGCTTAAAGCACCAAAGAAGTTTGAAGTCAGTGAATTGCAAGATCTATTGGACGAAAACCGTCCTTAAACTCCCAAACTTTCGAGCAGCTTAGCAGTTGATGGATAAACGGTTTTTAGATGTTTAAATACGATGGAAAAGTTTCAAAAGGAGGAAAAATGACTACCATACGAATTGGATGAAATTGCCATTTCGAACCGATTTAACATCGCGGTTTCACTGCCTGACACGCAAAAAAAAAAAGAGTTTTCCGTGGCGCATTGTGTCGTCAAGACGCAAAATCATCCTCTTGCATAACAACGCTCGGCTACAAGTAGCAACAGTTGTGAATTGTATACTGCTCGAATGGGAAGTTCTGCCGCACCCAGCGTATTTAGCAGTCATCTCGCCTTCGATCGATGCCGCGTGGCTGGCATGGTAGCAACACGTTGTCAGAAAGATGAGAAAAAATTTTAGAAAACGATAGAAAGTATTTTGATTAATATTAGTTTGGGGAAAAAGAAATCTATTATTTTTTCGGTAGATGGCTGCACTGATAGATTTCTCGTAAAGTATCGATCAAACAATTTCAGATTTATGCTCGTTGGAAAGGTGACATTTCGCAGTAAAAAAAATTCTTTTGCTGTTTTTTGTTTGGTGCATTCAGTTGTGAGTTACAGCGTGTTAAAAATGGAAGTGAACAAAGAGAAAATTCGGTACATTTTACAGTTTTTCTTTGACAAAGGCGAAAATGCAAGCCAGGCGGCTAAAATTGTGAATGGTGTTTATGGTTCCGATACTGTAACAGCCAATTATGTGCAATTTTGGTTTCGTAGATTCCGTTCAGGAATTTTTGATGTTAAAGATGCACCTCGCACAGGTAGGCCGGTCGTCGAAAATGTCGATAAAATCGGAGAAATGGTCGAAGTTGACCGGCATGTTAGCAGTCGTAACAACGCCCAGGAGCTAAAAATCGACCATAAAACAGTTTTAAACCATTTACACAAAGCTGGATTCAAAAAGAAGATCGATGTTTGGGTGCCACACCAATTAACAGAAAAAAACATGATGGATCGAATTTACATCTGCGAAGCCTTGGCCAAACGGAATGAGATAGACCCATTTCTTAAACGGATGGTGACTGGAGATGAGAAATGGATCACTGCGCGAAAACGATCGTGGCCAAAGAGCGGTGAAGCACCTCAAACGGCCAGGAAGGTTTTGCTATGCATTTGGTGGGACTGGAAGGGGATTATTTATTATGAGTTGCTTCCATATGGCCAAACGCTAAATTCTGATCTCTACTGTCAACAACTGCACGGTTTGAAGATAGCGATTGACCAGAAACGGCCAGAATTGGCCAACAGGAGAGGTGTCGTGTTCCACCAGGACAACGCTAGGCCACACACATCTACAGTGACTCGCCAGAAACTTCGGGAGCTTGGTTGGGAAGTTTTAATGCATCCGCCATACAGTCCGGACTTAGCATCAAGCGACTATCATCTTTTTCTTGCATTGCAAAATTTCTTTAATGATAAAAAATTGGAATCTAGGGAGGATTGTGAAAATCGACTACTAGAGTTTTTTGCAAATAGAGACCAGGACTTCTATGAGGGAGGCATTTTGAAGTTACCTTTAAAATGGCAACAAATCGTACAACAAAGCGGTGCATATTTGACCCAAATCGGACAATCCGAAGCATGTTAAATAAAGTCCTGAAGTTCATATAAAAATAATGGATTTCTTTTTCCCCAAACTAATATATATTGCACCAATTTTTCTCGATAAAATCCTTTAAGTGAAAAAACTAACAAAATACACGCAAGCGCCTAATATAAAGAAACTCAGTAATTATTATGGAACAAAGACAGGTCAATAAATCATATAGCTCCTTTTAATGGCTTTTGTGTCCTCTTGAATTTGGACGGGGGAAAAGTAACAGCATAGGAAGCATAGGTTCGTTGTGACATTGTAGAATTATTGTTTTTTCCATTTAATATTATTGGAATATTCTAGAGTTCCGTGAGCGATTCTCCTGGCGTATATCACATTTTTGAAACATTAGAAAGTCGTCTTCTGTTTATACTAATAAAAATTATTGTTTATCTACATTTTCACCAGACTGATAATGCATTAATGCATTTTGATATCATCAAGGAACGTGGCATTTCTATAATATTTCCAGAAACGATACCTACACAAAATACTGTAGCGGTTAGCTGAATATAACATTTCTTTCCACCTAGACTGTTACATGAAATCAGATTCATCCCTGAGCTAGTATACATGAAATGTAATAAATACTACGGAAAGATATCCGAAAGATCGACGAACAGACGTAAAGAGATGTAAAGAGATTTTTGCAAGATAATGGTAATCATATAACAGGACGTAAAAGGCAGCTCAATTGTCCTATATATCTGGAGTGAGACAATTTCGACGGACATGTTTAAGTGCGTTGCAAATTTAAAACTGGCCAACAATGTATATACTTTAGAGAGCTTTTGAAGCTTGTTTTTGCACCTTATGCAGGTATTGAAAAATATTAAATTTTGATACATTAGCAAAGCGTTTGATTTGGTTAACCATAGACTTCTTATCTTTTAACTCCAGGTCTCTGACTTACCTTTCTTCTTAGAGGAATGGTTAAGCTCTTATCTGCATGGTAAATCATTCAGGGTTTGCTTAACCTTATTATCTCGGATGAATTCCCCGTGACGTCTGGCGTACCTCAAGGTAGCCACTTAGGACCCATTTTATTTAATTTATACGTTAATGATTCGTCCTCCGTGATTAAATTGTAGGCTTGATGTAGGCTGATGATGTGAAACTGTTTTCTTCCTTTTCCGTAGAATCGCAATCACATCATCTTCAAAGTGATTTGAATAATTTGGTTGCATGGTGCTCTTCGAATCTTCTGAAACTAAATCTAAATAAAGGTAACAAGCTTTCTTTCTCAAGAAGGAAGTCGTTCATTACTCAGTATTTCATTGATTCGCACAAGTTAGGGGATGTCGATTCGTTCACAGATTTAGGCGTTCTATTTGATTACAGGTTACGTTTTAATTTGCATATTGAACTCTGTCTCAATTCCTAACTTGGTAATTTCGGAAGATGACGTTTTTAAAGGGTTGAGTTCTCTAAAATATTCTTGTGCGCCAGGACCTGATGGAATTCCACCATGTGTACTTAAATCTTGCGCTGTCGAGTTATGTGGTGTGATCTCAAAGATTTTTAACCTGTCCTTGAATTTAGGTGTTCTCCCTTCGTGTTGGAAAATTAGTTTCCTTATTCCTACCCACAAGAGTGGAAGTAGACAATTTGTTGAGAACTACAGAGGCATAGCCAAGTTGAGTGTCTTGCCCAAGTTGTTCGAGCGAATTGTGATTCAGCATTTGGCCTTTGCCATTAATTCGTATATTTCTCCCTAGCAGCACGGCTTTCGGAAAGGGCGATCTACAGTCACTAACTTGTTAGAGATTACTTGTCATGTTTTCAAGGTTTTTTCTAGTGGCTCTCGCACAGATGTGATATACACTGATTTAAGCAAAGCGTTTGATATGGTTAACCATAACTTACCTATCTTTAAACTCCAAGCCTCTGGCTTCCCTTTCTACTTAGTGAAATGGATAAGCTTTTATCTGCACAACAGATCCTTCAGGGTTTTATTCAACTTTATCACGTCGGATGAATGCCCCGTTATATCTGGCGTAATTCAGGGCAACCACTTAGGTCCCATTTTATTTAGTTTATACATTAACGATCTCCCGTCGGTGGTTAATTCTAGCCAGATCTTAATTTGTGTGAAACTGTTTTCCTCCTTCTCTGTTGCATCGCAGTCACATCTGCTTCAAGGTGACTTGGATAATTTTGTTGCACGGTGCTCTGTGAATCTTCTGAAACTAAATCTGAATAAATGTAGGAAGCTTTCTTTCTCAAGAAGGAAGTCGTTCATTGCTCAGTATTTTATAGATTCGCTTAAGTTGGAGGACGTCGATTCGATCACAGATTTAGGCGTTCTATTTGACCATAGGTTACGTTTCAACTCGCATATTGAGCTCTCGATAAGCAAAGCTAGGTCCGCGCTTGGTTTTATAAAAAGGTGGTCTAAAGAGCTTGATGATTCTTACATTACGAAAAGGCTGCACATGTGTTTGGTTAGACCCATGCTCGAGTATGCCTCTGTTGTGTGGTCTCCTTCATATAGGTACTATGTACAGTCAATTGAATCTATTCAAAAGCAATTCTTGCTTTTTGCCCTTAGAAATTTGGGTTGGGATCCGATTGCCTCTCTTCCTCCCTCCGAAAATAGGTTGCTTCTGCTGTCCTTACCGTCTCTTGAGAAACGTAGGTTTGTTGTTGGCGTTTCCTTTGTAATCAAAGTAATAAACGGGGCTATTGCCTCGCCTTCATTACTTGGTGAAATAAGCTTTAATGTCCCTAACCGCTTCTCTAGGCATTTTATCTTGGTTAAGCTTAGTCAGTGTAAATATAATTATGAGCTGTTTAATCCGCTCCGTGTCGTTTGTAAGAACCTAAATGACGTCTATCACTTATTCTCGGACTCTTTAAAGTCCATTAAAGCAACATTGCTTAATACGCGCGATTTACCTATGTCTTACTTAAACTAGCTTTTATCCTTAAAAGTCGTTACGAATGGAAAATTAATTGTTGTTAACTATTATCGGTTGCCAAGCTTATGCATGTTTGCGATGGCTTAGGGGCTAACTTGCAATTTGGTCCTGTACCGGTTGCGGGTGTGGGTCTATGTTAGTTGTGTACACGCTCTATTTCTTTTTTTTTTCCTTCTTATTTGTTTTATTGTACTTATACTAAGTTTTAATATTAATTAATTTAAGATTTATTCTAAGAGTCAATTGAACTCGACTGCCAATTTGTTTTAGTTGGGTTTCTTGTATAAGTGGAATAGATAAATAAATAAATAAATAATCTTAGATACTTCTTTTTGGGTATTGCAAAAGTTATGGCGAAATAAACACACCCCTCATTTTTCGGTGATGGTTATAGCAATAAACAGAAAACGGGCGAGAATTTGCTACAAGTACGTCAGTATTATCTCTGCCTAGTGTTAACATTCCCGCAACTTTCACTTCAAACCCTTTTGACAAAGACAGCTAAATAATAGCATTTCGGCGTTCTAAATTGTCTTGAAAGACACAGATCGGGTGGATCATTTTCTTAAACCGCCTATAAGAGGGCTAAACTTTTATTTGATACTCGACCTTCTTTTTAACATCTTGTAGTGAAAAAATTGGGATAAAACGTTTCTAACTGTAATTCAAATGTCTATCCTACATTTGGAGCATGAAAAGTATGCTTTCATATGGAAGAAAGTTATTTGATCACGAAAATAAATGAATAATTGGTTTTTTAAAGGTTGGGCTTGCCTGAAATAATGCTCTTACTAGCTTCTTAAAGTATTCCTTTGCACGTATTCATTGAAAATAAAACGCTGAAAAGTCGTTTCCATCTTAGACAGAAAAAAATAATTTTATGCTTGTCTGCTTTTAGTACTTATAATATAAGCATATGAGTGTACTATTGTATGGCTGTTTTTATAACACCCATAAATATATATGAGAGACGGCATAAAGCCTTATAAACGTATATTGCCAACCACTGAGGATTTAATCTTGTCTGAGCCATATACAATAAACAAATCTAGGCTTCAGTGTTGTTTACACCCCTAGCTTATAGGGATTGTCTAACTCTCTGGAGGGCACGGGTTACGCATAAATAACTTTTGTGCTATCGGCACCGTAGGGTTAGTCGCCAAGGCGGGAACCTACGTAAATCCTTGTCACATATCCGCCCGCCTCCCTATACGCATTTTTTGCATTTCTTATTAAAATGCTGGCATATGCGGTTTTTGAGATAGGAAGTTAAAAGTTGGCCTTTTGCGAACGTTTGCGGTATACAGGTTTCAAAATGGACTTAATCAATTCGAAACTGCATTGTAGCAGAAAGTGTTTTGGGACTTAATACAAAAACAGTGTAGGGCAAACCAAAGCCAAAATAGAAATGTTCTCGATTGCTCACCTTTGCGCACACATTTAATAAACTATTTTATGGCGAATATCTGATGGCGAATATCAGAAGATTATTCTTAGGCAAAAAAGCCTTTTTATTAGTTTTTGGCCCCCTTAAGCTTTTTTTTCCCCAGAATTTAAAGGTAAAATATTTGGCCGAAAATATTTGAACGACCCGATCCGGCAGTTAAGTAAAAGAGGCTTTATTAAATAATAAATTGATGAATAAATTATACATAACATAGAGAACCGGAACACTCGTTTAATATTATAATTCTCGGTTATTTAAGTTCAACACTAAATTCTTGTTCCTTCTTCTTGTAAATATTTCGGTATTATTTTGGTGATCTGTTCAAATTTTGAAGAAATTGTTTTGTGGTTACTCGGTTAACGTTCCGCAAATTTTGTTGCAAAAATCAGACCACGGAAACACAAATACAACACAAACAAATAATTTGTTGAGCGCTATAATTTTTGTTGTCTAACACATCAGAATGGCGGATGCAAGAGAAACAAAACAATAAAAGAAGAATATGTTAATACTTTCAGTGGTATTTGTTCCATCACTAATGTCACCGTGACTGCTCTTTCGAAAGTGGAGTAAAAGGAAAGAAAAAGCTCAATTCGCATTTATTTTTTTTTATAATAGTTGATGTTAATTTTGTTTTATTTTTGCATCGTGCTTGAATGTTGTTGAATCCATATTTTAAAATTGAGTCCAACGTTCTCAGTTATGACAGTTTTTGCGTTTTATTTAACACGTTTTTTCTTGCAGGAAATTCAAGGAATTAATAATAACATTTCCAAATGTACGCAGAATATTTTGTCTCTATTCTCAATTTCAATAAAATTAAAAGAAGATTAACTCTAACAAAACATTGTGAGTTTGAATGGTTTGATATCAGTTTTTGAACGTAAATTTATGCAAAATTCATCAAAACTTTCCCTCATTTATTCAAATTTCCAAAATATGCAATCACCGGGAAGCGAGCAAGCAATTGCATTAAATATTCTTCGAATTATAAGCAAGTGTGGGTGCGGATTTACCGTCTCCTCAAACTTGCTCAATTTTTTCGAATGCACAACAAGAATCTACACAATATAACTTAAGTCCAAAACAATTCAATTTTTGAAATAATAGAATATTAGATGTGGCACGAATGTTGGAACAGAAATTACACTTACTCTATATCCCTCCTTGCAGATTATGTGAATTGATTGAAAAAAATACGATTGAAATTGATTGAGATTTGAAGTCATATTCGTTTAAGAGTGCATTTTTGGAGATTCGACAAGTCAATCTCACACCATACAAGTGCAAGATTATTGGTAAATGTGAGCGTACCAGTTTATTGATTGGGACCACATATGCAATGGTCATTCATGTGGGCTTCAAAATTATCGATACCGCATTATTAAACTATATTCGATTCTTTTTTATTATGGCGCCCATTTTGATACCCTGCACCAATTGTGGTATAAGAGCGTATTAAGTTTGTATGGATCTACACAACCCTCAGAAGGATTCGAAATAGATTCGCCTTTCATTATATCCATTATATATGCCTGTCCATGTGTCGGTCTTCTATTCAACCGACAAGTCTTAAATTTGTAGCTACTTTGATGAAACATGCTGTATCGAAGTATTTTAGCCCAGTGACGAACGTTGTTGAATATGGTTCGGATCGGACCACCTTTCCGGCCATTTTGCATATAATAGTTTTAGGCTGTTACCCGCTATAACATTTCTACTTGATTTGCATTATTTTTGCAAAATTTCAGACTAATGTGTTATAAGTTGTCTTGTAGATTATAGTGTATTGCATACATAGTGTGATAATGAAGCCATTTTTAACCTCCATGTTTTGCCAAGAACAAAGAACTCAGTTTCTGGTTGGAGTTTTCCATCGCAACCTCTGAGACAATGATTGGACAACCGACAGCGGAGTAGACGCAAGCTTAGATATTTTTAAATCGGCCTCGATGAGAATATGCATATATATGTGCACATATATATACTCTTTGGTCACTGAAAATTCCTGGAATTGGACCATAAATGTCGTCTCCAACGAACTATCCACATTATTCTTAAAAGAAGCATGTGGAAATCTCCTGTCATTTCGATCATTCGTTTACGTGGCATAGTCGTTTTCAGGGCATTAGACGATATTCCTTGATATCCCTTAAACTCAACATTGACTTAGAAAGCGTTACGGGAAAGCTACTTCACAAAATAACATTAACGCATATTCTAAATTACTGTCAATGAATGAAAAATGAAGGGATAGTTGACATCACAGAGATATTTTAAGGCAGTGTATCTACTATTTTGCATGAAAATTTGTGCATCGTAAAGTTGCTTTCAAAGGCGTTACCGTGCTTATTCGTGGTAAAATAAACTTACCGTAT
Source organism: Glossina fuscipes (assembly GCF_014805625.2). Taxonomy (NCBI): domain Eukaryota; kingdom Metazoa; phylum Arthropoda; class Insecta; order Diptera; family Glossinidae; genus Glossina; species Glossina fuscipes. Next base: position 289,414 of record NW_023998646.1, read on the forward strand.
TACAACTCCATTGCTTCAATGTGTGATGGGGTTCAATTTTGTAGGACGGGCATAGCTGACTTTACAAAAGCTATGTTATAAAAAAAATGGTAGAAAGGAGAAGATTTGATGAAATATGTACATCTATTACATTTCAAATATTCGTCCATTACCATTATCCGATGTATGTCTATTCGCTATTCCCTGCAGTATGTTCGACCGGTACTAAATATGTATGGCTATCTGTAGTCTGTCTTCCTACACTAATGGTCAACCTTAGCTGATACAATCCCTCCCGATATTCAGTATTCATTTTATTATTTGTTTAAACAATTTGATACGACAAAATTACACTTAGGTCGTCTTACTCTTACGGCGCAACATGAGGGCACCATAACCTCGTCCAAACTCTATCTATTTTCTGCATTGACGCGCACTTTCTCACATTATGTTGCTTCTTATTATTATTTAATAAAAAAAAACTAATCGCGAAACAGTCGTGAACCAAATTAACAGATATCCTGTTTGTATTTTTTGAATAATAAAATTGACAAAAGTTTAATATGTTTAATACAACCCTGGACGTTTGGAAAATGTTTGAGGAACCACAGTTTCTTATATCACAAACCTGTAGAAGCGGATTGACCGCTTAAGCTAACAGCGCCAAAGAAAGTTAAAATGCAAGTTCCGTTCACATTACATCGTTTTCTAGAGTGTAATAAGCCGCACAGATACAACAATTACTTTTAGTTGTTTTATCGAGATATTACCATGTTTGACCACCACGCGATAGCAAACGAAAGACTTACAAAAAGAAAAATATGTTTAGATGCCCGCTATTTTAAAAAGATCGGTTATTGCTCTTATATGGAGAAGCATTAGTAATCACACACAGACAAACGCCACACATTCTACATACGTGCACGTCACAGGTGGCAAAATGGAGTAAATTTAAAAACGAATTACTGCTCTATCTGCTGTGTTTTTTATGTTGCATCTAGCTCCCAACAATTGCTATTTTTCCACAGATCTCAAAAAAATGGTCCAGGAAAAGGATTTGGATCAAATGAGGAGGTCGTTGACTTTTCACACACTATAAAAAATATTAGAGACGTAGACACATTAGAGAGATAGACACATTTCTGATCAAATAAATTCTAAATACTTTTTTAATTCTAACTTCCCAGAAAATTTTGCAATGACGATAATCCTTTTTTTGGAGGCACAAGATATTTACCTTTCACTGCATGATCTTTTGTAAGTCATTATATTGAAGAAGGTATTTTTATTATTTCTTGACAACAATAGTAATATGTGGATATATTAAATGAAAGTGAAAAAATTTGTTTAAAATGAAACTTTTAAACAAACATGTAGTATGCATACATATCCATAAGGTACACATTTAAACTTGATCAACATTAAATGTCTTGGTCGCCGCAGTGCAGTCATCGACTACAAATTTTGGAAATATGTTTTAAGTTGGAAATGGGCTAAATCGGTCAATGGATACGCCTAGAGTACTACATAAAGTCAGAATATCTCTGTTTTTCAAAAGGAATAAATCATAGCAAATAAATGTACAAAAATTGGAACGGATATTCTATGGGCGTTGCTGTAGTATCTATACAAAAATGGAAAATATTTACCAATATTATTTCATTTATTTATTTATTTATTCTACTTATACATGAAAACCAACTAAAACAAATTGGCAGTCGAGTTCAATTGACTCTTAAAGTAAATCTTAAATTAATTAATATTAAAACTTAGTATAAGTACAATAAAACAAATAAGAAGAAAAAAAAGAAATAGAGCGTGTACACAAATAGCAAAGAGCCACACCCACAACCGGTACAGAACCAAATTGCAAGAGAGCCCCTAAGCCGTCGCAAACATGCATAAGCTTGGCAACCGCAAATAGTTAACAACAATTAATTTTCCAATCGTAACCACTTTTAAGGATAAAAGCTAGATTAAGTAAGACATAGGTAAATCGCGCGTATTAAGCAATGTTGCTTTAATGGACTTTAAAGAGTCCGAGAATAAGTGATAGACGTCATTTAGGTTCTTACAAACGACACGGAGCGGATTAAACAGCTCATAATTATATTTACACTGACTAAGCTTAACCAAGATAAAATGCCTAGAGAAGCGGTTAGGGACATTAAAGCTTATTTCACCAAGTAATGAAGGCGAGGCAATAGCCCCGTTTATTACTTTGATTACAAAGGAAACGCCAACAACAAACCTACGTTTCTCAAGAGACGGTAAGGACAGAAGAAGCAACCTATTTTCGGAGGGAGGAAGAGAGGCAATCGGATCCCAACCCAAACTTCTAAGATCAAACAGCAAGAATTGCTTTTGAACAGATTCAATTGAATCTACGTAGCACCTATATGAAGGAGACCACACAACAGAGGCATACTCAAGTATAGGTCTAGCCAAACACATGTAAAGCGTTTTCGTAACCTATAATCAAATAGAACGCCTGAATCTGTGAACGAATCGACGTCCTCCAACTTGTGCGAATGAATGAAATACTAAGTAACGAATGACTTTCGTCTGGAGAATGAAAGTTTCTTACATTTACTCAGATTTAGTTTCAGAAGATTCAAAGAGCACCATGCAACAAAATTATCCAAATCACTTTGAAGATGATGTGATTGCGATTCTACGGAAAAGGAAGAAAACAGTTTCACATCATCAGCCTACATTAAGATCTCGCTGAATTTAATCACGGAGGGCAAATCATTAATGTATAAATTAAATAAAATGGGTCCTAAGTGGCTACCTTGAGGTACGCCAGACGTCAACGGAAATTCATCCGAGGTAATGAGGTTAAACAAAACCTTGAATGATCTACCATGTAGATAAGAGCTTAACCATTCCTCTAAGAAGAAAGGTAAGCCAGAGGCTTGGAGTTTAAAGATAAGTAGTCTATGGTTAACCAAATCAAACGCTTTGCTAAAGTCAGTGTATACGACATCAGTGCGAGAGCCACTAGAAAAAGCCTTGAAAACATGAGCAGTAAACTCTGACAGATTGGTGCCTCTGTAGTTCCCTACAAGTTGCCTACTATCACTTTCTAAATTCAAGGACTTGTTAAAAATGTTTGAGATAACACCACATAGCTCGCCAGCACAAGATATAAGTAAACGTGAGAGGATTCCATCAGGTCCAGGCGAAGAATTATATTTTAAGGAGCTCAATCCTTCAAAAACGTCATTTTCAGATATAACAAAGTTAGGAATTGAAATCAAATCGGATATGGATAGTTTGCTGATAAATCAAAATTGGCAGTTGAAAAGTTCTGTCGGAAGTATTCCGCAAAGAGATTTGAGGTTTCAAAATTATCCGAGGACTCGGAGCCATAAAAAAACACATGCGAGGGATTTATGGAGATTTTCCTTTTGGAATTAACGAACTTAAAAAAGTATTTAGGATTAGCAAACAAGGAGGATTTAACAAACTGAAGGTGTCTGCAAAAGTATTGGCGGTTGAGGGAATTAAATTTTTGCCTTGCCAGAGTAAGCGAAATAGTCGAAAGACGAACCACTTTTCGAAAATTTTTTGGAAAGCTTGTTTTTCCTTTTCTTGTAATATTTAATTGTTTTATTAGACCACGGGGGGACACTTGCTTCGAGGACGGGACTGCTTGATCGGAACGCGGAAATAGCAAAAATAGCTTGATTTAATATATTGTAGAAGGACGACAGTAAGCTGTCAATACTTTCCACTGAGAAATCAAGCACAATATGAGAAAAAATGTGATTTTAGCATGGAAACATTGGGTTTATGGAAGCCATAAAATTTACATGAAAAATTTGAATTTGGAACGTTATAGGAGTTCAACGAACCAACAAGCTTGTGACGAAAGGAAATACCCAATGCTGGATGATATGGATCCTCAGGTAAACTAAACGGAAGACAACGATTAACGCAAATCTCAGGAAAATTGGCAAAGCAAAGATCAAGCAATCTACCATTGCAATTAGGGGTACCATTGTATTGAACTAAATTACGATCAAATAATTCATTAAAGACCGCAACGGCTCTACCAGTTGTTGAGGTAGAAATCAAACAGCCAAAACTATCATTGTTAACACCAAGTGACTTGAGGCAAATTGAAGTCACCCAAAGCTATGACTACATCGTTAGGTTTAGATTGCTTGGCCACTTCACAAATGAGGGCGGCCAGTTTCTCATATACAGAGATATTCGAATTTGGGGGAATATAGGAGCAGGTCACATATAATTGTTTATTAGGAAATTTCACTCGAATAGCTATAAATTCAACGTCGGGAGTAGTCGGAAATTCAAATGAATAGGAGGGAACTGCCGAAAAAATGGCAACTAAAACACCATTGCTATACAGGAAACAGGGAAACTCCGTGCTCACTGAATTTAGGAAGGCAGAATGAATTTTTGAATTTAAGCCCATAACATTTTGATAAATGAGAGAAAATGGGCCTGAAGAAATATTTAATTTTTTGAAGGGGAAAAAGTTACTACGTTAGCATTACGGGGTCGATCCCGAGGGATAAATTCCCTAATTAAGGGTCCAAGGGTTTATTTAACATCAAATCCATATTTTCAGTCGGAACTAGAATTTTAACAGATGAGATAGCTCTAGGTTGGGAAGGAGCCAATTTGAAAATACTAACACGCTTTAAACTGACAAAAGAGGCTTTCGCTGCCAGATAACTTTTTATGTTATCAACAGATGTATCTGGTGTCAGTCTTGACACAAATATTGGCTGTCTGGGAGGAACTGCCATCAAGCAAATATCATTACTACTAAGAACAGTAGGGTACACGGTTGGGGAGTTAGGAGATGGGAACAATATTGAGGGGGTTATCACACTTGCACGAGCAGCTTGTGCGACATGTCCAGTTTGGTGACCAGCGTTCACACTTGAACAGCCAGGGGGAGAGGATGATTTATTTTGCTCTTTATAATTTTTAGACGATGACGCCTGAGTAGAGTCCGTAACGGGACTGGGAGAGATACCCTTGCCATTTCAGCATAGCTTAAATCAGAAGGACTTGGCTTATTTGTATCTATTTTGTTACCGACCGACTCAGCAATATCGGAAACGCTGACGTTCATCGTAGAGATTGAGGGAGCGCTAACTTGCACCAAAGAATCACATATAGAAGGAATCACAGGTGACGTGCCACACGCTACGCTACGAGATTTAATTTTGCTAGTTTGGGAAGAAGAGGAGTGCTCAAAAATATGACGCTCATCTTAATTAGCTCAAACTTCTCCCACAACGAGTCGAGATGTTTACTCAATTCCGAGAAACCGTTTCTCGTCTCCATGAAGAGTTTGTAAAAATCGATGTCCCGCTTTCTACAGTCAGGACATGACCAACGTAATTCTTTCGAGGGATCAGCGTGTGCGTTAGCAGCACGGCCGATAATACCAACACACTTTGCAGGGCAAGAACGATCGCAAAGCCAACACGAAATGAATCGTTCAGACTCTGGGCCCGTTTTCGCACGACATGGTGTATATAAACAATCCATGTCCAGTCAAATACGACAGAAGTGGAAATAAAGAACAAATTACAAACAGGTTCACAATACAATTTTTGTCCACAAATTTAAGCAAACTTCTCCGTTACGCTGACACAGTATCAAGAGAGCGAAAGCAAAACCAAACTGCAAACGCCAAAAAAGAGAGAAAATAAAATCACAAAAACTCTCTCTCAAATTAGACGTAAATTTCACACTATTGAAGCAACGGTAAACAAAGAGCATGCCAAGAGAAAAGCTGTAATCACCAAAAAAAAAAAAAAAACACGAAAGAGACTTATTATCGAGGGCACCAGTGTTAATCTCAAGAACCAAAATGAAGCTATAAAGCAATAAGACAAAAGAAAAAAGTGCAGTAATTCTTTACACAAATCAAACCGTACAACCACAGCGCGATCAGTTGCCAAAGTTATAATGTATTAAAATTTAATTTTTTTTTCAATGCAGAAAAAAACCCCATAAAATATATAAATTCTTGGTCAGTTTCAAATTTGGAATGCAGCTAAACATGTCCATCTGCTCCAGGTGTCCATCTGCCTAACTGTGTGGTATCTGTGGTAAACATTCTTCCGTTAGCGAATATAAAGATATCGCCTACAAATCTACCAAAGAATTTGCAAGTAAGCTAGACGTTTCAAAGCACACGCTTATACGACAAAAACTTTTATTTTGAAAATAAAAAAAAAATGAACCGCTCTAACTTCAAAATAGGATGAAAGTTTGGTTCTTCTACTTCTTTTGTCTTTTCAGGATAATGGTGATTGCTATAAATGATTCAGCCACGACCGATTGAAATCTTCTTTTTTGTTTGTTTATTCCCCATTATATAATACTATTAAGAAAACAAGTATTGACACGTCAACAAATTTTAATTTGCGATATGTTGCGATTATATTTAGACTTCACACATGAATTTGAATATTATTGGTCCATTTCTCGGACCCAAGTCCACGTTCTTATAATAACCAAGCCGTTATGGAGCAATAAGCCACAATTTCTCATAGTTGATGGGAGGCATAAGCGACATATTAGGCGATGTCGTGCAGATAATTTAGACTTTCTGGCTTGCACATTCGCAAAAATTGCATGTAAAAAGCAAAACGAATACCCAAAAAGAAATACCATACCAAGGGAGTTCGATTGGTTGCCTTAATAAAGAAAATTTTTCAAATTACGATGAAAAGGGTTTAAAATTTATACCATTGTGAAAACATCATTGAGAAATGAGGAAAGTCCTTACAAAAGCCAGCAGCCCTTCCTCTTGGATGACCGCTTTAGATAATCTCTTTTATTGCTTATCTACATTCATTTCTTTTAAAATTTCGCCAAACTGGCAAATTTACCTTGTCAACATTAGTAGAGTATAATGATGGTAAAATACGATCTTAATTCAATTTAATAATTCGGACTACGCCAGGTGTTGTCATTAATTTTTAACCTCTTTTTTAGAATTGGATAGACAATTATTACTGTTTATGGTTGCCCGCTTTGGGAATCTGAAAAAGAATAAAAAAACTTTGCATAAACGAAAATTTCCTTCCTTTTCAAACTCCTTTTGATTTTTTCTTAGAATATAATCAGATTAAATCTACTTTTTTTAAAAGAGACGAAGTCCGAAAAAGAAACTGAATTAAAAAAAAGATGAAAAGTAGATAAGACAACAACTTGCATGGAAATCATATGATAATGATAGGTATATATATGAATTTTACAAATAGAAAAAAAAATGCAAAAAGAGAAAAAGAGTGTGAGAGACATTGAGAAAAAGAGAGCGTGATGTAAAGAGAGGGAGGCAAAGAGGGACATAAAGACTACATGTACTTGCGTTTACAAGCGCTTGCAGAGATAGCAAGTTATTTAAAATTGTGTTATATAAGAGTTGTGTGTGAATTGTATATGACGAGTTGCCAACAATAGCGGAGACATAACACGACAGCATAACAGGAAGACAATATATTGCATATTCATACACATCTTCACAAGCAGATACATATGAACTGCTACGAAAATATACATAAGCAAGTTTTCCCCTATTTATGTTTATAGTATTTTACATATACACTTACGCAAGTACATGCGACCATTTACATGCATATATACGATGCGTATTAGAATTAATGTAAAATAAAGCTGGCTTACACTAAGAGGAGAGCACAAGGAAAAATAGGACATGAAAACATTTCAATGGGTAAGTTATGTTTGAGTTAGCTCTACTGGCCAAGCGTGGCATACTGACAAACTGGTTGACTGACTAAGTGACTGTATGCATGCAATGTTTTCCCTTTTTTTATTTTTCTTCTAGGCTGATTGCATTTGTTGTTGTCGTTATAATGTAAGCGCGCACCAAAACCGGAAGGAAAGTGTGTTGGCATGTTTTCAACAGTAAAATATAAAAAAAAAAAACAAATTATGAAAAAGTATGTAATGGAAAGAAAATCAAAAATTTGTTTTTATATTTTTGAGAAATGTTACAAATCGCATAAAACGTGTAAAGGAAACAAAGAGAGAGGGAGAGGGAAATCAAAACATTTCTATCTCTCTAATATTTGGACTAATTTGCCGAAGCTAGCAAAAGCGAAAATATCAAAAAACTGTGTCAATCCATGCTGGCAAGTGTAAACAATTTATTTAGGCTTTTCATTTGTGCGGAAAATCTACTTTTTTGCGTTTGAAAAGTGGAAAATTCTTTACTAGCCCTGTTGAATCACTTCAAATTAATTTCTCTTTTTTCCGCTTTAGCTCTGATTATTGCTCTATTTTTTCTCCAAATATTACCTAAATTTTCTTTTCATGCTACGCTTACTTCACTACACACTTATTTGCTTTCCCTTCAACATTTGACTGACCCACTTCATTTAAGTAATAATTTTTCAACCAGTGTTTTCATGGTTTATGCTTTTAATATTACTAAACGAGCTTATCTGTCTGTACATGCTCGTGTACGTATGTACAGCTTGCAAAAGAATGCGGTTTTTCCATGAATATGCTCAGCTTCATGGGTTAATATATATAATATAGATATACATATAATGTACATAGTATATGCAGTAAAAGCTCCTTATTCGTGGGGTACACGTTTCACAAAAATGCCGCGAATACAGAAACCATGAATACGGAATGGTAATTTATATGGGATTATTGGGGACACGTTCCTAAGTGACAAAATAAAAAAAAATCGGATATATAAAAAAATCAATTTAATTGAAGTTTTTGAACATTTTAATTAATTATCTTAAGGCTTAAGCAGTGATTTGAAGAACTTTGTATGAATTTTTGTGTGTTTTGGCAGTTTTTAAAAGCTCCTTCAAATACGCAGCAGACGCGTTAGCAATTTGCCTCTTAAAAATAAGACTTCGTTCCATGGACGGATCAGTGTTCATAAAGAAATCGCCAAGCTCATTTGCCATTCTTAAACCTTCGCCAAGAATTTTCACATCAAATGTCACTTGTTGAAGCCTCTTCTTCAATGGGCGATGAATTTAACGTTTCCTGCAAATCGGTTTCAATCAAATCTTCATCTTGAGCTTCAAGAAATTCCTAAATGATACTTGATTCTGTCTGTTCGAACCCATCTCGTCCTATTCCATTCGCGATTTCGACTAAGTTTGCAGCCAAAGTTTGAACTTACACAGATTCTTCGTCATTTTCCGCAGTCAGAGCAGGCCACAGTGTTTTCCAGCATGACTTCTATATGTGTGGCTTCAGTTCTTTCAATGATTCTTTCATGTTGACGATGAATTTTGCTACGTTAAATTTCTTCCTGCATTCCATAACATTCATATCAGGATTAAATTCCATATTATGCAATATGATTTTGAAGGTTCATCTAATGTAATAGAGTTTAAAGGCCTGGATTATTCCTTGGCCCATAGGTTGTAGCAAAGCCGTCGTGTTGGGAGGTAAAAATGTCACTTTTACGTTTGGATGCATAGTTTCAAGTTCGCGAGGATGACCTGGTGCATTGTCCAAAAGTAGATGTGCGAATATGGGAATTGGGTCACATTTTTTAATCCGCAAATAGTGAAACCGCGAGTAAGGGCAGCGCGAATAAGGAGCTTTTACTGTATACATATATATATTGTAACATTTGTAATTTCATGGTTGAGTGTTTAATTAAAAAGGTTGCTACAAGTGTTTTTTTTTCTACCGATGTTTTTGTGCTCATTTTTATTTTGTTTGTTTTTTTTAAATATATTTCAAAATTTAATGAGAAGTAGAAAAAGTTTTTATTAAACTTTCTTTTATTGCTAAATTATGGGGTAGTTTTATATTAGTAAGGGTCTGACAATAACGTTTACATTTCGAAAGTTTTTTATATATTGTGCAAGGTTGAACCCAAAATCTTGCAAATTCACATCTTGAAAAAATTATCATTAAAATAAATGATAAGTAAAGTATTTTATCAGGTAAGTGTACTAATTTGGATGAATTTTGTAAGGTAACTGTGCTTTTCTTGATGACCACATAAAGTTTTATGTGGTACAAACAAACGATGAACGCACGTTTTTTTCTATAAAATCTAATTGGTCGTATTTCTGCAGGTCCAAATTTTCTATCAATAATATAAAATTATTAAAACTCTTAACCCGTTGCACTTCTATGTCGACATTAGTAAAAAGAAAATAAATGAAGAATGGAAAGGGCTACAATCATATTTACGAAATTATTAATTTTGCAAAAATGGCCTCGATTTTGAATAAAAAATCATCTGTCAAAAATCAAATAAAGCTTACACGAATTCCACCTTGTTCAGTAGTGAATTTCATTATGGCGCACAGCTGAAATTTGAAACCAATCGGTTGAAAAATGAAAGCGTTAAAAATACGGACAACTCGAGATAATTCGCTACGATTTCAGCCGCTAAATTAAAGTGGTTGCAATTCAGAGTTTGCACATTTCCTCAAATCAACAGGGCGATGTGTAGAATCGCCGAAAGTCATGCAAAGTTCAAGCGAGCGACCCGAAAAATTGACTATTTGAGTCAGCTAAAAATTTCCTAAATAAAACATCTATAATTTCTAAATATTTAAGGAATTAGATGAGATCATTAAAATCTTAAGTTTATATAATATATATATTTTCATAATCTACAAATAACAAATTAATCTTCAAAATTACTATACAGCATTTTCTTTTCTAATCTTTCATTTCAACATTAAATCAATCATCCAGATTTTCGAGTGGATATTGTAAGACATCCAATGGCTTTAACACTTGCTCTCAGAATGAATTGTTTAGGCCGCGATATTTTTTGACAGTCACTTAAATTCGAATTCAGCCATACACACTCAATTTCACAATACATTTCGCAACGCATTTGTGATCATATTAAGTGCGTCGCTTTGTAAGGTTGTCATGAGTTGGCATTGTCTACTTCCAAATGTCATCTATGGAAACGAATGAATAACTCACAAGCACCATGACCAGGATGATCATCCTTAGATTTTTTGCTTGCATTAGACCAGATTAATCGGATTCAATTAGATTCTGGAATTTGCAAGCCCAATTCATAGCATTAGTGATAGTCACAGGTTTTATCCATAGTTATAAATCAGTACTTAAAGCCACTTGTCACTCTTCTTAAGAAGGATCCATTCAAAAATGCCTCTGATTTAAATTTAACTTAAACGTACTTAATATTGTTAGTAACCTTCTCATACGTAGTTCATAAAATAAAGTCAACTGATATGACTGCGAGCAAATTTTTGCTACAACCTATGCACTCTGCGAAGTTTTACGATTACGTTGCACCAGCCGACCAAGTTAACGGTCGACTAAACAAGTAGATTCAGAAAAATGTGCTACGATCAAGACGTAATAAGACAATGGTGCATTATGAAATTCTTCCATTGGGCCAAGCTATCAAGAAGGAACCTAATTTGGTTGTTATGTCTTGTGTGAAGATATTCGCTACAATTATATCTGTATCTTCTCACGCTTGCGTCCTTTTGCAGACTTTTTCTTCAGAAACTCGACTCATATCATTCCGGGAACTCTTTCTGTTTCTGACTTAATCTTCTGATTACTGGGTGTTCTCAAAGAGAGACTAAATGTTGAGTCGTAAAATGCACTTTTTAAGCAGAAGATATCGGTTTGAAAGCTAACAGCTCTCGGTGAGGCAGCTTGCAACATGCAGCTGCGTCAGCTGGTCGCTTGAATAACCTCACCCACTTAAATTAACCACTATTTAATTAATTACCTTTCGGCAGGTTATTGTTTTTGCAAACATTTATACACTATGAGCATACTCCTAGTCCGTCAATGGAGAAATTTCTCTCATTCGAAACAAGGTTGAAAGCAAGTAAGAGGGAGATAAAGCTGCGATAAGTTCAGTTGGTTGGTAAGTTTGTTGTGTACTTTGGGTTTCTGATGATTGATTCTCTTTCCTTTCTGGCACGCTCTGCGTAGTTCTCGTAAATGCTAATGCCAACTTAGGGTTATAGTTGTATGTTCAATTGCTTTTGTTGCTGGCAGCTCATATTCAAATTTGATCTGTCGTCACTCTTTAAGAATGTAATAGAATGTCCAAACTCTCTATCTCAATTTTGGCAAAGGTGAAATTTCCAGCAGTCAAGGGACGCGGACAAACAGATTTAAATTGCCTTAGTTTTTTATTATATTATGTATTATAGGGATTCTCTAAATTCTCAGTGCTGGGTATAAAAAAAACGAAATGACAACCCAAACAAGTTTTTTTTTCTTCTAATTGATGGGAAGTCTTTACGTTTTCCTTCTCTTTTCTTCATTCTCATATTTCCTCTTTCAGTTCAGTTCGGCGCAACTACCAGGGATTATTTTCTATATATTCCACAAGTGGTTCTCCCTTTCATTACAATTCGACGCAACTACCAGGGATTATTTTCTACACAATATGAAACCTTTCTCACTTCTATTCCAGTTTGACGTAACTACCAGGGATTATAAATAATGCAAGATTTTAAAAAAAAAAAAAGACTGGAGTGGTGATAAAATGAGCTTAACTAGAAAATATCTTGCACCTTCCTTTTTATTTAGAAGTTTAGTCTAAGAGAGAAGAGAAGGACTGCGTGCATAATAAATAAACACTTTTAAGCTAAAAAAAAATATATATATATTTTCCCAAACATTGATTTTCTTTATTTTCAATATTAATCAAAATGGGTTCCATAAATTAAGTTCTACCTAGGGGTTCTTTCCACAAATTAAGTTCCACCTACGAGGAGTGCTTTTTAATTTATTTAAAAATTGAATCGAATCAATTGAGATTTGTTTAGGTTTTAAAGCTTTTCTTCTTTTTTTTATGTTGAACTTCCGAAAAGACTAGAGAAGACAGGCGAAAAGACAGGCTTAGACCGATTCAGCATGCTTTCGGTGGATATATCAAGTCCATCTCGATGTTACATATATCCGCACATATATATATATACACATATATATGTCCTTATAAGCGCTGTAATAAATGGAAAATGGCTATCTCTGAAACTTGCCCTATTACCCTCGTGCAAGCGAATGTATGAGAATTATTTGAAAACACTCTAAATTCTTTATATTGAATATCAACATTTGCGAACGTATTATCGCTTGCAATGAAAAACAGTATATAAACATGAGTAAGTACAACTAAAAAGACATCGTATGTACACTGGGAATGTATAGCGAAACGTATGCATAAAATTTTTCCCAAAATTAACTACGCGCAAATAATTCTCATTATATATCTAATGATATAACTCAATATACATTTCATTTGTTACCAAAGCAATATTTCTTTTTTACATGCACACCATTACATATTTCTTAGAATTTGTTTCGCTTTGTTTACAAATTAATGTAAATCTCTACGATTAACACAGAAATTCAGTAATCGTCGTCTACTATACAATTAACTCACAGATACATCCGCCTGAGTGGCCGAGTAGGCAAGAGTCTCGACTAGCAACTCAATAGTCGTAGGTTCAAACCTCAAGTGCGGTAGAGTTTTTTAATAACAGCCGATAGCCCTAGTTGCTAGTGCTTTAAGACTTTAGTCTTAGAATTTATTCTCTGGCTAAATTTATAATAATAATAATAATAATAATAACTCACAGATAGTTTTTTTTCTGTATTTGCTTTTATGTACAAGCATTGTCCTCCTCTCATGTACGTTTATAAATTTTATTCTTCCAGCCAAGCAATCATTTCTCACGGAAAATATACGTCGGAAATATTATCGAATAACTTTTTCTCATACAAACAGAGTTCTTTTTTTGAGCCTTAGTAAAATTTGGCTTAGATTCGATATATAATAATATTTATTTATTTTAATATTTATTCGTTTACAGTGTTTTCAATTGTTTGTGTTATACGTTCGCCACGTTTTTTTTTCAGTTAGCGAAAAATCTAACTACATTTTTTTCGTTATATTTGGCGATGAGAGCAAATGTAATGTTTCCCTTGTTAGTCTTAACTTCCTTCCAATGGTGTCGGAAAATTGGAGTTTATGGATGGCGTTGCAAACGAGGAGGGTTATTTAAGGATATTGAAGGAAAACTTGAAAGAAACCTTGGACATACTTGGTATTTTGGAAACATTTAAACTGTATCAAGATAACGACGAAAAATCAAGCGTAAATTCCGCTTAAGTCAAAAGCAGACTACATAAAAGGAATGGAGTAAGAAAACACAAGAAAAATTATTTATGCGTTAAAACGTGTAAATGACTTTATTAAACAATGAGGATATCTTACCAAACACTAATTTTTATTAATATGCTGGTTTTTATCTTCGTATCCTTTCTTATAAAAGAAAAATCTAATAAAAATGACGCTATGTGTTTTGATTTGTTTTATTTGTTTTTTTGCCGAGCAAAAAAAGCTAATATTAATTACACTCACTGTACACATCTTGATGACATGATTTAAAAAAAGAAAAGACTGCGAAGTAAGCTGTTAAGTTATGCAAAAGCTAAATGTCAAGAATGCTCGCAATGTTCGGACAGGTATATAAGGTACGATCAGGAGATCATAAGACCCCACATGTACGTAAAGGACTATTCAGTGTGTTAATTTTGAATAGATGATCATTACATCCCGTGTGATTAAACATCAGACTGTTAATAAGGCAAATAATGTCACGTCTGTGTCCGCAATTGATAAGCTTTATTCATATGTGAAAATAAAGAGTGTAAGTGAAGACCATAAGGTGAATTATTCCATCGTTGTTGCCAAGAAAAAAGTGAATATTTCTTGTCGATTGTCCTCAAATCTGCAGAAATTAGAGCAAGATCATAATGTGGTCTGTAAGATGCAATATTATCCGCGGTGGTGTTCTCCGGAATGCCCAAGTGACTGGGCGCACAGAGAAAGTGAAAAAAAATAGAGGAGGGAAATGGTTGCAAAGCGAATAAGACAGATTTACTTACTGACACAAAAAGGAATTTCTTTTGAAGCGGAGTAATCGCTAAGTGGATGGCTTCCAAGATCGCAAGACCTTCAACGGAAAATATAATGCCACATGGCTGGTTTGGGAAGTAAACTTCTAACTGATATTGGAAACCAAAAGCCGCTGCCTACAACATCGGTCCATCAGTGAAGATGGGTCAAAAATGATTCCAAATTTTATTGACCAAGCTTGAGTAATGTTGATGCACTTCTGTCGGAATAACTGTCGATTTTCTCACTGGTAAGAAATTAATTGCTGGCCGAAAATATTGAGAACCAAAAGGAATTTTGAATAAGCTATGCAAATATTATAATCAAAAAGTCAGTGAATTCGTATTACAATTATTTTTGCTTTGTCATTCCAGGATATATACCGTGGAGATTTCGTTCCTTTTGAAGAAACGGATGATTTTCAATCCGTCCACTTGTTTTTCAATCTGTTTTTATAGTTGAGCAAACCCGACCGTATTTTTCATTATTCCATCTAATACTTTAATTACCTGCGTAATAAATTACCAGAAATTACACCTTTTCGACACCTAATTGAATAAAACAAACGAGAGACCAAATTTAGAAAAACTAATCTTGTTATCAAAGATGTTCTTATTCTTCACCTGTTACACAGTACTCTTCATACTTTGTTGTCATGTAAGTCCTGATTTCCATGACAACCCTTACCTGAAAAGATGATTGGTTTTATAAGTTTTATAACAAATCACTATTATGGTTTAATTTTTATTATAAAATATTAAAAATCTGCTTTCCGGTATATAAACGGGTACTATTTCTACGGAACGCTGTATGATAGAAAGTGGAAAAGAAGCCCAATCTGTTTCAAATTTTCACATTTCTGACGAATTTTTATTAAGAATTATTAAAATTTGAAATTATTTTCCATATAGAACTTTTTCCCCATGAGGTGGCTGTACAGGTGGGCCGATCCAATCTATTCTCAATAACATTTCTTCTTGGATAAAAGCAAATCAATGTACCAAATTTCGTCAGCACATGTCAAAAATTGTGTATGCAGAAAACTGGAATACGTAGATGGACATCGGGTGGAGAGACTTATGTAGTTTCAGAAATTGAATAGATCGGTGTTATAGAAGGTGGGACTTTATCGAGTAAACCTATTAGCTTAAGTGGTTCACGCTTGGCTCGTAAATTCTTCTGCTGACAGTGTTTAGCCAGCAATTATAACCATATTAAACATCGAGACGCTAGATAAGCTTGGTTGTTCGAGGAAAGCTGATCCCAATAAATAACGGGCACAGTCACTCTAGCTGTTTCATTGCGTTTTCAATGCACATAATATGATCCGTTTCTATCTGATTTTTCATTCCTTCTATTTTTTTTTCTGTCAATTTTTAAAAACGCGACTAGGTGATAGAGGGCAAGGTGGACCAACAAAGGACTACAATGAGATTCTTACATTAGTCAACAATATGTACGTTATATGAGGCCTTCCGGCATTATTTCTGAATGACATAAACGGAAGAATGTGTCTGAGATATGATTTTCTTCGAAGGTCGGTATAAAAATAAGCTTTATCAACCTATGATAATACAACATTTATGTTTAACTAAATACATTGAAAGAATGTTTCTTGTAATTAGTATTAATTAATCGCAGATTTGCTACATTTGCAAAAGTTCAGTAAATAGACCTTAGGCGATAGTCACAACTTCAAAATAAGCCTGCTATAACTATATACACACTATATTCAATGGGTCGAAAGTATAGTAAACGCTTGAGCATATATGATCGTATAGATTCTCTCGTCTGGGTCAGATAGAGTAATTAGACTCATAGACGTTACTAGGCTAAAATGTTGTCGCCTTCAAAATTTTTGTTCATGTTCGTTGAAGAACGATTTAAAACAAACCCTTTATATTTTTCTAAAAATTTAATTTTTAAAAACTGTTTTCTCTTTTTGTGCTGTAAATAGAAAATAAAACAAAAAAAATGAAAAGGAAGATAAAAACGAAAGTAATCAGAGCATTCCAATTAATTAATTTCTTATTCCTTTGTGTCTTTACTGCAAGTTCACTAAACTGTAGATTGTCATAGTTATTGCATAAGTATTTATGTATGTGTATATGTAAGTGCATATAGACGATTGTCGTTGCTATTGTTTGTTATGAAAACAATGTATCGTAATTTATGCATTTTATGATTATTAGCTAAAGACTATACTTAGAAACATATCTACATTCGTACTCGTGCTTGAGCAAAGACAATAATATAAAATGTCTGGTATTTGTGGCAGCATTTTGTTGATGCTGTTTTGTCAAGTACAAAAAAAATGTGAGGTTACAACCTGGCATTGTCATCATCTTTTTATACCTTATGTGTGTACGTACAGTATGGCAGTAGAAGCATATAGATTGACAACAATAAAACTGCAATGAATGTAATCATCTTTGCTCTTCAGAATTTCCTTTCTTCTTTTTTCTTAGATAAGGAACATTGCGAAAAAAAAGAAATTATTTTTTGCTTATTTTCCTCCAGTTCGTTGTAAATTCTATTAACGTCGCGAAATCGGAAAATTTTTTTTTATAGAAAATGAGATTAACTGAAATGATTGAGGTTAATTTGACATATTACGAAGCATTTTCTACCTACCTTGTTTTAGAGGAGTTGGCAAGAACGTTATTTCGAATTATTAATCATCATTTTCTCTTTTCCAATTTTTTTAGGAGCTTCAAGGTTGTTTTTACGTTTAAAAAGCTTCTTCGCCTCATAAGTAAAAGCTGAAATAATCTGCTGAGCGTCTCGGATCGTTATTTCCAATGAAAATTTTAGCAAGGACAGAAATTTGCAATGAATATGCACTCAAAAGAAATGCCGAAGTATTATTAATTTAAAAAGCTTAAAACTGTTCGTTATAAAGTCCACAATCTCAGTTCGAAAGCGGGTTAGTTCGGATCAGCGCCTATATTTAGAAAAAATATGTATCAGTGATACAAAGGATAAGGTACATACTGGCAAATTGAAAAATATTACGAAAAAAAAAATGTGTGGTGTACGATATATATATATATATATATATATATATAATATCTAATCGGCATATCGGAGCTTCTTTTATTAAAAAAGTTTGGTTTTAATAGAACATAACTATTTTCTTTTTTTGCGCTGGCTTACGAATTTCTTTTTAGGGCAACGATATGTGTGCTGATTGTTCTCGTGGATATTGCATTGAGCTTTAATTGCAAAGAATTCGGAATTTGCTTGGAACGTATATGTGAATGACGTAAAATTTGAAAGGGTAAAAAAAAACTGTGCATACGAGCCGGTTGTGTGTAAACTCAGAAAATAAATTTTTCCTAACCCAATAATTCGCTTCCGTGGAATAATGCATAATATGCCTTGTTATAATGTGGATGGAGCAATGTTCATTCAATTTTCTCTTACTTCTTTCTTGCTACCTAATTTTTTGGAAGTAATCGCTATTTTATCAGTATAATTGACATTTGTTATTATAGTAGACGTTAATAAAAAACTGCACATTGTTTCCGATATCGAACCTTTTGTGTACACGTACCTATATTTTGTTTTCTAATGAGCAAACTCTTTACAACAAATATATATATATATATATATGTTTATATATCGATTTCAATCATTCACATGTGTTGGATATGCTGGCATAAGCAAGGGGAAAGATTCACAGTTATCGATATCGTAATATTTCTAATTGTATTTTGAAGGGTTTAGCATCGGCTTGGGAATTATGGTACATACTAGAGTCCCTATTAATTCCCCTATTCACGATAATCAAGCATATATATGCTTTATGTACTTTACATGGTCTTCGAAACACCCGGTTACATAGTATACGCTGACACTTGATACTTTAATTTGACGCTAACACTATTTTTTGTAAAGAAGTCAATATTTTCAATCTCCTTTCGAAATTTCATACGTACATAGCGTATTCTTGTAACATAACGGACGTGCACGCCTACTTACAGAGAATAGATGGGGAAAAATATATTGGCGAATTATTATTATATGAATAATTTTCTATTTAAGTTACTGTCTAACCACTGTCATGTGTTGCGAAAGTTATAGTTTTAATCCTTTTAACCATGTTGCGCCTTTAATTGCGCTATATGATGGAAATAGAATGCTACTATGTAATGACTGGAAAGGTCTATTGAAAAAAAATTTTTTTATGTGAAATTTAGATTGTAGGGCAAGTATCCTTTCAGGAGCCAAAAGGGAGAATAATTGAATTTTCTTTATATATAAACAAGTAAAAACCATATAATGGCGCACAGCCTACCATTCAATGCCCCAAACACTCAGCAGTTATTCATATATCGACTTTTCAAAACAGCACTTCACATGGCAAGCGATCGGAAAAGTGGTCCGATTCGCACCAATTCAATAGCGTTCGTTTTTGGGTCAAACGCCTTAAAAATTGCGGTTTTTAGGTTGAACACAAGCAAACAAGACAGTCAGAAAGATAGGCTTAGCTCTACAAAAGAAGTGATTCTGAATCGATCGCTGTAATAAAAGGAGGGCCTAACTCAAGTCCTTCTAGATATTACATACGTCCGTCAAAACTTAAAACACCCTTGTACCAAATGTAGGGTGTGAAAACATAAAATGAATCCTTCTTGAAGCATATTTAATTTTACCTGTGTACTCTTTACTGTTCGACTAAAATTTCGAATTGAATAGCAATGGCCTCGTCAGCGCAGCTTACAAATAATTAAACGTTTCTATCCTAACCACTATATAATTTTGAAATTTGTATATTCCTTCGTAAGACTTCTTCGGCTTTGATAAAGAGACACAATTTTAAGTACTCGGCAGACAATTTCGCAATACAAACGAGGTAGAGTGTGTTGACCCATACTCACGTACTTATATTTTGAAAAATCGATTTACGGAAAAAATTTCTCGACAAAATTCATTAATTAATAGTATTTGGGTATTTTAAATTTATGTGTAAAAGTTGGATCGGACGTGGCTACAGAACTGAATACTCGTACGGTGAAAAAGTCTAGTTTGCAATATTTTGTGATGAAAATTAATGCAATATAGTAATTTGAAATATAAATAAATTAAAAATTAAAGCTACGGAATTTTGTCGTTCTAAATCTACACTTCATAACCTTACGAGGGTTACCATAATATTCAAAGAGGGTTAATATGGCAAACATTTCTAATCGTTTATATTCTGTGGTGAAAATTAGTTCATGAATGTAATTTATTTTAAATTTGGATCAA
Organism: Glossina fuscipes; assembly: GCF_014805625.2. Taxonomy (NCBI): domain Eukaryota; kingdom Metazoa; phylum Arthropoda; class Insecta; order Diptera; family Glossinidae; genus Glossina; species Glossina fuscipes. The sequence continues at coordinate 309,578 of NW_023998646.1, forward strand.
GTAGATCACCATCGCTCATGGTGACAGTCAAACAAGTAAGAGCAAAGCAAGGCCGACAGTTAGGTACCCTACACCACTTCACCTAATACGCCAAAAATTACACATTATTTTCTTGCAAAGGCACTTTCCCTCGTTCGAAAATTTATCTTTTAATAAAATAATGTCGAGCTAAGCCTCAGCAGCTATTCCAAACGTCCTTACCTTCGTTATTTATATGCTTCACGTAAATAAAAATCCTGATATTCTTGACCTTATAATTCGATTGCTTTTTATTTATTTATTTATTTATTTACTAACTTGCAACTAAAAAAAATAATAAGTTCTTGTGAAGTACAACAAGCTACACTACGAGTTGGTTTTTTACAGTCTGGGGAAGAAGATGAGTGCTCTAGGTAACGACTCTCATCGAACGCTATCTTAATTTTTTCAAGCTTTCCAAAATCACGAGATTTTTTCTTAATTCAGGAAATGCAGTCCTTGTTTCCATGAAAAGCTTATAAACAGCCACATCCCGGTTCCTAGCGTCGGGACATGACCAACGTAGCCTTCTTAAAGGAATCCGGTCTGCATATGCAGCATGGCTACTGACGAAAACGCACGCAAGGCAGCAAGTAATGAATCGTTCAGAATCAGGGCCCACTTTTGTTCGCCATAATGAAAAAAACACTCCATATCAAAAAGTAAAGGCCAAGACGGAGATTTTGAAAAAAGGAAAAAGCAAAAAAGTTTGTCACGATTACAAAAGTGATTTATCGAATTAGACGTATACTTCGCACTATTAAAGACTCAGTATACAAAGAACAACCCAAGAGAAAAACTGTCAGCACGCGAAAAGCCAAGAAGTGGACTTAGTGACGAGATCACCAAATGGTGGTTGTTTAATTTGAACACTTTTATATTTCAATAATTAAATAGGTTTGAAACACGTAAAAAGCAATAAAGCAATAAGATAAAAAAAAAATTGAAAAAATTTTTCACACGACCATGATTTCTTTGTGAATTTACCACTTTAGAAAATTTTTATCATACTAAGATTTAGTTTGCGTAGGGGTTAGGTTATATGAGTAGGCACTTAAAAAATTGATCCAAAGTTTTCACATCGATTTAGAACACCGAAATGCTATTTCACAGCGCCTTTTATCGAGAAATTTTGAAAACTGCAACTACGCTAATTATAATGCCTTATTTTTAAAAGTCTTTATACGGGGAGCTGTGGAAGAACAGGATCGATCCGAACACTTTTCAACAGTGATCTTTCGTAGAATAAAAGGTGCCAGTTTGCTGCATTTCATCAAAACATCTTGAAAATTGCAACTCATAGCTTGAACACAAAGTTAGATAGACCGACGGACAGACAGATCAATTCAGATTGTGATTCCGAATCAATCGGTATAATAAAAGTTGGCTCTATTTTAGGCCCTTGTACGTGGTTATTCTACTATCAATTGTATATCACAGGCAAAATAAAATAGTAATACTGCGAAAAAGACAAACGTCAGACGAACAGACGGATAGATAAGCTTAAAGTGATTCTGAATCAATCGATAAAAAAGGTGTTTTCGCGTAAGTCCGTTTCGGTGTTATTTATGCCTATACCAACCTAATATACCCTACACCATAATGGTATAAGCATAATCAACCATTATATGCCAAAACAGTTTAAATTTTAAATTTCATGATATAAATTTCCGCACAATAATGATTTGGCATGAAAATAATAGCAGGAATTTTAGGTCACGCCTCACCATATATAGCGGTGCTTAAGAGTTTTAAACTTTCCTATAGAGGCAAAATCTAATTTTTGTGATGTAAACAGGTAATAAATGACACATTCCTCGAGAAGTAAATTAAGTTTGCTGAATTTCAAATCTCACCAGTTGACGTTCTAGAGACCCTCCAATATGAAAACTTTCGTGAAAAATATTTTTTCCCATGAAAAGTACGCACATTTTTTGGAGTATGATGAAAAATTAATAACTACTGCGTTAGGCGAGCAGTCGGACTTACCCAACTTGTCATGGGGACATAAAGGTTTCAACAGTTGTTTTCACGGAACTGAATGAATGTTCATGGTTTTCTTTCTTCAATATTGTGAGTTGTGGGGCTTCAGGGTCTACAAATTCTGAAAACATTGTACATAACAAGTCCCTTGATAATACTTCTCTCCAATGAAAAAGAAAGAGACTGATCTTCAGCCGAAATCCATTTTGTGCGCATTACTTTAACGAACGAGTGATACGTTTAAACATCAAACGAAATCTTTGTTTTTTCATTGCCACTACTTTACTCCAAATCTTTATCTTTTTACCTAAATTTATTCCGATCTATTTTAAGGCACAATTTAAGTATCGAATTTGAACTTATTTAAATGCATTTCTAATACATCTTGGTTCGTCTGCCTTTTCGATTGGCTTCTTTTTTCCAAACACTTCCGTGTTGATTTAAGAACAATTTTCTTTTAGTTAATGGCTGTGTGCTCAACTGATGTGTGCGGCATGTTAAATTTCTACCAATATTTTTAAACACATTCACATTCGCTTTGTTTCTATACTCTGTTTTTTTTGTTATCAGTCTTTTCGTTGACAGTGATTGATTTTGGTTGTTCTTTCGTTTTGTATTTTTGTTGTAAGTTTAAAAATTGCATGCAATTGTTAAAAAAATTCTTTGGCATTTTTTCGGCAGATGATACTTGTGTGTATATATAAACATAATATATGAATAAAAAAAAAAATGAAAACAAAAAATTAATCGTTCAAATGCTGGCTGCAACAAGTTGGATAGACTGGAGAAAGCTTTAGTTTCGATTGATTGATTTTTACGTCTCTCAAATATATAGTTATTATAGTTGAGAAAAGATTTAGAAAAATTTTCATTGTATGTAACCGCGTTCGACAATAATTCGAGCTTCTGGTTTAAAAATCAGTTACGTTCATTTATTAAACTTGAGAATAGAAATCCGGACGGATATTTTCAATTTCTGTTAACAATTTCTTATTGATCAGTAAAAAGTATACAACTGTTTACATTGATATCCATTGTAAATTCAGGGTGAATAAAAATTCTTCCTTTCTTTTTTTCCACACCGCACCCGCAAGCGCAGCATATTTTATTAAGATTTCAAATCAGCGATTTAAAGAATGACGCCCTTTGGTTAAGGTTTCTAGGTAGCATCAACACCTGCAACCCTTCTTTGTCTGCCGCGTACATGCTCTGCATAATTGGAAGGAGCTTGGCACAGAGTATTTTAGTCCGTTAGACTATTAGGCTATTTAATTTACGGCAATGAAGATTGTGAAACTCTTGCTCTTGGCAATTACAGACACACATAATAAATCTTACATATAAGGTTAAATTTTTAATAAATTATACACAAATGAGCCATGGAGTTTTCTTGAAGTACAATATATTATTATTATTATTATTATTTTAATTTTAGACTAATGAATTGAATTCTTAGACTAAAAAAAAGACATTGAGCACTAGCAACACAGGCTATCGGCTCTAATTTAAATAAATGGATATTAGATAATAAGCTTAGTAGTATTAATAAAGTAAAATATTGAATTGATATTCTGTTCTGAAGCTGATTGTAGAATGTTCAAAGCGTTAATCGTTCCAAATGCAATACTTCTAGCCAAGGAAAAGTTGAGGCAGTCGCAGAGAATGTGCTTTATAGTAAGTGTTTGTCCACAACAGCAGATTGGGGGAGAAGACTTCTTCAGGATCCATTGGTGAGTTGCAATTGTATGACCAAGGCGAATTCTCGAAAATGTTTGGATCTTGGTTTTCTCAACATTTGTTGGATATAGAGGTGGAGTTAATTGAGGGTTAATGCAAGAGTAGTGTTGATGATGGTATTGTAAATTTCCTTCTGCAATTTTCTCTTTAACTTTTCTTCCAATGTATCTTTGGAGATCCAACTTTTCCATGACATCATCCATAATTAGAGGAGCAGAAGCAGCATACTTTGCCGCTCGATCAGCCTGCTCATTTCCCAGTAAACCGATGTGACTTGGTACCCATAACATTTTAATTTTTCCGTTTACCCCAATTCCTTAATTTGTTGATGGTGCTCCATCTCGAAGTCGAAGGGTTCCGGGTAGCTTGTAATACAGACAAACTGTCAGTAACAATGACGGTTTTGAGTTTGTTTTTATGGGCAAGGTTGGCAGCGTGAAGGATAGCTCTGGCTTCGGTTATGAAAGTTGAAGTGCTTTCGTGAAATATGTGGTTGAGAAGAACCCGTCCTGTAGCATCTACCACCGCACAAGCAGGAGGCAGACCAGGAGATTTTGAGCCGTCTGTGTACAAAAGATTCCAACCAGTATTGTCCAATACTTGGGTTTTCTCAGCTATTAGATTCCTGAAGACGTAATTTGGAGTATCTTCTTTCTTGTGCATAGACAGTGAGATGTCAAAAGAGCAGTCTTTCAAAATCCAGGGAGGTTTAACACCAAAGAGCGGGAAATTTTTAAGGGAATGTTCAATTCCTTTGCGATGCACAAACAACGGTCGGTCAATTGCAGATGGTGACTTTTGAATTTTCTTCGCAATAATAATCTTTCTTACGTCATCACCGAGAATGGATTTGTTTGAATTAAGAAGCTTAGGGCTTTAGCTTTTAACTCATACAGTCTATTTTCTAAATTTGGGTGTCCAGTTTCAATTATAATATTATTTATGGGCGTCGTCCGAAAAGCATAACAACTTGCTCTAACGGCTTGGTGATAGACCGGTTTAAGGATGTTGATATTAGATTTGCAGCTATCGCCATAAATTATCAAAGCTTAACACAAGCATTTTGGTAAGATAGGCTATAGTGTTAATATGCGCATGGCTTCTCCAAGCAACGTACTGTATGAAATTCACCCTTGTTAAAAGGGAGTTTTTTAACCGAAGGCAGTGTGCTTTCCAACGATAGTTGTCTGAAAACGTGAGCCCGAGAACATGGAGCGTCTGCACATTTAGTACTGGTAAGTCGTTAATATGCATCAGTAGGTTTCCTGCATCGCACATTTGTTTTCGACAAATGTGCATTTTTTTTGATTTTTGTACAGAGATTATAGCTCCTGACGAGTTTGCCCATGTGGAGATCTCACATGCAATAGATTCGAGGATGTTGATTGCTTTCGTGTTGTCTTTTTCTTTTGTAAAAATGTATACATCGTCCGCGTAGAGACAATGTTCCACTCTTGGTACACGGCAAAGAATTTCGCTAATTTCGTTGGAAGCGATCTGGAAAAGCATGACAGAGAATGCGGAATGCCATTCTTTAACGGAACGGAATCAGAAAGATGATTGTTGATTCTAACTTTTAACCGCCGATGCGACATGAATGATTTGATGTAGTTGAAGAATTTGGGTCCAACATTCCATGATTTCAAGAGTCTTAAGATAACATGAAGACCAACTCTGACAAATGTTTTTTCGAAATCAATTGAGAGAATTGTTACGTGATTTCGTTCGGAAATTGCTTTGCTTGTGAAATAATCAATATGTAACAGAGTGTCGATGCATCCTCTACCCCGCTTGAAACCAAATTGTTGCTTTGTTATCAGGTTCTTGGATTCAAGAAACCAAGATAATCTAGATGCCATAATCTTCTCTAAAACCTTAGAGAGGCAAGATAAAAGAGAAATTGGGCGATAATCAGATACGATGGAGACATTTTTTGACTTTGGAATTGGAAGAACTGTTGCCAGTTTCCACATGTAGGGTATATGGCCAGTCATAAATACCGTATTATATAGGTCCAGTAATTTCTTTTTACTAGACTTAGACATAGCACTGATCATTTGGTATGAAATGCGGTCTAGACCAGGTGTCTTCCCCTTCAAATTGGAGAGACAACTTCCAAGTTCTGAGGTGGATACGCAATTTTCCAGGAACATGGAACATCTATCGATATTATTTGAAGGAGATACTGGAGTCCTTTTATTTTCAATGAAAGCACTGGAGAAGTTGCTATCAGAGGAGTATTCACACCACACTTTTCCAAAGTAATTAGAAATCTCATCTGCGTCAGTTAAAGTTCCATTGGGAGTGCAGATGGCAGAAATTTGGTTCAGGTTTGAAGCCCCATTAAGTCAGTTGATTTTGTTCCAGACAACTTTCATTGATGTATTTCTGTGAATTCTTCTCGAGAAAAGTTTGAAACTAAGTGCCTTTGATTTCCGTAGTTCCTTCCTGGATAGAGCATTGACCTTTCGGTATAATAACAAGTGATTCTGATCAGGACATCTCTTAAAGCGGTCCCATAGATCCATTTAATTTTTCCTCAAAAACGAAAGCGTGTTGTTCCACCATGGAACCCTAGCTCGTTTAAAGAGGTGTTGGATTGAGGAATAGAAAGATGAGCAGCCGTGCGAATCGCTTTAGACATAATAGCAGCATCATGGTTGCAGTTTCCGTTAAATGGCTTTGAGTTCAAAAATGACTCCACCTATTTGGAGTAATTGAACCAATCCGCTTTATCTAGGAGGAATTTGGCCTGTTTTGCTGGAGTAGCAGAGGACGTTGAAAGTTTAAGATCGATTATGATTGGAAAGTGATCACTATTATGTAGATCATCAGAAATAGGCCAGGACACCAAAGGAAGAAGTGATGGAGAGCAACATGTTAAATCAATATGTGAAAAAGTATGATGAGTTGAGAAGTGCGTTGGTTTTCCATCATTTAAAACGCAAAGGTTGCTTTGAAAAAAGGCCTTTTCTAAAACAGTACCGCGAGTGTTGTTTACTGTTGAAATCACCGCATATAATTAATGGGGGGGAAAGTACGGAGAATAAACTGTAGAGTTCTTGCTGAGAAAACGGTTGCGAAGGTGGAATATAGAGCGAAAGCACTGTAAATTTTATATTTAACATTATTTGTATCGCTACGGCTTGTATATTTGAGCTTAAATTTATGTGTTTGTGAGGTATACTTGATTTTATAAAAATACCTACTCTTTGTTTGGAATATGAGTTTTGATCAGCATTCGGGAAGTATCCAGTATATGATTTGGGTGGAATAGGATTAAAAGAGCTTCTACAATGGGTTTCTTGAAGCGATAAAAAGGTTGGATTAAAATCACATGAGTGTTCGGAGTTCATCAAAATTATTAATAAGTCCCTTAATGTTCCATTGTAGAATTTTAAAAACTTTATTTAATTGTAATGACATGTAAGCAGAGTGGAAGGAGGGTTAAGTTGACATGTCAGCGTCTCCGTCGAGAAGGTCGCTATAGGAATTTTTCGTGAATGATTTATTCTTACCAGCAGAATAATCTGTATTTGGGTGATTTGGTACATTTGAAGCGCAACGGGTTGGCTGAAAGAATGGATTCATTAACACTTGTGATTTGTTGAGTAAAGTTGAGAGCTGGAGATTCTGGAGAATTTGGTATATT
>NW_023998646.1:316977-441734 GCF_014805625.2 Glossina fuscipes
GTTGAGAGCTGGAGATTCTGGAGAATTTGGTATATTAGATTTTAGCATATGTTTTGTTATTTTGATATTTTCAATATTTGCAGTTGCTTTGGTTTTTTCAATATTATCTTTGGGAAGTGATGTAACTGGTTTCGCAATATAATTTTTGATTAATGGTGGAACAGGTTTTTCATTGGAAGCAGTTGCAGTTAAAGTCTTACTAGGCTCGATTTGCGAGGCAACAGCAGCATAGGTATTACTTTTGCCAATTCCATGGGCTACAGATGGATTTCTTTCCCGGTATGTGCGTCGCGCTTCGCCCACGCTACAGTAATTTTCTGTTTTGATTTTTAATATTTCACGCATCTGTACAAAACGTGGGCATTGTTTGTCTAACGCTGAGTGTTGATCATTGCAATTTATACAGAAACTACGGGTACAGCTTTCAGTATGTGGAGGATGACCACAGTTAGCACAAGATGCAGCATTAGTGCATCTTTTTGCCGTATGACCCAGGCGTTGGCAATTTTTTCACCTCATAGGATTTGGGATGTATAGTTCTACTTTACATTTATACCACGCCACATCAACTGTTCGCGGTAATCGATAGCGATCAAAAGTTAAAATAATCCTTCCTGTAGGAGAGCGTGCTTTTCCGTCATCATTCAGTTTGGTTAATTAATATACTTCAGTCACTCCTTGAATGCCCATTTCGCGAACAATTTCATCTTCCGGCACATGCTTGAAGCAAGGGGCATAAATTACGCCTCGAACCGAGGTAAGTTTCTCATGTAGTTTAGCTGAAATAGCTCATAGATTAGCTAAAGATTTGGCCTTTATGAGCTTTTCGGTTGCGCGCGGTTTTCCAGCGAGGACCAGTAAATTCCCATCGCGTAGAATCGAGATGGAGTCGATGTTTGTTGTAATGCTATCTAGAGCTTTTTTTATAGCAAAAGGGCTAATTTGGGAAATTGTTATTCGAGCATCGGTTGAAGAAATAACAATATATTTTTTATCAATAGGGGTTATATCGCTGATCGGCAACACCGGAAAATCTGAATTTTTACTGAAAGTAACATCTATAGACTTATGTTTTACAAATTTTGGATGTATTCATTTCTTACGGTGCTTTGAAATTTGTATCGGCTGTACCTCTACCATATTAAAGGTCTCGCAGGAAGGAAGTCATTACATGACTAAATTAAATTTATAATGTTTTATGGTGAAACTTAAACCACAATAGCAACTTGATATAAAAATTAATTGTACCAAATTTCCACCATAGTAACATACTCCTTGGACACCATCCTTCACAAATGTTGTCATGAAATGTAATCCTTCATATGGCAATAAAGTTAAAATGTTTAGCGCTTTACAGTGGGGCTGGGCGATGAATAATAAGAAAATTATTTTTGGAATATTTATACCATGTCGGTTCATGTTTTGGGCCCGCTGCACTGTGAAGGGGTGTTAATTACGCCCATGAAGCTATTCGTTTAAAATTAAATGAAATAGACGAAGGGGCGGAAGTTATTGTTATTTATTTTCCTGCCCGAACGTGTTATAAAAATGAGCTTTAAGCCCGAGTTGGCCATATTGCAGATGGGTAATAATATTATCTGAATAAGCCCTATGATGGAATATGGCGATGGTGTCCGTAAAAGTGTATGCGGTGGAATTGTATTATATATATCAGGGAAGTTGAATTTACATTTATATTGCAAGATAAGAACTCTGTGCCTACTCGACAGACACACTGACCGACAAAAGGAAGCTGCCCCGGACGTAAGTTTATAAAGCATCATCTTAACACTTAATAATACTTAATAAATGACACCACAGACCCAAAGCTTTTTAGAACTTTTAAGAATATTTTTAATGAAAACTTGAAAAAATGACTCGTTATTGAGGAACCTGTTTTAAAAAGCAACAGCGAGAATGGATATTTTTCTATGTTGATTTCTCGATAGTAGCGATGTCACGAATAGGCAGGGGCGAAGCTTTATAGCCTAAAGTATCTGCAGCAGGAAGCAATTTATAAATTTTTACCCTGTATTCCGTTTAATTATAAACACGGCCATCAGTACTGCAATCGATTAATTTGTTTTTTACGCGCCAGGGCGCATTACGTCTAGTATGAACAAAAGTGACCTATAAAAATAAGTTCTTATTGTTTTAATTGTAAGAAGAGAAGTTCTCGAATAATAACTTGTTTCGAAAATGGATATAAAAGAAAAATAAATTAAGAAACGAATATAATAATACATAATGTAACACAGGAAATGGGCTGACTGTTTGCTGTAGGCGTGTGCTTGGTGCATAAAGAAAGAAATGAAAGCGTGTGTTGATACAAAGAAATTACTTACAAGGATAAAAGGCAAGGAGTTCACTTTTAATTTATTTACGAATTATTTTTATACCCAGCATTGGAGGATAAAGATATTTTATTATTTTTCGCATACTGTTTGCAACATTCTACTATTATTACGTTCTCGCAATGTCAGAAAAAATTAAGATTGAGTATAAAACGTTGATACACACAATTCCAGATCAGTTTCAAATATCAAGCGAGGTTCTCTGCCAGCTAAAAGCAACTAACTGTCGTGTTATATGCATCGGAATACATATACTTGTAAGAGTTCTCGATTCAGTATAGTTAAATATGTCATAAATATCCAATTGCTATATTATCTTTACTAAACGCTTTTGTATTCGAACCCGTAAATAACTAAAATTACAAAATTCTGCATGAAATGTAAAAAGAAGAGAGCCACGAAAGTGGTCTACCCATGATCGATTTTGCACTGACCACACTCACTGTTCTTGTTGGCTTACCACAGACTTGCTTCCATCAAACATAGCCACGTCGACACCAACGTCAAATGGCTTATCTTTTTTCTTATTCCTTTTAATTTAATATATTTTTTTCTCTGCATTGTTTGGTGTTGGTTCTTGCCGTTAGTAGTTTGTATAGGTTAAGCTTAAGGCTTCAGACATACACGTAAACATCCGTACGCAGGTACATTCGCTTCCCTATGCAACAAACATACATATGTTGGCTTCCATTTAAGCTACCTTTGCTTTCGTTACACAAATAATAGCCTATCTGTCTGTTAAAATGCGCTTTGTTCTGAGGTAGGGTAAGCTGTAATGCAGGCAACAAACGAAAATCCAAGGGGAGTTACTGATACCCTTCTTACTTGCTTTTGGCGTGAAAGTTAGTGGTTATTTTGCGTAGTTTTTTTAAGCAAATTTCTTTTTCTTATTATTGGCATTGCTCTCTATTTTAATATTAAGAACGCGTATCTTTGAACCCCATTGGACTCACATTTTTAATAAAAGATTGACATAACATAAGAAAAATTAAAAATTACGTAAGGGATTGATCACGATTTAAGATAGTAAAACCCCGAAAATAGGCATGCAAGACTTTCCAAAATATATACTTTCTTGATAAGGGCATGGTTTTGTAATTTAGCCAAGTTCGTCTTTCCGTTCATCCCATTCCACTATCATTCAGTAAGGCGGCCAATTCCGGCTATTTTTCTTAGGCTTAGTTAATAGGGATAGATTAGATTAGCTATAATAGTGGTAAAGATTCCTTTGCCAATATGCCAAGATTATGTGAGGCCACCCACAACGTGTAACATATATTATTTTCAAACTCGAACCAAAAATGCACATAGCCTTTGTATAAAAGAGCTATTATCGGACTAATCCGCACTAAAAGAATATTTACAACATAATATCGGAAATGTGAAGTCCAATGTTAATCCATCGATTTTCCTCATATTCTTTCTTAATATTTGCATTATGTAGGTTGATGAAATAAATCAATTGCAATGGAAATTTTCAACTCAAGCTGAAATCTTAAAGCAGCTCAAAACAACACGTGTAGCTCAGTAAATTTTTATGGATAAACATCGGACGGATAGATAAGCTGAAAACGATTCAAAAGATGATTCTGAATTAAGTGGTATAATCAAAGGTGTATATGTCAGAATTCGTTCTTGGTCTTGGATACATTAGCACGAAGGTAGTACATACCCTGTGCAGTGAGTGTAGGATAGCTTTACTTTACTTGTGTTCCTTCTTAAAATCATTGATTAAAAATGTTAAAAGTTTTATTTTCAGCTTTGGTATTTTTTTCTTAATATATTTAAACTTGTACTTTTTCTCATCGCCGTGATAACAAGTTAGAACTTTAGGAAAAAGTTTCATCGATCGATGTGGGATGGCGCATGGTTGTCTTTATTCTATTTGACCGTAGAGATTTGAAAACCTTAAGAGGACGGTTTCTCGTACGTAAGGATCGTTAATCGATGGTCGAGTATGAAAGAAAATGATGCAGTATATGTTACTTTTCTTGTCTTGTAATGAGTCAAGTTTTTAATGCATGTAATTTAGGTTTTTTTATTTGTCTTTATAAATTTTTGTTTTCAATTTTATAATACGATAGACATATGTGTTCAATTGTACTATCAAATTTATGAAGGAATATCGCCCATCTTGAAACTCATTAAGATACATCTTTCTTTTTAATTGTCACTGCAGAGGCATTGCAATTTATATTTTATCTTTATTTTAATCCAGGTTACATAAACTCGCCACTTCTTTAAAGCCTCAATAATTGAAAAAGTTCCTAATTCGAATGGGCGATGTCTTTGTTCGATTAAACTTGTGTTTCGACTCATATATGTAATTGTTGATCATCTCGGTCCTTCTATAATAATACAGCTCCCTATCCATACATGCTCGTGCCAGTATATATTTCAGTTAATGCATTACGCCCGCGTAGTGGCAAAGCTGGAGCGCTGACGTGGTGGTGCTTTAACTTTTGAACGCTAACGGCTCAATATTCCGTACTATTATATTATAAAATTTAAAAATATTATTACTCCCTATTTTTTATTTGTTGTCCTTACAAAACATGTCCGGTAATAGCTTCGTTACAATGGCGTAATTAAGTACAAATCTTCCGAAATGTGATGTAGGACCCAAAAATCTTTTTAGTGTTTTAAAACGAAGAACTATTGAAATACAAGCACAAAATTGTACGATAATTTAAGATCCTGGGAAGTTCTTCCGTTTCCAGTGAATGGCAACATACTGAAGGATAGCGGATCTATTCCGACCAGAAAAATTGGTTTGGTTTTGGTTAAAACAAAATTATTTGAGCTGACAATAACTTTCAATTAAGTAGCGAGGAATTGTTAGAAAAACATCAACCGCAAGTTATGGAAAATTTGATCACACCGACCAAGTCGCCAAATTATAAGAAAGTGAAGAAAATTTAGTAAAATAGAACTGAAAGATTATTTACATAAATTTCTGCAAATTGTTAATCTTTTCTCCAGACGCTTGATGCGGGTAAGATGCCATGAACGTACACTTGGTTTTCCACTTCTTTAGAATTTATCTTCTTAGAAAATCGACCAATTTTCATGAAAATTGAAGTCACCATAAATGACATTTTCGTAACAATATAATTATAAATTTGTAAAATTTAAAAGAAGAATTCATAAAATTTGCAAATTGAATGTGCCTCTCAGAGATGAACACATAACCTAAGCTTTATTACGTTTGCAGCCTAAATTTGATTTTTTCTTAGCAATACATTTTACACATTAGTGGACAAAAACGTTTCAGCTTTGATGTCACTACTTCAATGTTCGCCAGTGCTCCGAGAGGAGCAAAGAAACGCCTATTATCAGAGCAAGGCAGCTTAAATGCATTACCACATATTCTGTAGGATTTGAACATAACATTTTAGAAACATATAAAAACGAGTAGGCATATGTTCGAGGCCAATACGAATGTCCAAAGGGGTGGGTGGAAAACCTGGAATCCGAACTATACATATGGTCAAGTCCCCGCGGCTACTTCACTCAGCTTACCTCCCACTAACGAGTTTGTAGACGTTACGTCGCTATCTTTTAATGACGCTTAGGGTTTCATCCTTCTCTTTAACTAATAATTCTACAATAGTAAACTATAAGTTATTACCCCTACTGTTAGCAATCAGATAACAAATTCCACAAATTTATAATACTATCAAGAACGCTACGAAAAATGGCCAACGTAGTTCCTCTCAAGTTAGTTATGCGGATGCGACAAGATTATCTCCTCTTAGTGGCTCGAAAAAGGCCCAGTTTCTAAGAAAGAAAAATAACAAATACTTATCCGTTCATAGCTCTTCTTGTGCAAATGGAGAGCGAAAAACTAAATTTCTTCTTTTACTCTGTGACCATCGTTTACCAAAATGTCGGGAACCTAAATCCAAAAGTCGGTCTGTTATTATCTGGTATTAATTAGTTCAGAATATTCGGCTATGGTTTTTACTAAAACCTGGCTAAGCCTGGTCTGCACTCGTTAGATCTTTGCGCAACACGTTTCATGTTTTTAGAAAAGATCGTCGCGTCTTAATTGGTATATCAGATGTATTTCTATCGTATTCATATTCCTTCCTCTTAACGAAGTGAAATTTTTTGTTCTTGTGAAAATGGGCAATATATATAAAACCTACTGGTATGGTCACAGCGTTGGGGGATTTTAGTGGCTGCGGTGCCACTTGGTGTCTTAGTATCAAGGCAGGCTGCATGGTTCCCACTTCAACTTTTGAAAGAACCATTGCGTTTTTTAATAAATTATATAATTGAAATCTTCTTCAATGTAATCATGTAATGGGAGACTCTTAGTTCTTACCTTTGTTAATTTCGATGAAATAACTGTTAATGGCTGTCTAGAATTATCAATCTCACTCGTTTAAATCTGCAATATCATATTAGTAAACCAAACTCTACTTGAGAATATGAAAATCCTAATGTCTCCACTTTGTACACTTAACTATTTCCGCCACACACAGTGAGTTTCATTAATGTTTGGGTTTTTTGCTCGACAAAAATTAAACGCTTGTTAAATATAAATCATCATTGTCCAAGCACAAAAGTTTTTTTTATTAATTTCTAATACTAGGGAACACATATTAAAATATAAAAAGACAAAAACAGAACATTATTCCAGTAGACAAGAAAACTAAATAGCTTCAACAACTTTAAAAACTTAACGTCATTAATATTGGGTTTTATTCATATAAGGAAGAACACCAAGAAAAAAGACAGCATATTATTAATAATGCAGATATATAGGGGTATCCTTTTTGCCTAATAACGTCTTTGAAACGTTTTCAGAAAACACGTTGTAAGGAAGCGATTTTGCTTACGAAATACAAGTCCGTCCGCCTTAGACATCTATCCCCAATCCGCAGTCAGCAAGTCCGATCTGTCCACGCATGCCGTTCTGTGAGCAATACACGGACAGCCCCCTCCAATATCAAAACCATAAAACACACACTAAGTATACCTATACCTTGTACAGATAAAATCATAATATCACACACTAAATATGTCTATACCTTGTAACGAGAACAATGTCTAAACACCTATTATACAGGCCCACGTGAGTTAATTCATAGAAACGCACACCACATGTGTGTAAAGAGAAAAGTACAAGCACATAGTGAGGATGCCTCTGTAAAACCACAGAAGCACACCACAGCACAGATTAAGAACCCCAGTGTACCAAAAAGCTTAGATCCAAATTTCAAAATGTAATAGCGGAGTCAAGAACTCAATTAAAAGGAAAAAAACTCAGATCCAAGAAATTAAGAACCCCAGTGTACAAACAGCTTAGATTCCAAAACCTCAAAATATTTGATAGCAGAGCCAAGAACCCAAATAAAAGAAAAACTTAGATGCAAGAAATCAATATGTGAAGAACCCAAGTAGAATCTCAAAATGTTTAAGAATTCAAAGGCTAAATAAAACTCAAAGTATAAATACAAGTAAAATCCCAAAATGTTTAACAAGCAGAATTGAACTTAGGTAGAAAATCTATGCATGCAAAACAACTTCAGCAAGAATCTCTATGTGTAAAAATGCGCAAAATGTACAGCACCGTTAGGGTAAACAAAACAAGCAGAATTGAACTTAGGTAGGAAAAAAAATAATAAGAACATACGATAATGCATAAACTGCATACACAAAATGTACAAAGACACGATCGCACATGTAAAAACACACAAAGCACATGCAAACACAGTGCACAAGCACTCACATACCTAACGGTTATGAATCACGCGATTTGGTACCTGAGTGCTTGTGAGTAGACATTTGAACAAACTTAGTAATAAGTTAGATGTAAGTTGGTTAAGTTGTGTATAAGTAGGATCATGCAAGTCGCAACTGATCATGCAAGACTGCAGCCAACCTAAGCTAAGCATACCCATAAGCATATTACCTCAAACTTATGTAAACACATAGAGCATGTTGGTATTAGGACAAGCGAGTGAGACTCAGGCTATAAAAGAACAACGCATCGCACAGACTCGTTCATTTCGGTGTCATAGCTGCCTGGAGGTAAGTGGTTACAGACAATATGACAAATCTCTTTTTTTTTGACATTACGGATAGAGGATGTGTCGGTTGGTATAAATCGCCATCCCTGAAAGACTTGGTAGGACAACTGACCTTATGGATGAGGGATGTACTGGCTGACTGAAGAATACTTTGTCGTTGTAATTTCCGACGAGTAGCGGAACAGGGACACCCCGGCGGCAGCTATGATACTGGCAACGTATCCGGTTCTTTTCTTCCAGCACCCCGCGATATTAAAAGCGAACAGAAAGTGAAAGTCTAACGTCGTAAGAAAAGAAAATAAAACGGTAAGCGCGCAACAAAGTCGGGTCACCTCGCTGGTTCCTTTTCCTTGCCCCGGCCATTTTCTACAAACATTGCTGTACTTCCGACCAGTAAAGTGGAACCAATAAAGCTAGGAAATTATACACCATTCCCCCCGAAGGTCCGGATTTTTACTACAAATTTCTTGCAACGAATCCTGGCTTGACTGAGTCACACCCCGCCTAAGGAAACTCGTTACAACGTTTCTAAGTTCGTTTCATTTGCTCCACAGCAGCAAATATAGCATCGTATATAACATCGTCGCAAATATAACATCCTCAGCAGCAAATATTTGCCAGGAGAAATTCTACCCTTAGCTTCCTATTACGTTCTTGTAACAACGGCTTACGGCCAGCTTGGCAATGGTTTTCTGAGTTGTTCAAGTTATCTAATTTTCTTGCCTACTGAAACAATGTTTGATTTTTTAAAATCCTACACCCCTTGTGGTACAGGGTATACTAACTTATTGCGGTCGTGCGTTACACACAGTAGTGCTTAAGACGGATCTACCTTTTATTTATCCATCTGTCTGCCCGTGCGTCTGATGTCTGTCCATCTATATTTGTGTTGAAGCTACAAGTCCCAACTTTTTGGATATTTTGTAATACAGTGAGATGTTTCTTCCCAAGGACGAATGGTGCGCTTTTGGCTTATGTGAGGATTAAACTTATATTACATTAGATTGCGTCTTGGGCCCGCTTCCTCAAGAATGCGCACATGAAAAATATGCCATTATTTGGAAAAAATATATAAATTTTGTGTTCTATAATTAAAAGAAGAATTGTAGTAGTACAAAATTCTGCAACTGGCACGCTGTACTTCTATACATACTGCAACTAATTTTTCGAACCACGTTGGGTAAGCGTTTACTATTTTGTGCATAATTATTGCAAATAAGAAAAACACTAGATACTCTTTTCCACTTTCTAGACTTCCAGGTTTTAGCTTGTCGATAATTGACAATCTAAGCAACGCTTCTAGGGTTTCTTTATCATCTATGTGAACACCAACTTCCAGGTTCCCATTTAGTAATTCGCGACAATGTAAGCCATAGTCAATATCTGTGCAACCAGGCGGATCTACTGAGCATATATTAATACCTCCAGGATCTACACATGCCGCGTAACCCTTGAATTGAGTTAAAATTTAAATCTAAAGATAAGTAACAGGCACTGAGTAAATTATTTCAGGAGCTATAGTCCAAGGCATGTTGGGTAGACAAGTAAGAACTCCTTCAGAAAATTTGCTATGGGGACCAGCATGTTTCAATAGATTGACTTCACTCTCTGTGTCCACATCGTCCAAAGGTCCCAGCGATCGAACGAAATTAGAAATGATAAGCATCTTCTTTTGAGGCTTTGTAACACTATCCCTGAAATAATATCTTGAAAACCTTGAAATTAAGAAACGAAAAGAAAAAGGCAAAAAGGTCGAAAAATTTCATACAAAAATTCTATTTCCAACAAGAACAACAACAGCCAGTTAAACATGCAGGAAATTATAATTGAATTTTAACAAAATTATAAAGAAAAACGGAGAACAGGGGGAGGGAGCTGATTTTACAAAATTAAACTCTTTCAATTATTGTCAATTGTAAATAAATACAGACTCAATTATTATCAATTATAAATAAATTTAGACTGACTTTTTCAATGCTTTCTCAATTGTAAACAAATTTAGACGCTTAGTCTCAGATGTGACCAGATTTATACGCTTAGTCTCAGATGTGACCGATTCATAGCCGTTTTCCAATGCAAAAGGCACTTGCCCTTTTTTGCTTTCCCTTAGGTCACCAGGCCAAAGCTTGTTAGGTTAACAGAGGAAAGATTATGGCGGTATAACACAAGTAACGTGTTTTTGGTAGCAAGTTTAACTATGGCCTCTTGTATCTAAAGCTGCCATCTGAACAAATTTTACGGTAATCTTGTAGTGCGACTGTAAGAGGAACGGATGCTTATGAGATGTAATAGCTGGGCCCGCTAGTTCATGAGAGGTGGGAGAAGTTCTATATTTTTGCTCACGGATGGTTACAACCAAAAGAAATTGCACGTACTTGCCCCTTATCGACGATGCGAACTGACGAAGCCTAACCTACCGTACACAGGAGGATCCTATATTCGCCTAGGACCTTTCAGTACACATCCTGCCTGTCGGTCTCCCCCCAGTCCCAAATAATTTATGGGAGATCCTAAACTAATTTTCTCTCAAATTTAAGGAAAACCATATTTTATTTAATTTTTTTTCTTTCCTTTGCGTATTAATCAATATTTAATATGTTAAAACAGATTGGTAGATAGTTACGGAGGATTTATTCAGTTCTAATTATGTATTTAGGCATTTATCTATATATTTATATATGTATTCTTGTAGGAAAATGAGTAGGCGATGTTTTTTTTTCTAGAGGTACATTATCCCTGCGAGTTTCACTTAACTTGCTTATTTTCTATTAAGATATGAAAAATATGAAAATGGGATGTATATGTGAGATTATTTGAATTCGACCTCTGCTATAAAATTATAGAACATTAAAACTTCAAGGTTCTTTCTCAATAACCCCTTTCTTGCATCTTTTGTTAGAGGTATACGTACGTTAGAGGTATCGTTTGTTAGAGGTATACTTACACGAAGCACTGCCTTATTAATTCTTCCGATAACTTTAAAAAATAGCTTACTTTCATTGTTGTGGCTTAGCCTCAAAAAGAAAAACGGTATCACGCCTGCCTGATTTTTTATATTCTAAGACTGTCATAAACCACGTGAAGTTACTCATTTGGCTAATTTATTTCGTTTCTTTCTAACGAATTTGAAATGCGTGCTATTGTACCATCTTTTACAAATTGGTCTTTCTGCTTATTTGACAACTAATTCGACAATTTTCCATTTCAGGACAAGGATTCATAATACTAATATGATTTAAAAACAAAACTTGATAAAAGTCTTAAACGATAAAGTTTATGAACACAAAAGAAGGAAAACTGTAAAAAGAGAATCAATCTCAATTTATAGAAATTCTTCACACTATATGTGTTTTAATAAAAGCAAATGTATATAAAGAAATATTAAAGACTAAACGTTGCAATAACAATCATTGAAACATAATATAACATAGTCATGAAATTGTATTAAGAAGTTTTTATAAAGAATGTACATTTGTATATATATAAATAAAATAATTATGTTCAGACTTAGACATTTATTTATTTATTTATTCTAATTCTACTTATACATGAGACGCAACTGAACAAATAAGGGAAAAAAAAAAGAAAAAAAGCATGTACACAACCCACAACCGGTACAGGACCAAATTGCAAGTGAGCCCCTAAGCCATCGCAAACATACACAAGCTTGGCAACCGATAATAGTTAACAACAATTCATTTTCGAATCTTAACGACTTTTAAGGATAAAAGCTAGTTCAAGTACGACATAGGCAAATCGCGCGTATTAAGCAATGCTGCTTTAATAGACTTTAAGGAGTCCGATAACGAGGATAAGTGATAGACGTCATTTAGGTTCTTGCAAACTATTCTGAGCAGATTAAACATAATTATATTTACACTAACTAAGCTTAACTAAGCTAAAGTGCCTAGAGAAGCGGTTAGGGACATTAAAGCTTATGACAAGTAAGCTCTAACAAGTTGGTGACTGCAAATCGCACTTTCCGGAAGCGAACGAATTAATGGCAAAGGCCAAATGCTGGGTCACAATTCGCTCGAACAACTTGGGCAAGACACTCAAGTTGGCTATGCCTCTGTAGTTCTCAACAAATTGTCTACTTCCACTCTTGTGGATAGGAATAAGGAAACTACTCTTCCAACACGAAGGGAAAACACCTAAATTCATGGACTGGTTAAAAATCTTTGAGATAACGCCACATAACTCGACAGCGCAAGATTTAAGTACACATAATGGAATTCCATCTGGTCCTGGCGCACAAGAATATTTTAGAGAACTCAACCCATTAAAAACGTCGTCTTCCGAAATAACCAAGTTAGGAATTGAAACCGAGTTAGTTATAGGATATGGGTAGTTTGCTGATAAATTTAAATTAGCAATCGAAAAGTTTCGTCGAAAATACTCAGCAAACAGATTTGAGATTTCAAAATCATCCGACGAATCAGAGCCATTAAAAGAAACTTGAGAGGGATATGTGGAAATTTTTCTTTTAGAGTTAATAAATTTAAAAAAGTATTTAGGATTAGCAAACAGAGAGGATTTAATGAACTTAAGGTATCTACTGTAATAATGATGGTTGAGGGAGTTAAATCCATGCCTCGCCACCGAGTAAGCGAAATAGTCGAGCGCAGAGCCACTTTTCGAATATTTTTTGAATAGCGTGTTTTTTCTATTCTTGTAATATTTAATTGTCTTATTAAACCTGCTTCGAGGTCGGCACTGCTTAATCGGAGCAGATGCAGCAATAGCTAGATTTAATGTATTGTAGAGCGATAACAATAAGCTTTCAATGCTTCCGCTTGAGATATCAAGCCTCATATGTGAAAGACGATGTTTTAGCAATACAATATTGATTTTATGAAAATCATAACATTTATTTAAAAAAGTTTGAATTTGCACATTAAGGCAGTTCAACGAACCATCATTCATATGTTGAAAGGAAATGCACATTGATAAATGATAAGGGTCCCCAAGTATACTAAAAGGTGGGCAGCGATTTACGTTAATCTCAGGAAAGTTGGCAAAGCGGAGATCAAGCAGTCTACCATTACAATTACGGGTACGATTATATTGAACCAAATTATGATCAAACAATTCATTAAGAACACAACAGCCCTATCAGACGTTGAAGTAGTAATCAAACAGCCAGAATTATCAACGTTGCACCAAGTGACTTGAGGCAAGTTGAAGTCACCCAATGCAATGACCAAATCGTTAGGTCTAGATCGCTTGGCCACTTCACAAATGATGGCAGCGTGTTTCTTGTAAATGGAGATATCAGAATTTGGGAGAATATAGGAGCAGGTTACAAAAAGCTGTTTATTGGGCACTATTGCACGAATGGCGATAAATTCAACGTCTGGAGAAGTGGGAAATTTTATTGAATTGGGCGGGACTGACACAGATATTGCAATTAATACACCAATGCGATTCACTCGATCCTTTCTGAAGACTTCTTTGCTGCAAGTTTATGTAGCAAAGCATGAATTTTGAATTTTTATGTTCCATACTTGCAGTAATAGTTTTTACACTACCGTACTAACTCTGGCATATAACTCAACTAAGAAAAAATTAGTGAAATAACTTTATTGATAACTTTATTAATGTTCAAACAAAGAACTTCGTGTTTACATTGAATTTTTTTTACTTAACGCAGCGTATCTTCGGTTGTTGACTTGCTGAATTGTGGAGGAGGAGGAAATTTAAATGTTCCAAATACTACGAAGTAGAAAATTACTGCAACAACCCTCTCTGACGACAAGTTCGTCCGCATAATTGTCCGTTCCTTGCAAAAGTAGCGCTCACCTGTAACTATATAAACTCTAAAGGTAGTTGGTTTCTCTGTCCAATTCGTCTGTTAAGTACCTTACAATTGCACATAAAAGTATTGGCATCTCTCTGCAACTATCATTAAAGTAAGTAAGTTTTATAATATGTGCAAAATATCTTTTTCTTTGTTTCGTAGCATTATTTTGATATATTCCATTTAGGTCATACCTGGGTGCCTCCCTTATACACTCATATTTTTGAACATTTTGTGTTAATTCTTCTCATCATATTCGTACAAGTGGTTTTATATAATATATAATCTTATATATATATATGTGTATATAGAAAGAGAGCATTTATCTCCCCTTGAACGTCTCCTGATTAGTTTTATTCAATTTTTAGAGACCTGGCGTTCGATTTTCGCATGGCGACGTTACGCAAGAAATTTTTGTGCCAAGCAAAACATAACTACGCAGCAAAATAAGCATCACAGCAACAAATCGGGATAGATCGAACGATGAAACTTTCTTTCGTGGCATAAACTTAGCCAAGGTCGTCAGAAGAAGAGCAAGCGTGACCTCGTGAAGCTGGTTTATTCATTTGATTTGTTGTAGGTATTGCTTCGTCGCGCTTATTATTTTGTATCTTGGATAAATTCCCTTCTTTTAAGCCCTTGAAATAACATTTGCAAAAAGTCTTGCTTATTTTAGAGAAAATGTGTGTAGAAGTGGAAGCTTTTTTTTAAAGGAAAAACAGAAACTGCATATATTGACGAATTAAGAGGAAAAATATTGAAGCAGCGTGGAAAATTTTTCAAAGTTCGAAAGTTGGTTGGTTCGCGAGAAAAATCGAAAGATAGCTTGCGGTCTGTTTCAAAGAAATTAAAAATAAACCTTTTCAAAAGGTAACCGAAGTGCAAACCCCGCCATCCGCTATGCGCTATTGTTCATGCGTCTTGTTCATGTTACTAAACTTTGACCACTGATGAGATGAATGTTATAAAAATAAATAAAAGGAGAGAAATTTAAACGGCATTGTCGTCGTCGAAAATGCTGTTTTATAATGTTCGCGATGGCATCATATTCGGCAATTACATCACATATGAAGAAAAGAAGTTCATAATGATTTGCATTCCGTGAGGTTGGATAAGTATGGTTTAGAAATTTCCGAAAATTACTGAAACAAATCCATGCCTCATATAAAAGGCAATTATTGCACTTTACTTCAAAATGGAAAATAGCGCATGAAAGTGAACATTCAGACTGACCAAGCCGTATGTATAATAAATGCAACACACTTTTTATATCTTCTTGTAGTCACGGCATATTGTCTTCACTGTAGTTGAATTTGAGCAGCAAAAGAAAATTTGCTTTTTCGTATTTCGGATTTATCTCCTAACGAAGCACGGAGATAGCGTAATTTAACTCACTCGTTTCCACGAAATCGACATCGGAATCTCGATTAAATTTATTTAATTATTTATTAATAAACCCAATTGCTTCCTTCCGTTGTGTCCTTAATTTGTTTGTTTGTTGTTGAAAAACGTCAAAACTACAATGCTTTGTTTCTGATCGACAAAAATGAAATACAATTGTACTTCTGAGAAAACCGAAACAATCTTACACACGTAAAATATTTGAAAACGCGTTCTCCAATAAAGCTCTTGAAAACTGCTATAAATAATAATGAGGATTATGTTCCATATTACAATGTTTCTGTTATCCCAATTGCTAAGACGTACCGGGGCGAAGAACATCTTGCGGACTTTTCATATTTTTATTAATATGGAATAATTTCAACGAACGCGTAAAAGAAAACGAATCTTCATTTCACTGGCTTTTATTTAATATCATAATTTTCTTTGTCCAAATTTGCCGTTAAGTTCACTGACCGTAAATAATGGATGGAATGGAATAAACTTTATATATTTTGAGCGTTTTTAATTAAATTCGCTTTTTTCAATTATTCTACTTAAGTAGAGACAAAAAAAAGATGAGTTTAATATGACCGAACTTTAATTTCTGATGTCCGTTGCAGTCGTGTATTTTGCTTGTGCACATTTGTATATCTTTTAACATTTGCTTTTTTTAAGGGTATAATAATAATTTATTTTGCGCGCAGAATAGAAAAACGCTTAAAACTTGGATACAATTAAACTCTATATAAAATAATAACGAAAGCAATTAAAGCTTCACAATAGAGACGGACAAAATCCGAGTTAAACAATAAATTAAATTTCATAAAACTAACAATTCCAATATTTATTCACATAAATAGCAAATAATTATATAATAATCGTTAATTAATCGATGATGATGTATGTTTTCCCTAACGGCAATAATGAAAGGAAAAATGTCATATAAAAAACTGCGTAAATTTTAAATAGTTATAATAATAGTAAATAATAAATAGTTATATAAATATTTTTCTTTAATTTAAAATTTTACATTTTCATGAACTCTAAAATCAAACCTTTTTTATATTTTTATTATTTATTAATATTTTTATAAAGAAATGTAATTACAAATATGTTATAAAAAGCCTACTACAAGAAAATTTTGATACTGGCCTAGTAATAACCTGGGGAGGAAATGTTATAATAGAAATACTCCCAACTTGATGACAGAGGGAAGGGAAGTTTAAGTATCTAAAAGTTAAAAATTCCTACTATGGGTCCTACTGTTTCTTACTCTTACTATTACAAAAAATATGTTTTTATACTAAATTTTTAAGAATTCTTTATGATATGGAATAAAAACGTAAGTCAAAATTGTCTAGATAAATAGAAAGGGCTTATCTCGATTTGCCTTTCTCAATACGGTTCATATCACAAGGTCGTGCTTTTATTTACAACCAATTTCTTTAAAGGTAGGATTATTTACAGTTTACTTATTTTGACAGCATTCTTACCTTAAACTTTCTTTTCGACTCAAATGTTCTTTTCCGACTGACTCTGCCTTCTGCATATATTCTGTTAATATATATTTTTCATCGGCCGGCAACTGTGTGACGCGCCACGAATTTGCAGTTGATTGTTCCCTCTCTCGGCAATGTATTTTCTGGGAAAGTCAATTAATTGGAGTAAACTGGATATGGGATTTCCGTAATAAAAATATAACTATATAATAATATGTAAAATTATTAAATTATAACATTATATATAATTTTCTGAACCTTTAGAGATATTGTAGACTTTGTACTTATAAACATCAAATATTCTGATCCTTTAGAAATATTTGAGATTTTGTACTTGCAAACATCGGTTGCTTAGACATTTTATTTTTTAATATACAGATGACAGGAGGAAACAAACATAGTTTAATGCTGTTCCATTTATGACGACTGTGCAGTTGTAAAGGTTCGCCTTATGATTACGATACACACAAAAACATCACCGAGGTCAATGCAATTTTTCCCCATAACGAACATGCCGTTGCCTTTACAATTCTGCATACAAAGTCCAACGTAAGTCCTCATATATAAACTAACGAAGGCGAATGCAATTAATATCTCCCACATTTTGGTAGTTTCTAGTCCTTGTAGTCCTTGGTAGTCTAGTGCTTGTCAGATTGACCTCATGGCAAAGCTTACTAGACCGACAGCAAAGAAAAAAATCTTTGAATTTCAAGTTTCTATAGTTTATCTTTGGACGGATTTGATTTTTGCCTGACCATAAGTAAATCGAAAGGGTTAGGAACAAGTAGGTTCGCTTATGACGTTATCATTATCACAGTTTGGTGTCCGGACACAAGATTACACCGGCAATATTTTATAGAATATTCGATGTAAATGTTAACGCTTTGCTAGCACGTGGCAACTTCAATATACACCTCAGATGAGGGTATAACAAACTTTAGCAAAATAAATGTTTAGAATTTTTGTTTATATGTAGTTTAGTACCTTGTCTTTGGCTTATCGCTCATCCCTCGTTTCTTTTTTTGCTTTCAGGATATGACATGTGATGGTATTTTAACTTTTTGGATATATTTCTTCTTAATTTTGTCTGTATTGCTAAACGAGTTTCGGCTAATAAAAGCTGGTCGTCCTAATGAATTGCACATTGGCGGCATTTTTCCAATAGCTGGCAAAGGAGGATGGCAGGGTGGTCAAGCTTGCATGCCCGCGGCAAGACTGGCATTGGATGATGTGAATAAAGAGACAAATCTTTTGCCGGGTTTTCGTCTTATACTACATAGCAACGACAGTGAGGTAAATTGAAAAAAAAAAAAACAATTATTTCCTATACAAGATCCTCATGTCAAGTCTAACTGGTGGAAAAAAATGAAAACTTGGTTACATGTCGTGAATTATTTGTTTGAAGATAAAATTTTTTGCTGCTTGAGTACATTTTATTAAAGTGGTATAACACCTGTAATCTATTCTGTGAAATGTATGGTCTCTAAGATCACCTGTAAAAATAGTTTAATTGACTAACATTTCGCGAGCAACAGTATCCGCGGCGATGAGAGCATGCATAAAACATGGTGAAATATCATTTAGTGAAGAGGACTAGTGGACGAAACCCTAAGTTGACTGATAGAGACAGGCAAACATTAGGCAGAACTGTGGCCAGCCAACATAAGCTATCGAAGCAAAAG
Source organism: Glossina fuscipes (assembly GCF_014805625.2). Taxonomy (NCBI): domain Eukaryota; kingdom Metazoa; phylum Arthropoda; class Insecta; order Diptera; family Glossinidae; genus Glossina; species Glossina fuscipes. Next base: position 335,737 of record NW_023998646.1, read on the forward strand.
TGACAGCAGAATTCAACATTCATCCTTTCGATCTAAATAGTACAAAGGGAGCTCCGAAAAACTAACATTCTTAGAAAGGAAACAATTGGGAAGCCCTTTCTAACAGAGGCCAACTCTAACCGGCAAGCGTGATCATAAATTATGAACATTTCCTGATAGGAAGAATATGTTCTGGTCAGATGAAGTATCATGCACGTCCCTTTATACAACATAAGCCTACGCTCACAATAGCCCGAGAAGAGGCTCCGCTATGGCTTGAGCGACTACACCGTAGTATTCACCTGGTTCTCTTGTACATGTCACTTTAAAACATTGCTGCCAAACACTATCATATTCCAAGACGATAATGCTCCCATACACACAGTAAAAAGGCCCAAAATTCTTTTGAGGAGCATCATCAAACATTTTCGCAACATAATTGAATTGAATTGAAAGTTATGGGGAGATTTAGAGCCGAGAGTGAAGGGAAAATTTTATTAAAGTAATTAACAGATGTTTTGTTGCAAGAATGGGAGTGCATTCCGTTGGAGACTATTCGAACACTTTACAGATTTATTCGGCGAAGAACTGCAGCTGTTCTACTAGTAAATGTTGGTTAAACAGCTTTTGAAAATCAAAAAAAATATTGTGTGTATATCAGGTGCTCTTATTACTACTTACTATTTGGCTGGCTGTTATAGATATATTTCTTTTTACGCAGGCACTCCCTTCTGCTTTTTACTACTTGTGCATTACGCGATATAGATGATCACATTTTTACATAATATTATTACCTAACTTGTACTACTAATTAAATACACATTAATAGCTCGCGCTCAGAGTTTATTCTTCTCAGGTGTTAAGCATTGCGTATGCAATCTGCCCATTATACGGTACGATACGGCAACACGACTTCTCAAAGTCTTCCAGTCTGTTCATTGTACTGATTTTCATGTCGATAATTCTACATCATGCAAGAGCACCGACCACACAAAGCATTTCAAAAAAAACTGCTAAAGGGCAATGAGAAGCTTTTGTTTTGTTTGTTGTATAGTTAAAGTCGTAGAATTGATAACAAATGATTGGTAATAAGCAGAGTAACACTGCTAAGCAGTTGTAAGTCAACTGAACACTCTTAAATAATTAGTGTTTCTGAGCAAACAGAAATAATTTTCTAGAGTTATTAAAAATAATTTGGCTACAACTCGTGACCGGATATGCCATGGAAAATGTTAAGATAAACAGTTTGTTAAAACACATTATCGAGTTTTAGCCACATATTTTTGGAATATTCATAAAATCCTTTTCTTACTATTCTATTCTATTTCCTTTTCTCACTAAAAAGGGTGACAGAGGTATTTGGTTTTATCTCTCACGCATACAAGGGTTTTTTGCGCCCCCGATTGTATGGCATCCATTTTCCATCGCTCCACGGGGTAATAACGTGCTGCAAATGTTGCACGATATGTGCATATTACACTCGTTTCTCAGCTCAGTTCTACTAGTTATTGTTAGTAGTATATTCTAGTTATAGTTTCGCTATTATAGGTGGTGAGCCACATCGGCGTTGGCATAAATTTTCGATTTTATTTCTTATGTATAAAATTTTTAACAAAGCTGTAAACGGGTGCATATTATTTCATGCTATATTGTGACCAGACTTAGAGAATGGCCTTACTGTTGTGTACAAAAAAAGTTTTTTTTAAGAAAAACGAGCAAAATATATATACGATACTATAAGTCTAAAATTGCAAAGAAAAAATAGCGTAATAAATACCAGAAAGAAAAACCTGAAGCTTTGACCAATGCATATCAGTTGAAAATTTTATCCCGTTTCAAAGTTGCTAATAAGATTATAGATGTCTGTATAAAGTGTGGCGAACTTAGAATTTAACTTCAGCAACATAAAGCAAAAAGCAAAACGAACTGAACTGAACAGAAATTTCTTAAGGTATTCATATAAAACACTAACTATTACAGATTAAATTGAAGAGTACGAGTTACTTACAAATAGGTGAATAAAGAAGTGGGAGAAAGAGAGAAGCAAACAATCAGTCTACTACGGATGCTAAAGTGTTGAAAATGGTAATTGCTTCGGACTTTTCACTCAAATAAATCAACGTCAAAACGACACCACTTAATATGCAAGAATGTATATATGTTGAGCGTGCAGCCGATAGCTTGCACCGTTTGAAATTATAAGCTCTAGTGAACAATACTCAGAAGAGAGCAATGGCAACAATTTTGTACAGCTTAACAACTTTGGGTATTTACGCTTGCTCGTTATCATAACATTAACTGCAAAGTATTTATAATAAAAGATATTTTACCATAAATTTTCTCACTTTAAAACTATTCTTGTGATTTATATAAGTATAGGAAATTTAAATGAAATATGAATGATTCGTGCACATTCATCTTCTAATTTAAATCTTTAAGCAGAAATGTTAAAACAACCTTTATTTTTATTTTCAAAAGTAAGCTATTTCTATGCGTGTGTGTTTGCGTATATGTGCGTATATATTATTCTGCTTTCAATTTTTCATAACAATAGCAATAGTTTTCAATTATGAAAACGTTAACTGCACGAAAATTGTTCTGCAATTTTCGTATCAAGAGAGGGGAATAATTTTTGCTCATTTTTCTATCGCAGTTTCACATTATTTATTGAGGGTAATTTTAGTCTAATAATGAAACTATATTAATGTGCAAATTTTGCAACATGACTTTCGGTCAGCCATATCCAACCCCATATGCGCAAGCATATGTACACACAAACATCCCAATTGGCCCATTGGTCGTGTCCAACAGCATAAAACACTTGAGGCATATCCTTTTCTTATCTGTTTCTTTACTTCTATGGCTTGATCACGTTTTTCTCCCTAACCTCATAGTACACCAACCATAAAACGAACACAGAATAAGTCGCTGTTAACATACTAGCGGTTACATGTAAAAAATAAAATGTGCGTTTAAGGAATAGAGAGGTATATTCTTAGAGCTATGTCTTGAAAGTGTACATGATGCAATAATTCCATCATTTCTATCTAAATCGTTCACTTCTTTTCATAATCGAGTACTACTTCTGGTTTTCTTACTATAGACTATTCTTTTAAGTTATGGCAATATGCAAGCAGACTATGGTTTATTTCTTTAAATTATTTGTAATTAATTTAATGCCTTACATCCATGAAGGGTGGATTATATATGGGATTTTAACGATTATAGCCCTACAACGTCGCAATGTAATAATGTTTTCTAATGGCCTAACCGGACCTTCTCCTTTATCCTGTAAGATATAAAAGAAATCTGGAGTGATCTTACGTGCTCCAAATACTTTTCTATCCATAACGTGATTTTTACATTTAAATCTTTCACTAACTATACACAAACAAAATACTTAATAGTTCGCAATAACAATTTACTTTTTATACTCACAATCGATGTAAAAACTGCCAACGCCTGGTCCATACGGCAAAAAGATGCACCAGTCCTCCATCCTGTGCTAAGTGTGGTCTTCCTCCACATCCTGAAAACTGTAGGCGTAGTTTCTGCTTAAATTACAACGATCAACACTCTGCGTTAGAAAAACAATGCCCACGTTTTATACAAATGCGTGAAATTCTAAAAATCAAAACAGAAAATTACTGTAGCATGGGTGAAGCGCGACGCAAATACCGGGAAATTAATCCATCTGGAAGCCAAAGAATTAGCAAAAGCAATACCTACGCTGTTGTCGCCTCGCAAATAGTGCCTAATAAGCCTTTAACTCCAACTTCATCCCACGAAAAATCTGTTCTACCATCAACCAAATATAACACTGCCAAACCAGTTCCATTGCCCCCAAAGATAATATTGAAAAAATCAAAACAACAGGATATATTGAAAAAATTAAAACAACAACACATATGCCAAAATCTAATAATCTAAATCCCCCATAATCGCCAGTTCTCAATTCTACTCAACAAATTACAAGCTGTAATGAATCAAATCTTTCATCCCTCAATCAACCTTCAATTTCAAATTATTCACGTGTGCCCACTTGTGGCGGTTCAACTATACGCAGACACCTAAGTACAGATTATTCTGCTGATAAGAACAAATTATTCACTCAAAATTCTTATAGTGACATTTTCGACGGAGACGCTGGCATGTCAACTTAACCTACTTTCCACTGCATATCACTGCAATTAAATAACGTTTTTAAATTCTACAATGGAACGTTAAGCGACTTCTTAACAATTTTGATGAACTTCGTACACTCGTAAGTGATCTCAGTCCAACCTTTATATCGCTTGAAGAGACCCATTGAAGAACCCCTTTTAATCCTATTCCATCCAAATCATATACTGGATACTTCACGAATGCTGATCAAAATTTATATTCCAAACAAGGAGTTGGTGTTTTTATAAAATCAAGTATACCTCACAAACGCATAAATTTAAGTTCAAATATACAAGCCGTACCGATACAAATAATGTTAAACATAAAATTTGTAGTACTTTCGCTCTATATTCCACCTTCGCAATCGTTTTCTCAGCAAGAATTCTACAATTTATTCTCCGTACGTCACATTTTGATCTCTGTCAATTCTTTCTTTGGTTTCCTGGTCTATTTCTGATGATCTACATAACAAGGATCACTTCTGAACCGATCTCAGCTTTTCAATGTCCTCTGCTAATCCAGCAAAACAGGCCAAATTCCTCCTAGATAAAGCGGATCGGATCAATTACTCCAAACAGGTAGGGTCATTTTTGAATTGAAAGCCATTTAATGGGAACTGCAACCATGATGCTGCTATTATGTCTAAAGCGATTCGCACGGCTGCTCATCTTTCTATTCCCCAATCCAACACCTCTTTTAAACGAGCTATGGTTACTTGGTGGAACAACACGCTTTCGTTTTAGAAGTAAAATAAAATGGATCTATGGCACCGCTTTAAGAGATGTCCCGATCATGATCATTTGTTATTATACAAAAAGGCCAATGCTCTATTCAGGAAGGAATTACGAAAATCAAAGGCACTTAGTTTCGAACTTTTTTCGAGAGGAATTCACAGAAATACGTCCATGAAAGTTGTCTGGAACAAAATCAACAGACTCAATGGGAGTCCAACCCGAAAGAAATTTCTGCCATCTTGACTCCCAATGGAATTTTAACTGACGCACATGATATTTCTAATTACTTTGGGCGAATGTGGAGCGATTACTCCTCTGACAGCAACTTTTCCAGTGCTTTCAGCGAACATAAAAGGACTCCAATTACTCTTGCAAATTGTATTAACAGATGTGCCATGTTCCTGGAAAATTGCATGTCTACCTTAGAAGTTGAAAGTTGTCTCTGCAAATCGAAGGGGAAGACAACTGGTCTAGACCGCATCTCCTACCAAATGATCAGTGCGTTGTCTAATTCATCTAAAAAGAAATTGCTGGAGCTATATAATACGGTTTTTTTGACTGGCCATATACCCTACATGTGGAAACTGGCAGCAGTTGTTCCAATTCCAAAGTCTAAAAATGTCTCCATCGCATCGGATATTATCTTGCCTCTCAAAGGTATTGGAAAAGATTATGGCATCTAGATTATCTTTGTTTCTTGATTCCAAGAACCTGATAACAAAGCAACAAGTTGGTTTCAAGCGGGATAGACGCTCTGTTACATATTGATTTCACAAGCAAAGCAATTTCCGAACGAAATCACGTAACAATTCTCTCAATTGATTTCGAAAAAGCATTTGTCAAAGTTGGTCTTCATGTTATTTTAAGACTCTTGAAATCATCGCATCGGCGGTTCAAAGTTAGAATCAACAATCATTTTTCTGATTCCTTTCCGCTAATGAATGGCTTTCCGCAAGGATCTCCTCTCTCTGTCATGCTTTTTCAGATCGCTTTCAACGAAATTAGCAAAATTCTTTGCCGTGTACCAAGAGTGAAACACTGTCTCTACTCGCGCGATGTATACATTTTTACAAAAGGAAACGACAACATGAAAGCAATCAACATCCTCGAATCTATTGGACGAGAGATCTCCGCATGGCAAACTCGTCAGGGGCTAAAATTTCCATACAAAAATCTAAAAAATGCACATTTGTCGAAAGCAGATTTGAGATGCAGGAAATCTACTGATCCATGTTAATAGCTTACCAGTACTAAATGTGCCGACACTGCATATTCTCGGGCTCACTTTTTCCAACAAGCATCGTTGGAAAGCACACTGTCTTCGGTTAAAAAATTCTATTTTAACAAGCGTGAATTTCATACAGTACGTTGCTTGGAGAAGCCATGCGCATATTAACACTATTGCTTATCTTACCAAAATGCTTGTGTTAAGCAAGATTGACTATGCTTTGATAATTTATGGCAATAGCTGCAAATCTAATATCAACATCCTTAAACCGGCAGTCAGAGCAAGTTGTTATGCTTTTCGGACTACGCCTATAAATAGTATTATAATTGAAACTGGTCTCCCAACTTTAGAACATAGACTATATGAGTTAAAAGCTAAAATAGTCCCCAAGCTTCTTAATTCAAACAAATCTATTCTCGGTGATGACGTAAGAAAGATTATTATTGCGAAGAAAATTCAAAAGTCACCATCTGCAATTGAGCATTGTTTGTACGTCGCAAAGGAATTGAATATTCCCTTAAAAATTTTCCGCTCTTTTGGTGTTAAACCTCCATGGATTTTGAAAGACTGCTCTTTTGACATCTCGCTATCTATGCATAAAAAAGAAGATACCCCAAATTACGTCTTCAGGAATCTAATAGCTGAAAAAACCCAAGTATATGAAAGTACTGGTTGGAATCTTTTATACACAGACGGCTCAAAATCTTCTGGTCTGCCTCCTGCTTGTGCCGTGGTAGATGCTGCAGGACAGGTTCTTCTCAGTCACACATTTCACGAAAGTACTTCAACGTGCATAACCGAAGCCAGAGCTATCCTTCACGCTGCGAATCTTGCCCCTAAAAGCAAACTCAAAACCGTCATGGTTACCGACAGTTTGTTTGTATTACAAGCTTTTCGGAACTTTTCGACTTGGAGATGGAGCACAATCAACAAATTAAGAAATATAATCACTACACCCGACGGAAAAATTAAAATATTATGGGTACCAAGTCACATCGGTTTATTGGCTGATCGAGCGGCAAAATATGCTGCCTCTGCTCCTCTAATTATGGATGATGCCATGGAAAAGTTGGATCTTCAAAAATACATTGGGAGAAAAGTTAAAGTGAAAATTGCAGAAGGAAATTTACAATACCATCACCAACACTACTTTTCCATTAGCTCAATTAATTCCACCTCTATATCCAACAAATGTTGAGAAAACCAAGATCCAAACATTTTCGAGAATTCGCTTTGGTCATACTTCTCCCCAATCTACTGTTGTGGACAAACTCTCACTACAAAGCAGATTCTTTGCGACTGACTGAAGTTTTCCTTGGCTAGAAGTGTTGCTTTTGGAGCGACTAACACTTTGAACATTCTAAAATCAGCTTCAGAACCGAATACAAATTCAATATATTACTTTATTAATACTACTAAGCTCATTATCTAATGTACATTTATTTATATTAGGGCCGATAGCCTGTGCTGCTAGTGCTCAATGTCTTTTTTTTTAATCTAAGAATTTATTACATTAGTCTAAAATTATAATAATAATAATAATAATATACTCACCATCGAAAATGAGTTATTCTCATTTTGTCATGATGTTTGTAACATCCAAGCCGAAGCTTCAGAGTCCTTATAAAATATACACATTTTTTATCAGCGTAAAATTCTGAATCGATTAAGCTATGTCTGTCCGTCTGTATGGTGCGCGTTGCTGACATTCTCCTGGTTGCAAAAATGAAGCTATCGATTTCAAATTCGCAAAAACTATAGATGTTTCTGTACACAGGTTGGTATTGAAGATGCGGCAAATTGTTCAGGCCAAAGGAGTAAATTGAATGCAACTCCAGTTTTCAAGCGAAAATTTGTTGGTTTTTGTTCATGAGTCACAAATTATGAAAGATAGCAGGCTGAAATTTAAAATTACGGAGTAGTTAAGATTGTAACGCTGAGGGGCTTGCGAGATTCGTCAGACCGATATAACTTTTTCACTTTTTTGGTTTTGTGGTGATAATGTCAGGCTCAGTTTGTTCTTAAAATATGTAAATTTAAAAGGATTTAACCCATAATGGGTTAAGCCACTATTTCTCCACAGCGAGTGAATGTCACTGAGTGCTTTTTTGCTCACAACTTCAAAATCGCGGCAATTGCGGATGGTTAGACAACACGCACAATTTCTTCCAGATGTGAGCATAGTTAACTCTGATTGGTTTTTTCGTCTTTCTCGGAATTCTTTTTGTTAGCAACAAGCTACGAATAGCAAATTCGGGGTCCTTGAATAGATTTCAGATCACGTCTTTGTGACAACATAAATCATATTCTTTACATAAATTATGACTTAGAGCGGAGTCGTAGTAGGTTCCATAAAATCGTCGTTGTACGTGAATGATTGGTTGCACTTGAGACAATAGGAGATTCCTAAGCTAATTTGTTTTCCGCATATAAGGAGGTTGTCCGCGTAGCCCTCGCTCTTTTACGTGATGTTATAAAGCCTCACTGAAGAACTGAAAAGAAAATAAATTCAAAGAAAGGAGTCTCTGGAAATTAAAACCGTCCAACCCGACATCCTAACCACGTCTTTGTGTAACGAATAATGCCACAGTATGTCTCGCAGTCGTTTGGGAGAATTCTCAGAAAACTTAAAATGCTATTGTTTTTGTTTACAGTTTAACTTCATTTATTTATTTAAAGGCGAGAGCTTTGTGTAAACATAAAATATTATATGCAGGCCATATATTTATTGATTTTATATTGCTATATAGCAAACTTCTTCAAAGAATGAAACGAAAAAAGTTCATTTGTTAATGCAAGATGTGTTTACATTTTGGTTGAGTTTATATTATAGATCGTAAATCAGTTATCAAATGTGATAGTGTGATTAATGTTTTAAACGCATCACTGTCTCAATATGTGGGAAGGTTTAATTTTGATGTCATCATAAGTCCAAATTTACAAACCTTTTTGTTTTAGTGCTACTTGTTAATTTTAACTGCATTAAAATTGGAAATACTGTAGACGATCCATAGACACCGCTTGGTAAGTTTAAGGTGAAAGCTTCATGTAAATCTTCACGTTAATTAGTTGTATTCGATTTCGACCCACTTACGGAACTTTATTACTCGATTTTAGTGAAGAAATATTATAATACGTAAGTGGTGGATATCCGCCGTTCATATCGAGATGGACCAAAATTTTCAATAAATTTTTAAAATCCTCCTTAAATCGAATTATTTAGCAAACTTGCTTTTGGTTTGTAGAGTAGTTTTCACAATGTATTCGACGCACAAAGAACAGTTACATAAACATCTCCAGTCAAAGTAAAATATCCACTAATAACATAAACGTACTTTAAAAATATTTACTCACTTATATAACACGAAAATGAAAACAATAACAACAGCAACGCCAATAACAATAACAATAATATCACAGCACATACATCTGTTGAAATTCTCATGTAGTAATTTCAGTTGCATTTGGAACTGTTTGTATAAAACATTTATGCTACGTTCGTATACCTTCGCACGCATGCACTTTGTGCACATATACATTTATCTACCGCCTGAAAGCTATAAAAACTGATACACACACATGTATAGCAAAAAAGTCAACTCCGGATTCGAATACAATTCGCATTACACGTTCTCGCATGTTTTTGCACGAATATTATTGAATTGTTATTGTAACATCAGAACAATATATGTTTCATGATATAACAAGGAAAACAAATAATAAATAAATAATAAAATCAAATAAAATAAAATAAAATTGCGAAATAACACACTAATGGTAACAACAATAATAACAATTTTATTGAAAAACAAATCCCAAAAGATTATTTACAACCGTTGTATTTTTCAAGCACTTTTAACGTGTTCTAGTTAATGATCGGCAGTTGCTCGTGAAAACCGATATAAACGGGTGCATGAGAGAAAGAGTGGAGTCACGCAATATATACTCATACTAAAGGTATTAATAGGAAGAAAAAATGCAATTTTCTCATAATTTTAAAATAATTTTGGGAATGTTTCAGCACTTCGCAGCGAAAATTGCGGTGCTGTTTGAAGCTGTCGCGCAGTAAGTGTTTTAAAACTTGACAATCCGCTATTTTCACAATCAAATTTTATATTGAATGTGTGTTTTGTTTGTTAGTTAGAAACAGAAAACGATGTGGAACCCTTTGGATAAATGCAAACCAAATCGTATTTGTCTTGTTTATTTTGAGTAATTTGAATTGTTTATATTTTCAATTAAATTAATTTTTTTTCAACGCTAAACCACAGTAAAATAAAATCAAATCCTGTTTATAGGGGAATATGAAATGACACGATCCGTTGCAAGAAATTATTGTCGTATAACTTCGACCATACTTGGTGCAAACCAAATTAAGGTTTTCAGTTCCAAAGTATTAAAAAAACGTATGCTTTTGTATTCACCATCCGAAAAGTTCGTGTATTCAAAACAATTGAAACATCCCGAAGTGAGTCTCAAAAGTTTAATAAAATACGTAGGTACCTGACCGATGACAAATTCTGAATTCGCTTAGGCATAGCTGCCTGTCCTTTTGTCTGCTTGTTTGCCTGCGTAGTACCTGCGGTAAACACTCTCCTCATCGAAGCAGATATTAGGAAAACCTCGGCGTTGTTCTTCGACCATCTTTGGAATAATTGAAACTTGAAACCGATTGCTAATCATTTAAACATATTGAGCAAATATCTCATACTGTCAAAGATGAATTATTGTCGATCGTAATTTCTTATATGTCAAAGTAGTTTCTTTTTTTCCTTCGCCTTTTGAAATATGTCTGAAATTCTTTTTCTTGTTTCTCATGTCGATCGATGATAGTCAAATTTTTAACTTAAAAGAAACCTTTTAAATAAAAGTTTACCTCCAACACTTACTTGCTTATGAAAAACGAAGTTAGGGGGAGAAACTGCTTTAGGGAAAAGGGGACTCCATGAAGCAGCGAAGGTATCGGCTTCCAGTCAAAAAGCGCAGTTGCAAAGAAGGCCTCTGCTTTGATACATAAAGAAATGTGACATTACTTGTGTGGTCGCTTATAAACTAAAATTTTTAAAATGATAAAAATTTGCACATTTGCTCTGTGGGCGGTTGTGGAGCATTTATATCAAAACCAAATCAAACGCCAATTTCTATCCAACACTCCATAATATCGAAATTTTATTTCTTTCCAGATTTATTTTAACATGAAGATAAAGGGTATAAAAACTTCGGGCGCAGCTAAGTAAATTTTCTTGCTTCCTGCCGTGTAAGACAACATTTTATCTTCGAGAAAGCCATATATTTCCCATGAAAATTCAGTTTTGCATTGTGTTCATATCTGAGAGATAGATTCTCAATAAAAAGGCGAAATGGTTGTGAATTCATGTGCGTGCAATAAGGAAGTTATCCGTACGCCTAACACAACTTCGACATGGGATTCGAAGAACAGGTGGTGTGTTTCCTGTTTTTCTACGAATACCAAATTTTTCGATTCAATTTTTTGCATGAATTTTTTAAAATTGGAAAACGTGCAAAAAATTCGTCAAACGCATAATATCTTGACATTTGACTTTGTGCTGACCAAGCTACTTTGCGTACAAAGCGTAATTTAACTTTTTTTCTTTTTAAAGCCGTTAGGCTAAAGTCAAAAACCCCGTAATTTGCGTCAGAAACTATATATCTGCACTTACTGATATATTGTTAAAAATCGTATATATATATTATTACATGGACGTTGATCTAGTATTCTTCATCGAAGAAGGTTCAAGTCATATTTTATGTGGGAAAAGCTGAAAAGCCCAGATGAGACGAGAGATCTTAAAACTCTTGTCTTACTTTTTTTTTTTTTTGAGGCAAATCTTTTAGGCATTTCAAAAAGCTCTCCAGCGCTTCAAAAGGGAGAATGACATCATCGCATATCTTTGTTCGCGTATATTATGTAAACTTAACGTAGCTGTAGCAGCTTAAGCATAGAGATGTGTGTCATTTTGGAACATTCCATTTTAGGGAGCTTCCTCCTTGTGTCTTCGGACTTCAACGAGCAAAGACAATTTGTGAAAGTCGGTGGGATCTCAATAAAGTAACGCGAAGCAAGCTTGCCCGAAACAGGTTATAAACTGACAAGTCGATTTCCCTTTGTAATAGGGATTCGTTCGTCAAACACCTTTGACGACGTTCCAAAATTTTTTTCTTTGGATCAAACACAATCGATATTTTATAGACCCTTTTATTAGAACAATTTCTGTAATTACCAATAGAAGATGAAAAATTAGTAGTAAACAAAGAAGAAGAAGACAAACGAATGAAAAGGAAAATAACAACTCAACCTATTAACTGAAATAATAATAAATTTTCAACTTCACTAACCCATGTGATGGATATGAGCTCTACACTTCTTTATGCATAATTTTCGCGAAGTCAAACAAAAACTGTGTTTATATCAGAAGATCCTGTTACGTGAAAGGTGCTTTGCGATGCTGCAAATTTGAAAATGAATTGAAATTAATATAAATAGGTAGACTGTTAGTTTTTCATATTGGTTTTTTGTATTACATTTATTCATCACTTATATCCAGCAAATTCTATACCGGAAATTTGATGAAGCTTAGCAATAATCTTGATAGCTCTCGTGCGCCTCTGACGGTGACTCCACATATTTCTGAATACAGCAAACGAACAAGCAGTAATTAAGTAAAAAAAAAATTCGACAATTATATACCACGGGCGTATAGATGTGTTCCATGTTTTCGATGATTGTTCGTTTCAACCGCTTTTCGCAAGGAGACCAACTCTTCAGATCTGTAAATAAATTAATGGAATATTAAATTTAAAGTTTTCAGTATTTGGAGATTTCGCTTCTAAACGCCTCACATTAACAAGCCCTAGAACGGCGTCACAGTTGGAACGTCCGCGTACAAAAGTAGGGTAGGGGTGCTGTCGATCTGAGTTGACCACGACCTTATCGCAATAGAGTAAGTGTGATCGTAATAACGGCCTGCCGTTATCCGAGAGCACATTTAGCAAGAATAGCGGCTTGCCGCTATGCACAGAAAAAAAGCGATTGATGTGGGACAAATGATTTTGTTTTAGAGAGATTTGGTAGGCAAATCTCGCAGCATGCAATTTCTAATCTTTTCTTTCCTGGTTTCATTTTCAAATTTTTTTTTGTCATGCGGCGCAGCATGCCTGTATAATTTGCGAACGTATAGAAGTCATCGAAATTTTCCAAAGCTCTGTCGCTATTAGTTTTTTTTCTTTGTTGGATTGACCAACGAGTTTTCCCACTTTTCGATCGTCTCTGCGTACACCAAAAGTTCCGTCATTTCAACATAGCAACCAAGTATTAACTATTATTTAACATAAAAATATACACGTTCTGCACCGGCTATTTTAATTGTTTTTCTTGATATGAAAGACTTTCTACCACCATAAAGATAAACAAAATAATGATTGAATGATTGCTTTTTGCTTTGAATTTCACATAAGGCATTAGTTTATATAAACCTCCGGAGTTCCACAACCACCCGAGTTCCTTAACCTCCCGAGTTTCACAAATACCGTATAATATCAATTTGAATCTTTAATCAAAATAATAAAACATCTGATAGAGAACAATCAACAACAATTAGAAGGGAAATTTTAAATTGGCACAAAATATGATGAAATTAATAAACTTTCAGCTAATTTTTTACAGTTTAATGTAACGAAGATTGACACATCGTTTAAAATAGGCCGGTAAAAATTTTTTTATTCTCTCACCTTTGAGTTATCCTGGAATCAAATTTGCATACAGAATCATTCGTTAATAAGGCAATATTGCGTCCCTGTTTGACAACGCAGAAATAAACTAAAAACGATTAATACACCCTTGTCTTTGTCTCATGAGAAGCCATATAGACTTTCTATCTCAAAGTTTCTTTAGTTTGTTTTGACTTTTTGACATAGCTCTTCGGACAATCCTTTTTGCAAAGTTTTTCCAAAAAAAGCTATAGAGCGAAGCCATCAAAGAGACAAACAGAATGAAAGAGAAATCGAGTGAAAATATTGATTCTAAATGTAATTGATAACTTTTTAGTTATTGTTATTCCAACTTTCCGAGCTTCTTTGGAAACAACTGACTTTAATCTAAAACAAAGGCATAATTTGGTAACAATAGGACTTTCATCTTATCCATTGCCGTGAATTTCTGTAGCTAATTTCTAAATATTTTTCGATGAAACCAAACGCTCCTTATTGACGGTGGCTTTTATAAGACAATATCCTTCAAACAGGTTATTCGTATCTATCACCATCGCTCGAACTTTTTTAATATTAGCTCAATTTCTTGCTTCAGAACTATATAATTATCTGTAAAAATAACAAAAACAATTAAAACTTTTTGCTTAAAACGCAAATCGAGGCGGTATTTTTTTAGTTCCAGTTTGTTTTACTGGCACTTTTTAATACTGCTTTGGACGCTTGACAGCGGCATATTGAAAATTTATGATCAGTCAGACTGTACATGCCTTTCAAGTGCTCATTTAGCACTAAAAACAAGTGCAAGCACTAAAAGCACATGCAGCTTGTGTGTAATGCCCTTTTCTATCTCCAAAGTGTTGCCAAACGTACGTTTAAATAGCAACGTAGAGTCTTCCTCGTCAACAAATGATGCTTTCGATTTACCACGATTGCTGGATTTTTTTATGTTTTTAACAGTTAAACTGAATCGTGTGATGGAAATAAAGTTTCTCTTTCCTTTTAGACGAAAGAAGAAAAACGGTACAGTTTGTCCATCAACTTCGTCTTCTTCATCAATTAACCGAAAATTCGATGAATTTGTAAAAACGAACCAATGTGAATGCACAGCTGGTTGTTTGAGCCTTAGTAAAGTTGAGGTTAGATTTGGTATATAATGTTATTATTATTATTATTATTTTAATTTTAGACTAATGAATTGAATTCTTAGACTAAAAAAAAGACATTGAGCACTAGCAACACAGGCTATTTATTTATTTTAGTTATCCTTTGTTAAATTTTGTTTTAAATTTGCGTGTTACATGTCCGCACGTTATTTGTTTTATAGGTTTTATTCACATTCATATTACTCGTCTGCCTAGTCATCGTGCAGTAAACTGCTTTATCGTGATGAATCTGCAAAATTGTAATAAATGTTCCTATCATCTTTTAACTTATTTGCATGTTCGTTGACTAGAATAATTTCTTAAATATTCAGGAATTATACTAAATTACCAAGGGATGTTAAATTGATCAAAACTTGAATGATTGAAAAAGGTATTCCAGCCGTTTTTACGGAAGGAAAAAGTATCAAGTCGAAGCCATAAATTGGATAAAAGTGCTACAGCGCTCATTAGATATCGAGCTAGCTTTGGGTTTTTCTAGTAGTTACGAAAGTTCGCGGTACTATAATAGATATCATGGGCGAAAGTAAAGTGGTACAGCTACCACTCCTCCAATTTGCTTTTAAAAAATCTGACCAATCTGACCGCAAAAAAAAATCCTATATTATTAAATATTTTCCCTTTTTCTTTTCCTATCTAAATTTAGAAAATGAACGGAAATTATATTTGACTGTAACCGTATCTTCTGTGCTCGCATCTATATCTTAAACAAGAAAAAACGAAAAAACCAAATGAAATGTCGGAGCTCACAAAAAAATTTCAAAGAATTTTTTGTAATTTATTCATTTTTTTTTTTTTTTTATAAGTTGGTATCACTTCGGTATTTTTAAAATAGTGTAAGTTTTGTTTACAAAATGATGAAATCTATTTACAACTTATTTACAAGGACTCGTATTCGCAAGGCCTTAATTCTTCTTCTGGTTTTATACGTTCAAGTATTGCAATTTAAATCTTTTGGCTCGACTGTCTCAACTCACTTTCGACTGACTTTTCGCCTCGCTTACGATTGACTCTGCCTTTCGCAAGTATTCTGCTTATAAAGCCTTATGTAAGCAAGTTACCATTACCTAAATTCATCGCGGCTTTTCAATCTCTTACTTTGTTTCTGCCAATCGTTGTTAATCTTTTCGTCAGCCGCCAGCTGCATGACGCAGGTAACACAACATGATGGAATACTTGGTTGTCCTTTTCCTTAGAGTCTTCTTCCCAATCATCAAATATGGCATTTTCATAACAGTATACAAGATAAATTGTCACGGGATGATCAACATTTCAAAAAAGTCATGTACACTTAAAAAGTCCACAATCCTCTTAACCGTACCCCTGCATAGGCACGTGGGACTATCTCTTAAGCCGATCTCAATCAGATTTTGTAAACACACATGGCTATACAAAACAAAGCAATTTAGTAGTTAAAACTTACGTCGAGGCAAAAATTTATAACAAAACACACACACGCCTCTAACTGGTAAAAAAAATTATAAAAGAAACTTCGGATGGATCAAGTGTTCGATTGGAAGTACGTTTATTATAGTTATTTTGACATAATTCTAAAACAAATATAGATCGGTGTCGCCGTGCTTTTTATGGTTTGGTTAAATCCATTTAAGTGTTTAAACTACATTCTGCTTATAGGCATTTTTACAGGCAAGTTGTCATTGCAATATTTTTGTGTTAATCTTTTCTTCCGCTAAATGTTCTAGTAACTGTTGTTAACCTTTTTGCTAGTTGCATAGGTCAGTTAAACCGTCGTGAATGTATATTTGTTCTGACCATTTTTGGAATTCGGCTTTGAATTTTACATTATAATATGAAATTCGCTTTTCTCGGATACGGTTCGTATCAATAGACCGTGGATATCCTTTTGCACTAATCGTTTTCCTCAGCCTTGGGTTTTCTCTCTGTAGGAAATCTATTATTTGGGAAAATTAATTAGTTGGCATGAACTGGCTTTGAGTTTTTCGTAACAATATTATAGTTTTACACTATTTATATTCTATTATTATATGTGCTATGTCTATCTGTTTGGATGAGTAGACAAATAGATAACATTCGCGAGTTCAAATCAAATATAGTGAATACTTAATCGATAAAGGCACACGCCCACTAGACCACAGCCACTACCTATCCACTAATGCCACAGTCCCATGATATGATTTTGTTAATTTTTTCATAAAGCAAAAAATAATTAAAAAACAATCACAATATTTATTTTTCAGTAATATCATCAACTCTATTCATTCATTATTTATAGCCTATTCTCTTCTCCGCGTATGACTGAGCCAATAAAAGAATCTTATTCTGAGTAGTTGTGGAAACTTTAATTAATACCGAGTGAGAGGTGGGTTAAGTTAACACGTCAGCGTCTCCGTCGAAAAGGTCGCTATAGGAATTCTACGTGAATAATTTGTTTTTACGAGCAGAATAACCTGTATTTAGGTGGTTGCGTACATTTGAATTGTAACGAGTGGGCGCACGTGTGTAATTTGAAATTGAAGGTTGATTAAGGCATGAAAGATTGGATACATTATAGCTAACAGATTTGAGAGCTGGTGGTTCTGTGGGACTTAGTTTATTAGATTTTGGGATACGTGTTGTTGTTTTAATTTTTCCAATTATTGCTGTTGTTTTGATTTTTTCAATATTATCTTTGGCGGGTAATGAAACTGGTTTCGCAGTGTAATTTTTGGTTGATGGTAGAACAAGTTTTTCGTTGGAAGGATTTGGAGTTAAAGGCTTACTAGGCTTGTTTTGCGGGGCAACAGCAGCGTAGGTATTACTTTTTCCAATTCCTTGGGCTACAGATGGATTTCTTTCGCGGTATTTGCGTTGCGCTACACCCATGCTACAGTAATTTTCTGTTTTGATTTTTAGGATTTCACGCATTTGTATAAAACGTGGGCATTCTTTGTCTAACGCAGAGTGTTGATCGTTGCAATTTATGCAGAAACTACGGGTGCAGCTTTCAGCATGTGAACTCAGCATGTCACTCCTTGATTGCTCATTTCGCGAACAATTTCATCTTTCGGCACATGCTTTAAGCACGGGGCATAAAGTACGCTTCTAACTAAGTTCAGTTTGTCATTTAATTTGGCGGAAGTAGCACCAAGTTAGCTAATGATTTCGACTTTATGAGGTTTTCGGTTGCGCGTGGGTTCCGAGCGGGGACAAGTAAATTCCCAAAGCGAAGAATCGAGATATATTGTAATGCTATCTACGACTTTTTTTATAGCAAAAGGACAAATTTTTTGTCCATAGGAGTTTTTACTGATTGGCAACACCGGAAGGTCCGAATTTTTTATTTCTTTTCTTTGCTAATAGATGAAATCTATATGAGCTTTCATCTGGCAGCCCCTGGATCATTATGCATTGTGGTTGTCTATTATTTAGTAATTTGGGAAAAGACCTCTCACTGAAAAAAGATTGGGAACTATTAAAGCATAATGTCAATTGTTTTCAATTTTTTTATTTTTCGTTTTTTGTTTTTTTTTTTAATTCTTTTATTATATATAGAGGAGAGAAAAGCACATACAGTATCCGCGATATCCGCAAAAACACTGAGAAGACACGAGCTAGGTACACAAAATCACCGAAACAATTAAAAAATCACAGACGAAAAGAAAACACAAGTCGACTACGAATTGAATCACAATTTAAATTTATAGCTTTATACGAAATTAACTTGGAGATATTTTTTTTTTATGGATGTGGTGATTTTAGACACAAATCTCTGCATTAAGTTGACGGCAATGTTATGTACGTGTCACTAAGCTTATAAAGCAGACTTAAAAGCGAGAACGAGAGCAAAGAAATCATATTCGGCTCGGGTTGAAAGTTTTAATATTTAGCACAAGCCGGCGTACGATATTGAACGATAGAGTGAGGATTCCATTTCGTACATTTTCTTTATTCCATATATTTCGAATGGTATTTCAATTTACTTTCGCACCACTTTTCACATAAATGTAAAAAAACGAAAATTGTATCTACAACTCCATCTTAATTATGTACAGTGCTTCAATAATTCTGAGCGAACTCTTACTGTCTTATTGTGAAGCCTTAAATAAAAAATTCTCTAACTTCGGGGAATATGGTAAAATAATTAGTTATTAAGCAAATGTCGGCGAGCGCAGGAGCTAGAAGTGGTAAAACCAAAATCGGGAGTAAGTTAAATTTTATTAAATTTGTCCTACGTGTTTTTATGCGCTACAAACGTTTGACGAATATAATATATCCACTGTGGTGGGCATAAAGAAAATGAAGCAAAGGAAATTTTGAATTCCATAATTGAAAATCTGTAGTACGCAGCTTGATGCCTGTCTGATATTACTAAATTATTTTTCCTCCTCAATTCAACACACTTTCTTTATGTATATGATGCGCCGAATTAGCGAAAGGAGTAGGAGAGAGTTATCATGATATCAATTTATTTTTAACACACTTTGAATCGAAAACACTCAAGGTTAGGGTCGCAAAAGCATTTTTCCAAAAAAAAGGAAGAAAAGAGCTTAGAAATTTAGACAAAAATGGGGATAATTTTCAAACCCGGAGAAAGAAGGAAATATTTCAACTTTTTTTCTTTTTTAGCTCAAACTGTTCAAACTGAACTTTATTAATTTAAGAAAAATTCCGAATAATTTACTTCTTTTCTTTTTCTTTCGTCACAATGCTGAGTTTTTATATTCACTCAAAATTAATTTATCTAACCTTTTACTATCATTCATAATCCTATGCATGTACTTTTCCATGAGACTATAATAGCAGTGTAGTCATTCTCTTGGGAAATTAACTAAATGGTTTTAGCTAATTTTAGCTTGATGAAGTAATATGTATATAAGTTTGTTAGTTGTTGATTAGCAGTCACATAGAACGCCGTTAGTAAGCATACAGCACTTACAAAATAAAATAAAAAAAATTATACTTAAAAATTAAAAAAAATAAGTTCTGGCTAAATTTAATAAACATACGCAGAGATGCATGTCATTAGTCACGTAGTCTCAATATTAAGAGCAATGCAGTGGATTCGAATTACTTCATAGTACAATTATGTGCACGTCAACGCAAATTGAAATTAATTAAAGAAAGAAAAAAAACAAAAAATTATCTTAAAATAAACAATCTTTCACACCTGTAGTCTTGTTGTTTTTGTTTCATAGTTTACAGCAGTCTGGTCTTATGGACGGGCAATACCCAAAAAATATTTTTTGTACCGATACAATCCCGTACTGGCTGGATCGTACGATTTTTACAGCCGCTCCATATCGTAGCCCGTCGTTGTAGAAAAAAAAATTGGCATTTTCGATAACAGCTGATGGAAAATAATGATGGAAGTTGTTTAATGGCCGGATTTGCCAAACTTTAACTTGATTTGCTTTATTGAGAGTGTTCGTTGAATAAATTTATCGCTTCATTTAATTGCTGTTTCAATCAATATGAATGAAGATTTAATGTACATAAAAATTTTTGTGAAATAATATTCCACTGAATAAAGCAATTTCATTGCAGAAATATTTTATCAAAATTGGCACTTACTTATTTTGAACTCCTTTGGAAAGGTAATTTGCTGTCACATCACATCACAAGACATAATGTTGTGCCTGATGAACACATTTGGAGAAAAAGCCACCACCAATCGTCTACACCTCAGAATACTAGGTCAATTGCAAATATTTTAGAAACTGTTAAAAATATTTTATCAATCCTAGCAATGCAGCGAAAAGTTTGTAATTAAGACAATTATATCCGCCTGAGTAGCCGAAGGCGAGGCATCTCGACTAGCAAGTCAATGGTCATGGGTTCGAATCTCAAGTGCGGTAGAGTTTTTAATAAAAGCCCATAGCCTTTAGATGCTAGTGCTTAGAGTTTAGTCTTACAATTTATTTCTCTGGCGAAATTAATAATAATAATAATAATAAGACAATTGTGTATAAAGATACACATTTCCACAAATTTAAAATTTAACTGATACTTGAGCTTATTTCTTAAACCGTTTACAATGTCATATTCAAATCAATAAGATATTACAGTGAATGCTTTGCACATTTCGAAATTAAGAAATATAAGTTCTCTTCCTTTTTTTAACAAAACTACACAACAAGAGCATAGGTGATCGGGCCACAAAGCATCTTAAAACTAAGAAAGCAAGTCGGGGGCTTTATTTGATTTTCAAGGCAAACGTAGCGGCTGTCAAAAAATAGTAGGACTGCGCAACTCAGTTATAAAATTTATTTCAAAGTTCGAGCATTGACTAAAATCACGTCAATACGTCTGTTTTTCTGTCTGCAAATTTAAAAGTCAACAATTTGATTCGCTCTAACCCGATTTCGCACTTCACTTGCATCAATAGTAAATATAACACGTCACTCATCAAATTCCGGGATTAAATAAGAAACAATTTTTTAAAAATTCAAGCTTATTTATCAAAATAGCGTTTCCTAAAATTTGAATGATAGTCTTGTAAAACGACTAAGACCCTCAAAATGTGATTCTGGAGCCACACTGGGCTGATGATTTCATCTTAATTTTTTTTTTATGAAGCATCCTTTCAAATTCGCAAGCAGAAAATAGTCGTTGAATACCAGATCTGGAGAACAGGGAGTAGCAATTTAAACTTCAATCCAACAATTTTTCCACCAACGTGTTACAAGGCGTTTCAAAACACAGTACCAAATTAAAATACATCTTTCCCATGCTTTCAATTATCATAAATAATAGTGGGCACCTACGTCTGTGGGATATCGGCTAGTACCTGGGACTTTCATTTCCGATTATCGATAATAATTTTTAACTTTTCTTTGCTGTGTACTGCCTTCAGCACCACCAGTGTTCGTACAATCTCGGAAAATTATAGTTTTCGAGGGAGAAGTTGCCTTAATAATTCTAATGCCTTTGCCAAGTATAAATAGTATTTTTCCCTATTTAAAAAAAAATGTCGTGTCAATACAATAAATTCGGACTTTCCCATTATAAATTAATAACCAAAACACATCTAACTTTTGTAGGTAAAGTTTGAGTACTTTGTTAGAGCCACGTAAGTTTTTACTTACAGAAACATTTGACGTGTTCATTTCATTTATGCATATTATAGCGTGTGTGAAAACGATCTGTAAGTGGTGCATGGGTAGTAAAAAATACGTACGAGCTACGGGGATATCCTTTGGAGATTCCTTTCTTTGTCAGGACTTTATTATTAGAACAAAGCATATGTAACACAAATTATTAAGATAATTATGTCGATGTCGCATCATGGCATATATAGAAAAGTCGTAGACGAGCCACTTTTTGTGAATTTTTGCATGCCCTATTCTTGTTGCTCTTCAGGACTCTTAATCCCTTATGGAACCTCTATTAACACATCATAAAACTGCGTATTAGTTCTTTAAAAGTAATAACCTCGATCTGCAGTAGACCTCCGTGACCCATTAAACGAACCCAACGAAGTACAATGAACTGGCACACCAAGCGTGGGAGGATAAAGAACCTCTGTCACAATAATCGGAAGAACACGATTTACGAGAATTTCCGGTACACTTGCAAAACCCGGGTCCAACATACGAGAATTACGATTTAGAACGTTATTATATTGTTGCAGGTACAAGCGTAGAACCTCATTAAGGAACAAATTTCGACATTCAGATGAGGAAACCGGTTCAAATGCATCCATTTCTATCAATAAGACCAAGCTGCAAGTAGCAAATTAAAATCACCTAGAACAATTATTGTATCAATATATTTTGAAGCCTCAACTACTGCCCGAATAGTCTGATACGTCACATGAAAACATCACAATTAGAATTAGGAGAAATATGTGAATAGGTTAATATTAAATAGTAGCTCCCGATTATTATTCATGTAGCTACAAACTAGATGCCCGAAGGAGACGGCTGTTCAAATCGGTTTGACAAGAATACCGACTCAACCGCTCTATTGATATAAGAATCTTGAATGAGGAAATTGCTCGAGGTTGGGTTTCTGTCATTTTGAACACACTTACACGCTCCGTATTCTCGGACGAAGGCTTTGACATAAGATACGATTTCATGTTCTACATCAACGTCGCCTAGAGATGAGCACAGCCCTTCTGAAAGTTACCACAGTTAGACTCGTATTGCTGAAATTCCACAGACAGGGTTGGTTGCAAATCAGTGCCCGCCACCAGTTGTCAGAATTTCGTAATTGATTTCGTGGCACCTCGGTCCCTAGTCAGGGTTGCGGTTTAATCCGCTAAAACTGTGTCTGCCCCCTTAGACGGTGAGTGACAGCCCTGGTCCCAAAGCCTTAGGAATTGCAAAAATTGAAGCCGATTCTCGGACATTCTTTTTTTTGAGTGCGTTACTGATTATTTGCCTCCTGATTGGATCTATACAGATACCCTCATTACTCTATTGCAAATTTCCGCCATTGTCAACAAACGGAACAACGTCCCTTGTGCCATGAGAAAACTCAACGTTAGAGCATATCGATGACACAGAGGACGTTCGCGACACCATATCAATCACAATTCAGCGGGAATAGTGCGTTACATTTGTTCGTAATATTACTAGGCTCGACTAATTGCGCAGACACGAAGTCTAAGTATTTAAAAGATGCAAACATGTGTTTATATGTTATATATTTGGGAGTTATCTTATGGAAATTCTTCCACATTTCATTAACACCCGACTGCATTTGTTTAAAGAGCTTGTAAAAGTCTGTGTTCCTTTGACGGACAACACCAGCGCAACTCTCTCGATCTAACGACAATACGATCGAACTGTTTGGCATTAAACACTGCACACTCAGAGCCAACGCTTTACACAGCCAGCAACCTGGAAACTGTTCCAGTGGTAAATTTCTATTACCACCTTTCACAACTCTTTTCTCTGCACCTTATGTAAAAGCAATCCATAGTTAACATTCAATAACCCGATGATTTTAATTGAAACGACTATTGTTAATGTTACTGTGGTTTTAACAACTCCCAAAGAGAAAACACGACAGTAAGCACCAAGCCATAACTTCAAATGGCAGAAACACGTAGCTCCGTAATAGTGAAAAAAGTTCATTTGCAGCCTGTCTACATAATGAGAATATTTGCCTTCCAAACTATTCTACCTCTTGTTAATAATGGTGACAACTTCACACAGAGGTCTACCAAGTATCTACCGAGAGCGCACGTACTTGTGCAATTATTGCAAAAATACCGAATTCCAAGTGAAAGGATTGAACACGTAGTCAATTGTACTCAGAAGCTCCAATCTGTATTCAAAATAAGATGAAACACTTAATTTTTCGCAGAATACTGGAGAGGACGTAGTTTCCTTACTTTTTTATTTTGAAATTAAAGAAAACATATGTTATGCAACAGTGAAGCCAAGTTAGAGATTTAATTCTATACACGTTCTACAATTGTCTAGTTCTCTATCCGAATTCTATAACCGCAAAGAAGAGGGCAAGAACATTGCTATTATATTAATTTATAACGTCATTCATTCGCATTTCATTCGCACTTGACACAACACTTCATCTCCGCAAACGGTAGTTGGATAATTTTTGTGTTTACCGGTGTTAGTAGAAAAAAAAAGGAAAAAAAAAAGAAAGAGATTTTAAATATTTGAAAAAAGGAAAAGAGGTTTAATAAAGTAATAAAATAACCAAAGAAAACAATTTTAAAGAAGGAAAAGGAGGGAAGGAGGAGGAATCTCTCGTGAGAGAAAAATTAAGAAGCAATACATATATTCAATTATTATTTTTTGTTTTTTCTTTGTGATTTTTTCTTTTTGTGTTCCCTGTGATAACAACCAAAACAACATCAGCCCATCTCCCTATGGAGACTGGGTCTGATCTTATAACTACTAATAGAGACTGTTTTGAAAATTTTTACATGAACGCCACTGGGCACACCGAGAGATCTAAAATGGGTGAGAATAATATTCTTTTATCCGATAACGGAGAAGCTAACGCAAACGTTTTAATTCCGCCTAGTAAACAGGCTACCGACAAGCCCTCTGATTTGGGTACCACAGCCGCCCCAAATGTCGAAATTAATTTGTACGATTGCCTTTCCAACTGCAATTTTGTCGTTTTTGTCGAAACGTGCGCGGACGCAGAAGGAAATCGCATCAATATTAACTGCAATCTCTATTTCTATGATTACTTGAAGGATTTCGGTATGTACGCCTTAAAAGAATTAAAAGTTGTCAGCAGGGGTAGAGCCAAACTGCTTTTCAGCTCCGCTGCCAATGCCAACAATTTTGTAATGAATAATGAATATAGTGTCGATGATATAATCAAAAACGCCGTATCCGATATTCCGATTAAGTCCGCTGTCCGTTTCCAAAGAAGAAATCCCAACAACAAAGACGAGTGGATTCCCACATCATCAAAGTTGGCTTCAAAGGGAGAGCCCTCCCTAAGGCAATAAAATTTAACTATTGTAATCTGCCGGTCGAGTACTTTGTACCTACTTTAAAGCAGTGCTTTAAGTGTGGCAGATACGGTCACGTAAATAAATTCTGCAAAGCTAAAGAGAGCAGGTGCCTTAACTGTGGAAAGTCTCCGAAGTGTGTAAATTGTGAGGTGATGAAGTGATTGTCCTGTGGCTCAGGTGAGCACAACGCTCTCAATAAGTGTTGCCCTAATAGGAAAATTGAATTAAACATCAACAGGATAATGGCGATTAAAAATCTTTCGTATAAAGAGGTCAAAGAGAATTTTTCCGAAAATTATTTCGAATGTCTCGATGACAACACTTATGACGGCAATTTCCCTCCACTGGGGAACACGTCTGCAATTTCGACCAAGGATGATAATCAAAATGCCAACAAAATATTAACCAAAAATAAATACAATGCTGTCGTCAAAAGGGAATTGGTTCCCTCCAAATCTCTTATCAATTTACCCACTAAGCCTTCTCCCAATACACCCTCCAAGTCGTCTGGAACAAGCCTCCTTGGACCGAAAATTTCAAACAACTATTTGCGGTCTTCAGAACTTGAAAGATTAAGTCTCGCGATTCAAGAAAGTATCCGTCCGATGATCCCTCACAATCTTATTAAAGAATTTGAAGAAAAAATGTCTGTCTGTGCTATTTCTTGCCCCGTTCGAGCATCCAGTACTGCGAGGAATAAAAAATAATATTCAAAGTGTCCGACGTAAACTATCTTTTCTAGATTTTTACTTAAACTCAAACAAGATTGATTTTTGTATCTTAAGTGAAGTTTTTCTGAAAGATGAAAATTGTTTCGAAATTAAAGTTTCGAATTATGCCTCAGCCACCAAATGCCGAGATGATGGCTATGGTGTGTTAGTATATTAGTTAAGAAAGGTGCCAATTTCAGACGTATTCCCTATAACTCTGCCGTTGACATCATCATCATCAAAACCATCAACTTGAAACCGAATCTTTTCATAGCCTCATGCTAGTTTCTACCCAATCTCGATGTGCAATCTTTCGTGATGAGATTCAGAGATTATGCGACTTTCTTGACGGTGAACAAAATGTGATTCTAGCTGGAGATTTCAATGCAAGACACCGCCTGTATGGCGATCAAGTCAAAGGCAAAATTCTTGCAAATGCCATCAATTCCAGCAGTTTCAGTGTCTTAAATAACGGCAATACTACCTTTCACTGTAACCGGAGCGGTCGCACGGTGAACAGTGTCTTGGATCTAACTTTCTCGAACTCAACTATTTTATCTTTCAACTGGAACACGTCCAATGTTTCCATTGGCAAAAGTCAGCACTCCCCCATTATATTCCACAGTTGTAACAATTCCGTCAAGAAAATAGAAAATTTCATTTCACGCAACTTCCTTATGGACCGTCTGTCTAAAGTTGATCTTCCTTCTGATTTATCATCAATTCAAAGTGCCTTTCAGTCTGTGATCATGTCTGCTAGAACCAACTTCCCTGACATTGAGTCCTTCTCACCTACACCTTGGTGGAATCCTTCCCTGTCAACACTTTTCCGCAAATACCAAGCTGCAAGAAAAAAAATGAGTAAATATGCCAATCCAGCCAACTACATTGAATATATGAAAATACTGAAAGAATGGATGTCTGCAGTTAGAAGGGCGAAAAGGGCACATAGAGCCATCGCTATTAAAGAGTTATGTGGTAACGGCAACCCACGTTCCTTTTGGAATTATATCAATGGTCATCGACATTCTAGTCGAAAATTAAGCGGTTGTGCTGTATGGAATGACCGTGATAATAAAAATTACTTAGATATGCTCAAGAGCTACATTCCAATTGTTAATCCTATTACAATGCCTTCAATTCCTTTTAGTAGTATCAGTAACACCCCCTTTTCATTGCATGAGCTAATGTATGTTTTACATTCCAGAAAGAGAGCTACTGCTGCAGGTTGTGATGGAGTCAAGTATGACATGCTCACAGCACTGTCTGGAGGAAGCTTTAGCATGCTTTTGCATGCAATTAACAACCTTATACTCTCTGATTTGCGTTGCATCAAAATAGTTCCCATTCCCAAGCCAGGTAAAGACTTAAATGACTTAAGGAGCTTCAGACCAATTTCACTAATATCTGTATTCATAAAGACCATCAACCTCATGGTTAAGGAGAGTCTAACTGCTTTCCTGAAAACTAAGAACATTATTCCAGCTCGGTCTTACGCCTATTAAAAACGCAAATCTACGAATATATGCGTTAGTGAACTGTGTTTTCTCATAGCCAGCTTTAAAAAAGCAGGGAAAAAGGTTGTCATGCTCTCCCTGGACATCAGCAAAGCCTATGACTTTGTCAACTTGACTAAGCTCGATAGAATTCTCCTAAACTTTTCGATTCCTCTTCAAATCCGGCTGTGGATACTTAATTTTTTATCCAAGCGTGTATTGGTGCTAATCTTAATTTATAGTTTAACCCCAGCAAGACAAACACTATTTATTTTGCCAAAGGTTCTAAACGTGAAATCAGACTTCTTATCAAAGGTACCCAAGTTAATCAGGTAAAATCTCTTCGATTTCTTGGGAGAATTTTAAATGACAGCTTAACCTTTCGTGGGCATTATGAAAAGGCGTTCAAATATTGTCAGTCTGGATGCAACATCATCAAACTCATGATAAACAATCAGGCAGGCTTGCCTCCCAAAAATGCTTTGACCGTTTACAAATCTCTAGTCATGTCCAAAATTGAATTTGGACATTCCACATGTTGCAATTTCCCAAAATATATTAAAAAACGTATACAAACATTTGTAAACCGAATGTTAAAGCGTTGTACTGGACTGACCCCCTCAACTCCTCAACATATTCTCAATGTTATATCTGGTGAATGGCCAGTTTCTGAAAGAGCCCTTTTTTGCACTGCCAAGGAGTTAATTAAAGCCAAGATGATAAAACCTCCCTTTTTTCAGGAAATTATATCTCTCAGTGACACTGTCACTTGCAGCTATACTTTTTGCTATCAAAAACTTCGTCATATTTTTGATAAGTTAGATTCAATTCCCCCCTTGCATTTCATTACCAGCAAATGCAAAGTCTTCATGAACATTCTCGAACCAATCTCTACCTCAAAACAAAATGTCAACTTCTCTTGTATAAGGTTGTTATGCCAAGAAAAGCTCCTTTTTTATTACAACAACGGATATGATATATATGCCACTGACGGTTCCGTCGAACATAATGTATCCGGCTTCTCGTTCGTGAAACATCTATCTGAAACAATACTTCGAGTCAAAGTGGAAGAGGAACTTTCCTCTACTTTTATTGAGTTGCTCGCCATTCGACATGCTATCATGGTTGCTGTTTCCGATGGTATCACACGTTTTGTTATTTTTTCCGACAGCAGGTCTGCTCTACTTCTAATAAATAAAAGAGATGCAGAAAATCAATATGTGTTTGACATTCGCAAGACATTGCACGTGGATGACTGTCACCTCGTTTGGATACCTGGCCACTGCGGCTTTTTTTTAAATGTAGAAGCCGACTTTCATGCAGGGAGAGCTCGTGTTGATGGGACAATTTTGTCCATCAAATATACTCCCAATGAAGCAATTCGGGCAATTCGCAACCACATCGTTCAACAGCTAAAGGACGAATTTAAAGTAATCGCGCGCGTTAAATCCAATCGTCTTTTCTATAAATTAAATCCCACATTTCAATTCAAACCCTTCTCTGTTTTTGCTTTTAATTCCTGGGAAATCAAAATTCTTTATAGGCTCATGAGTGGTCACACTTATGACAAAGTTTATTTAAAAATGGTTTGCGCTATACCATGTGATGTTTGTGAAGTTTGCAATGTTGTTGAGTCTGCTGAGCATCTAATCTTCAGATGTCACAGGCTTGATGGCATTAGAGATTCCTTTAGCTTCTTCAAGTTATATGGCTGTCTCCTCGATCTCTTTGCAGCAAAAATGGACGTCATCTCGGGGAACTAACTTGCTGGGAAAAGCCAATTTATCCTTTTAGAATATTTCTTTTTCCTCCTCTTTCCTGTTTTTTTTTTTTCTTTTTTTGCGTTCAATCATTTTCAATTACCATAATATTCCTTTTCGTTTTCAGGCAAAGTTTGCAACACTGTCTGACTTTCAAGAACTCAACAAGCACACTTACGTACACACACAATTACATTTAACATGCTCACTCCAGTTATTACGGTCGCTCTTTTTTTTTTTGTTACGTTTTATACATAATCGTGACTAAAAATTACAACAATTTATTATTTGGACATATAAGCCACAAATCTATTGGCTTAGTCCATCTCTGTTCAACATACCAAAAAAAAAAAAAAAATTTATAACGTCGTTAATTCGTTGCTAATCAAATATATAAGGCAACAAATACTCATAATAATAATAATATCCCCTAACAAAGCCCTACAAACTTGTTCATTCATTTCAGGTCTGCCGACTTCTGTAGGCTTACAAACTTTTAAGGTTATTACCTACTGTTACTTAAAACTATATCAATTACTGCAAAACTTAAATTAATAAACCACTCTTTTGCTTCATAAAGTGGACGTTTTCTTGACTTCGCCATCAACTTAAGGACGGTATTACAACCAAAATTTGCCGCTTCGATGAACTATTTTTTGATCATTAGATATTCTTTGCATGATACTTATTTTCTGTTACACAGATATTACTCCGAACAATCCCTGTCGATAAGTCCACTGGACATCAACTTTAATAGAGGAAAGGATGGAGAATATAGAAGATGCAGCTATAACAAATGATTTTATGAAATGGTTCGAAAAATACTCCCCCAAAATACTACGAAGAATTTTTGCTCAGATTTGCGATATGCGAAAGGTCACCTAGCGCAATTTCTTTACGAAATCAATTTATGCACACTTTTAGAAAATATTATGCGACCAAAAGAAGAGTGCGTAGATCTTAGCTGATAGCAGCCGAACCCATGTATCTAAGTTTTGATATTGAAGCCACCGACAGATCAAAGCACATTTGAAGACAGATAGGTCTTTTATTATCCTGTATTCCTCTATAGGATTACATACAGTCCACGACGTTTTCTTGTGAAGTTCAACGTTTTAGCAAGCTCTGACATTTCTATATAAATCATTTTATGCACAAAAAAAAAATTTAAATATAAATAGAGTTAAATTGAGTTTAAATTCTTTTTATACTTACTCATAGTGGTGCGCCTAAATGATTTATATATATATTTATAATGATCGGCGAAATGAAGCACGTGCTACATGTTTTTTGAAGTAAAATTTTTTGAGAGAATCTTATTTTGTGTTATATAACTCAAAGCGTGTCATCTATGCTTCCAAGGCAAACTCGAACTTAATTTTTGTATTTTTCTTTTCGTATTTTAAGGAATGAAACGCCAAGTAGTACTTGTGCAGAGTTTAACAGAGATTCTCAAACTATACTAATGACTACCGCGTTAATAAAATTTTGTAAACACTAATTTTTTTTTTTTTTAATACACGCAGTGCAAATTAAAATGCCACGCTGTCGCTAAGAATTTTTTGCAGACCTTTTTTTTTTGTTAAAACTTTTTAAAACAACGGTTATTTTAAAAATTATTATTAAAAATAGTTTTAAATAGATTGCAAATTTTGAAAAAATTGTTTACGGAAATTGAGGGGACCTAAAAAATTGACCTTCAACATCAAAGATTGAAAACCTCTGGATGTATGATGTACCATTCCAAAAAACAGAAAGTTGTTAATAGTACTGGAAGGACGCACCGAAGGACTTACACACACGTATGGTCTTTTGATAAAAAAAACTCCGCAACCTTAGACGCACACATACGTTGAAACTACGATTTATAGAACTTTCCAAAGCAATTGCACACTTTTCTTTAAGGAGAATTCTCTGTTTACATATTGCTATGTGTTTCATTTCTTGATTGTAAGAAGAAAAATGAAGGTATAGGAAAAGTAGAAAAAAAAATTTTTATCGTTTCGCATACTTTTTAATAGTAGTCAAGTTGGAAAAGAAATTATTTTCTAGAAAATACAGCAGCAATTCAAAGTTTGTAAAAACAGTAACGAAAAATGTGTAAAGAAGGGAAATAAATTTGAATGGAATCGAACTAACATTACCTAGCGTTAAAGTAATGATAGACTTAAATAAAAAATATTTGTTATCAGATATCGGTCAGAACTCACGCATATCTTCGCTAGTTTAAAAATTGGTGAGATTTCAGGACCTCGCATTCATATATTTTTTAAGCGTCCATTTTTCCACTTTTACTGACTCTACTACCGTTAGATTTAAGAAGTAAATGTATGATTTCAGGAGAAGATGAAGGTCGCATATCCTTATCTATGATAACGAATGATATTTAAAACATCGTTCCTAAGCAAACGGCAAAATATCATAAGCAATTACGCAAACTATAAATCACAAACATATTGAAATGAGTTGTAAAAGTGTACAGTCGGGGCTAAACTTGGATGCTTTAAAAGAAAATTTCCTCTTTTAAATAGGTCGGTGAAGGCGCATATCATACAGGTTTATTCAGACTAATTGCTGTGAGCCCTGGTAAGAGAAGTAAAAAGGGGTTAATCGGAACATTTCTTTCAACCCATATGGAATGAGGTTGGGCCGTGACCTTTCAAAATCCTCATTCGCGAATAAAGGCTATAGTCACGGCGACTTGAAGCAAGTGAAATAACGATGACTAAAATGTCCACTATTGTCTAAGATAAGCTAAGCTAAACTAGGTCAAACTGTGTTAAACTTAACTAAGAAATTAAAAAGGGCCTGAGAAAGTAAAGCTGGGAAGGCTATGTTGCCACTTGGTTTCGGTGGGTGAATTTGGAGCAGGAAATATTAACCATTTTTTCTCTTTCTACCATTTCTGGAAATGGGGGCATCTTTACCGATCCAACGCTTTTTCTTTTGCTGCGAATAGTTTACGATTTTACTTTCTTTTCTTCATTGACAACACTAAATGCAGTCTGCAACTATTCAATGACTATTACTTTATAAAAGGTGCTAATCAAAATGTGTGCAACGAAAATCAGGAATAGTTGTGTGCACAATGTACAAAAAAGGTTTTAAGTTGCAAAATATTTTCATGACCCGGAAGGAAATTTTAGAGAGCTTTTCAGGTATATCTATATTATTGATTTGTATCAAATGTAGGTGTATTTGTTCGTTTGTTCGACTATGTTGTTGTGTGTCAGAAACATTTTCTTGGTCAAAAGATGAGAATTTGATTTTCAAATTGAAAGTGAAAAAACATTGTAAATTCATGCAGGCGGGTTGATATTGAAAATGGCCTAATTTGATTAAAAACACGCCTATCACAAATCTAAACTGAAAGCGTCTCTCCGTTGAAAAGCAATTCCTGCAGCATCTGTGTACAAATGGACAGAATCGTTTACGCCCATTTTTTCGCATTTTTTTATTGAAGTACAAAATACGAAAATACGAAAAATTCTGGACTCAATTATGTCGCCTTTAATTTAGTTGATTCCTGAGCCATAAAAGCATATCATTTACTGGTTCTTCCGTCATAGGAAAAGGCCTCATGAACTGGAACAGAAACGGAATGACATGTCACGCAATGCTTTCAAACAAATTTTAGTAAAATATTAGAGGTCTTACGACATTTCATATTTTCAAATCTTCGTCTTTATGCATCCGTCATAAGTAATATAATGTATTGGATCTATGTACATGAATTGGTGATATGATCATTAACACTCGGGCCTGTATAACAATTATTATTTTCATTTTAAATTCATCTGGTTGTCTTTGTGAATGATATATGGAGCTCAACCGACTCAAAACTGGGACTTTTCACATCGAGTAGTAAACCTTGTTTAACTTTATGTACTACTTATTAGTCAATGTAAAACTTGCATTACATTAAAAATGAACAAAAAAGTGTTATATTTTTGAGTACAAGGTTGTGATAAAGGAAAAATTTCTATAGACGGGGAAGGAGTCGGGAAAACAAAATAAAGAAGTACGAGCAAACAAGATAGAATGCCAGCAAAGAGGCAGTTTTATAGAAAGGTGGAAAAATAGGCCGTTATTGAACAATTCCAGATTTCTTTCTCCATAAAGACTCTCTGCAATTTAATGGGGACACATTTGTTCACCTTTAAGTTAAGTCGCCGAATATGATTTGCAGTCAGAGCTAAAGGGCAAAAGAGTTTTTATTTTAGTTTTCGTTTTCGTTTATTTTCTCGTAGAGAATATAAATTCCGCATATTTGTATGCGTACAGTACTTATTTATATGCGCATACGTTGGTTAAATTTAACAATAAAATTACCTCTAATACATGCGTATCTTCTTCACATGACTACGCTCTTGTAATCCGCTTGAAAGGTCTTCATAACCTTTTAAAGGACAAAGATTATTGCATAGCCGAAGGCGCATGGAAAAGAATCAAATTTTCTTTAATTATTTAATTGGCACTTACGTCTACGTACGTATGGACGTACGTTCGCACAAACCGGACTGCATCAACAAAATAAGTTTTTTTAGAATAATCTAATAGCCCAGTAGAAGGATTAAGTTCAGGTAACAAGCAAAATGAAAGAATTAAGAAGGCTGGGTAAATTACGTAAAAGTTGAATCTTATGTTAACTCTGAAGTCTTACAGTGATGGCGAGGTGTATAACGCGTATCCTTAATAGCCGTTTGTAGCCAATCTATTTTCTATTTAAATATGTCCAATCACAAAAGATTCCCCGGAAATTGACAGTTGAGCTGAGGGATAGATTTGCCTAAACATCTTATCAGTTGGTCATTGAACATTAATTTATTATTTGTGGTTATACATATGTAGCCCCTGGCAGTTTAGTTTGAAGAATCAGGACAAACGAGACGAAATTCTTTAAAAAATATATGCATATATGTAACTGTATGTTAGATATGGATGCAAGTAGAGTTATAATTATAAGAATTGGTTTTGTAGAAAAGCCCCAAAAGAACGCAAAAATACGGTCGCAAAGTTCGCGTTCGTAAAACAGCTAGTGTCTATAAATCATCAAAAATCGTTTTGTAGTCTTTAGTAAACCGAATAAGTTTGCGGCACTTAATTGGAAAGAACACAAATTATTTTTAGGAAGGCCATGTATAGGAAGGTGCGTGATCTTTTCCCAACGACCCGTTTTTTTTTTCAAATGTTTTCACATTGTGCGCTATACTTGAATAAAATGAGCCGTTTTGTGCAGTGTTTACAATTTACAAACTTAAGGCGATGTAGGTTAGAATATTTAGAATGATTATGTATCATGAGGGGTTGAAGACCCAAATTAAACATGAGAAGCTATTATCAATTGTTATAAGAACACTAGTTTTGTCGGGTCTCGAGAATAGTTACAAGTCAGAGGTAGCTGGATCAAGTGTACAACGCGATTGATGAATCGCATGAGCGGTGTTTTATTAATTAAAACCATTAAATTTAAAAATTGCACAAATGTATCCCACAAATATTAAAGAATAGCTTAAGAAAAATGAAAAAGTTATCAGGAGACGGTCGAGAGGCTTTAAAAGTTTAATTTGACTTTATGAAACGAAAAACGAGGGATTCAGGCAAGTTTGTATGAAAAATCAACCGCGGGTAAAATAATACAAACATCCTAAAGAGGGTATTAAGGGCAAACTTCTTTTCTTATCATCACAATAGTAAGTTTGCATAAGAACTGTAATCAACTTATATTCTTTTTTGTAATAAACTGCACTTTTTCAGATTCACCCAACGCTTCAGGTGAATTAAGGAAGCTTTTGTGTATTTGCATGACAAACTAGAGTTTAAAAGGCACATGTAATGCCACTCAAATGTATGTGGGAAGCAAAGTGCAGCCTACATATGGATGTGATTTTGTGAATAGGCTATGCACGATTTTAAAATTGCAAAAAAGAATATGCCAACGAACAAAAAAAAAAAAGGGGTCAACATTTGATACTATTTAATAGCATAGATGACTTGAAGAGTAAGCAAGGCCTAAATATTTTATTTTAATCATCATTTAATATTCTTGTGAAAATGTATTAGTGGCTTCCTTCGCTAGCAAACTAGCTTTTAGGGATGAAATTTTTGACTAAATTCGTCTGCAGTTGCATAAGCTCCTAAAGGTAGAAGTATGTTCGCTTTGCCAAAACGTTTGCAACACCCAAAGGAAAACTTCCGAGGCGTTTGATCAGCACAGAATTCTAAAGCGACATAAGCCTGTCCGTCTGTCCGCCTCTTTGCTCGCGTGTCTGCCTTCATTTCTGTCTATCTGCCATCTACGGTGAACATTCCTCTGGCCGTAAAAACGACGCTCGGCTGGATTTCGCCGTGAGGATTGGAAGGCCTGGCTCTTATGAAAATGGGCCGAATCAGTTGTAGGGCACGCTCACAGTAAAACATTAAATGACGAACTCACGGTTCTCAAAAACATAAAAAGATTTGGTTTATTATTTGTTACTTATAAACTACAACAGATGTGAAGACTAAAATTCGCACGTATAAGAAATATATATATCAAAACTGAAAACAAATTGCCACACCCATCCAATAACACAGAGTGTCGAATTTTCGTTCGTTTATCAAATTTTTTATTTGAAAAATTATAAGAAGTATATATAATATATAACTGACCGGTACCAAATTATAATTCCATTTGAGCTATCATTACTCTTAAACTGAGACAAGAAATAATTGCATATTCTATTTCAATATAAAAGGTAAGGAGTATAAAATATTCGACAATAGGTGAAAATAATCTTTTTACTCGATCTATTAACCTTCTGCTCATTTTTATTTATTATTGTTGATAAAGTACCTTATCTGCTAGGTACAGAATTGATGCTGACGGGTTTCGCATGGCATACCAAAAACTAGCAGACTTTGATTTAAACAAATTTTTATTTATTCTTTGGTTTCTAAATGATACCAAAATTTTTAAATATTCAAAACTTCTAACAATTATTGATATTAAGAAATATTCATGACAGACAAATAGTGCCATTGTTGTGATTGTTTCCTGCCAAGGCCATAAAATATTAGCAATAAAAGCACCTGTTCTTCGAACATGCAAATAGAAAATCAAAGTAATCTTTTATATCTACACGTTACACAAATCATTTTTCACGGTGATTTTGCCTGTGTTTGTACTTTTATCTATAAATGCACACATGCACAAATATACACATATTTTTGTGTTTTAAAATCAACTGTGGAGCGCTGGGACTTCTATTCCCTTAGTTTCTTTTTTATGAATGATTGTTTTATTCAAGTCCTGGGTACGGGAAGTAAATGATGTGGTAAAGGGGATAGATTAAAAAATCTGTATGCCAGACAATAAAAACAAGGCAAACAAAAAAATTTACGCGTCTTTATGCACATAAATTGTAACATGTTAAGGTTATTCTTCAAAGACTTATAGATATAATACACATATATACGTAATGTAAATACATGGACCTGTATTTATTTATATTCGCATACGCAAAGCAATTTCTACATCGAAATTATTTGAATGAAGGATTTTATAACTTTGTATAATTTCCATAGAAAGTCATTCATTTATAGAAAAAGGGAAAGAAAAAGCAGATGATAAAGAAATCCACAACCATTGACAAAGGTCGGCGCTTAGACAACAACCGAACCTTAATGTTGAGCTCTGTTTTGACAGAAAAATTGGTAGATTTGCATACATTTACTTACGTATGTCAATAGACATTCTTTTGTATTGTTCGTCGATAATATTTGCAGTGGCTCCGTTTCAAGGATTTGGATAATTGACTTAAGTTAGTTTTATCAAAACCCAAAGAGATTTAGAAAGACTTATACTTAACTTGAAAAACATGCTTTTTAATGAACTTAGCAGGAAACTTACAACAAATAAAATTATAACCCTCTCACGAAATAAAAAGAAATAAAATGTAGCGAGACGACCTTAGCCGCTCACCCGCAAAGATAAATAAAAGCAAAGTTTTTTTTTTCTGATGTAAGACATTGCGGTTTTTATGTCCGAAAATATGATATATATTTACAACTAGGAGTGTATGGTAATATGTGAGAGGATAGTATTCCATCTGCCCGAATATATCAGCTACGTTTTGGTTGCTTTCTTGTCCGAAAATAAAACAAGCGTGACTAGTTCTCTAATATTTCTGCATAGGGTTTACTCTATCTGAAAGTGTAGTTAAAATTTTATTGTTTTGTTCTCGCAAGCTTTGTACCGCAATTTTCTTTTTTGTTTTTCAATACAGTATTCTCAGGAAATAGATTCCGTTTGCTTGCCTATCCACAAAATTGGTCCACACCCAAGTGTGACACTTGAGAGTTTTTATTTCAATTTCTATTTTGCACTCTGCGATTTCGAACATTATTTATGAAAGTTCTTATAAAATATATTATAGACATTCAAATATTTTCGTTAGATGCTTGCTATCTGAGATGCGTACTAAAGAGCATGTAGCATTTAAGTGCTCCTTTGGTACGTTGATTTTGGCGTTTTTCTGGTGATTGTGAAAAATACGCATTGAAAGCTTCTTTGAGATATTCTTTGAAATTTCGTGATTTGATTTACTCAGTCTAAGAACTTGATACTGATCGAATAACTTTATGTCAATAATTAGCAATGAAACGTGGATGCCGCAACATGATAGCAGTAAATTAACTTCATCATTTCGTTAATATCACCTCTTAGAGGACCATAAAGTGTCAGGGCAACACTTTAAGTCGATTTACTCATCTCCATCTGTCGTTGATTTCTTTTAGAGTCTCCATAAATAGTTACAAAGAAGAGGGTGCAAATCTGGAGTTTAGTATTCTCTCTGCATTTCGAGAATGGCCGCAATTGTTATTATAAGATAATGACCAGAATTGCGACTTTTCCGTCTGAATGAACTTCCTTTAAGCCTGATGCAACGGCATAAGTTCTCTATTATGAATACCAGGCACCAGGTGCCAAAATTCACTACATCTTTGAGCTCATGCGCAATCCTTCCTGATGGGTTTTTCAGACACAACTTCTTGTGATTAACAACCAGTTCAATCGATGTTTTATTGTCTGTTCGAGCAGGGTTTTCATA
The DNA here is from genome assembly GCF_014805625.2 of Glossina fuscipes. Taxonomy (NCBI): domain Eukaryota; kingdom Metazoa; phylum Arthropoda; class Insecta; order Diptera; family Glossinidae; genus Glossina; species Glossina fuscipes. The sequence continues at coordinate 374,196 of NW_023998646.1, forward strand.
TCTATGGGTATAAAAATCGGTCCATCGGATAAATAGCCTGAAACAATCTATATGCTGTCTGCACGGAATTCATATTCTGCGTAACTGAGAGGTGAAATACAATATAAGTAAATTCAATAGTTTGAATTTAATATTTTATGCCAGTTTTTTTACAACCTACGTTCGATTTTACTAACAAATTATCATGAGCTCATTTAACCTGCCTATAGACCAAGTATGAAAACACCCGTAATCTTTCTCAAAATTTAAAAATTTTGAAAATATCACAAAGATTTGTTGAAATATTACTTCGGTGCGCGGAAGCATACCATATATATCGATTTGCCACATATATTTTTGAATTGCGTCCCATATAAGCGTTCTTATGAAAAGTAAGCCATTACATTTACGACGAAAGTTTGTCCATAAGAGTAAATTGATATAGAAATTAATTGTATTAAATTTGAATCAAGTAGGTCTACTGTTTGGATATCATCACATATCAGCATTTTCAGGAAAAATAAACCCTTATATACTAAAAACTCTAATTTTTAATATTTCTTTACGAAATATAATATTAATGATTTGACAAAAAAATTAACTGGAAAAGATTTGAACCGCGTCAGTCCACTTCCTGGACTCTATATCATATTGGAATTCTCATGAATAGTAAACCCTATGGCAAGAATGTTTAATTGTTAATAGAAAATTTGGATCACGTAGATCTCTTTTCTAGACCACAAAATATAAAAGGGTTCTTTTCAAAATTAAGGTCTTATATGGTGAAGAAGTTCAATTTGAAGTTTTTTATGAACTTTTTAATAAACAAATTAAGTTTGCTAAATTTTACCTAGCTGATGTTTTGCGTGCCCTTCAATGTGAGCTTTTTCATGAATCTATACCCTTTGGTGTATTATCAAAAAAATGAACAGATAACTCTATTGAACAAAGCGGTGTAGAATGTTTAATAGTCGACCGAGGTCGATTATAACGTTTTTACTTCTTTTTATATTGCAATCACACTTGCACGGTAATTAGTCTTAAATCGGGGTGATTATTATCGATTAGATTCACTAAGTCAGTATATAAAATTGTGGATATGCATAAATGAAAAAAGTCATCAACCAGGATCTACTCAAAATTCAGTAGCTGTTGAAAAAGCTAAGACTCATAGGTGATATTTGATTTTAAGAAAAGCAAAGATAATTGCTAATTCAGCGAATATATGTATATGTATGTATATATGTATATGGTTATCCGATGATTTTTTTTAGATCAACGGTAGAGAGAATATCGAATTTATTAAGCAGCCGTAAAAATATGCTTCGAAGCCCCCAAAACCTTGTATATGCTTTTGAATAAATGAATAGATGGAATTGACGTGCAAAAATGGGTTCCTTTAATTGTCCGCCTATTATCATCACGACACTTCGAAATTACACTTTATACTGCACTTACTTCCTAAAGATAGTGGTTTGGCATAGGGAAGTCAAAGTTTGGCAAACGCTTACGAAAATTTATAGTCGTTGTTTCAATGCAACAGCTGTTAAGAAATTCAGACTGACTCTTTGAATTATTCTCAATTGCAAACAAATACAGACTCAATTATTATCAATTGTAAACAAATTCAGACGCTTACTCTCAGATGATTGAAATATAGACGCTTACTCTCAGATCTTTGAAATTATTTTGAATTACTCTCAGATGTTTGAATTTTTTTTGAATTACTCTCAGGTGTTTGAAATAATTGCCTCTAAGAGAAAGCAATAAAACTTATGTGTGTACCTAATGTTGTACGTACGCATATCTTGTTTACCTGTGTACATGAGCAATTCGGAAGTGAACGATCGCAATCGTTAGTTTACGAGAACAAGCACTCGCTCTCACGCGTGTATCGCATAAGTAAAAGAGTAAGATGCACATAAAAGATTAATACCGCAGGCATCCATTCAACGCGTGTACGGTAGATCAGTGGAAGATTTGAAACTCGTAACTATTACTCTCTCTCTCTCCCTCGCATTCTTTTGCTTATTTGTAGTGTTTTCTTATGAATGTGTGCGAGTTCGTACGTATACGGTAAACATTAAAACACAACATGTATTTTCTATTTACAATGTTGTACTACTTACACTTTCATATTTCAAATCATCCAAATAGAGAACGAATCCAAAAACGAAAATTTTAATTCCAGCTTTTCTTCTTAATTGAAAAAACCAAAAAAAAAAATTTCCATCGAGCACATGTTTTAATGAAAAAAGAAAAGAAACAAAAAAAAAAAGATATACAAAACAGGAATGCACCTGCCTTAAATGCAAAGACAAACTACTTAAACCGCCCTAGCAATAAATTTATAAGAGGTGTCGGCTTTGCCTTCACTATAACTAGAAGATGGAAATTATTACGGATGATTTATTGCACGCAGGATGGTATTCAAAATGGGCCAAGTCGATCGGAGGGCACGTCTACAGCACCACGTGGACTGAGAACACCTCCGCTTTTCAAAACAAGTAAGAAATTTGGTTTTTTATCGGCAGTCATAAACTACATCAGATAAATATATACAAATTTGAACGCATATTCTACAGGCGATGCTGCGATCTTTACAAAAACGGGAAAACTTGACCGCGGCTACCCAATATTACGGTATATCAAAATATAATCATTTTTTCAATACTTTTATAACGCGCAGAAATAAGCTTCAAAAACACTATAAAATATATGGATTCTTGGCCAGTTTCAAATTTGGAATGCATCTGAATATGTCTGCCCGTTCGTCAATCCACCTGTTCGTCTACATAACTGTGTAGCATCTGCGGTAAGCATTTTCCCGTTAGTGAAAATAAAGATATCGGTTACAATTTCGCCAAGGATTTTGGAAGTGGTGTATGCTTTCAAAACACACGCCTGCGAAGCTTACTCGCTTATTATGAAAATAGTCGCGTCACTCCATAGTACAGAGCCTGAAAATTCAGCTTGTCACTTAGTTTGTCTCTCTTAGGATGACAATAATGGATACAAACATTCGGTCGCGAACGAATACATATTTCTTCCCTGTCTTTTTTTAATATATATTTCTATTTATTGGTAACACAGTGTATTTCAATCAATAGCATTATCGTATAATCGAACATTACAGGCATCTTAAATCTAAACGAAAACGTAAAAATTTGAAAAACTTTAATCATCAAAACACCTTGAGTCAATTGATCACCAACCAAGAGGAATGAGGCCTTTCATTACAGAGCGCTCAAGTGTTTAAATATATCTTACTTTGTGATAAAAGGACTTACACCAAACCGATCAGGTCATAGTTCTCGTTATATTGTTCCAAAATCTTCGGATAGGTTCGTTGTTACCATAATTTCTTCTGTAGTAATTAATATCAAGTAGACGAAAATGCCTAGGCACTCGCTATGGGAAATTTAAGTATATTTTAGGTATCAAGTACTCAGATTCAGATATGCCATCCAGACCCTTATGAAGAGAAGATACATTTAGCATAACTTTCAAAATGGGTGACTTCAGAAGCGTTAAAATATTCCTTTCCGGATGTTAGTCGCATCCCGTTTAGCAAACAATTCTGAGACCGCAAGTGCCATCATCTGATGAGTGTAATTTCCTCGCATAAGTATAATTCTTTCTCACGATTTTGGTAAAGTTCCCTCTTTGTGGTGGGCTTTCTCTTTTTTGCTTTTTGAATTCCCAAAAACTGCTTGATGTGTTTAAGAGAAACCGGCTATTCTTTAGAACACTTTTATTTACTCTTCCTCGTCCGAAAATTTTGCGAATCGGCGACAGATGGTTCGTGGTGTCAAGGGAGAAAAGTTCAGGGTGAACACAAAATTCCCGGGCTGAACCTTATGAAAGGTATAATTTAGTTTTGGTTATAGTTCTTCTTTTTTTTAAATTTAATTCTTCCTTTATATTTCTTTATTCATATTATTTAAATCCATGTTTTTTTACTTTTTTTGTGTTATGTGTTCCATAAGTTTTTGTTCCGTTTTTCTTTTCCATTTTTATACCCATAACCGAAGGATGAGGGGTATATTCATTTTGTCAAAACATTTAAGCATCTCCGTCTGTCCGACTGAGGAATACATTTTGGAAATATGCCTCCGGCCGCAAAAATGAAGTTAACGCCTTCGAATTTTGCAGAAATATTATAAGTTCTTGCATGCTATAAGCCCTTGAAATATTATAAATCTTGTTGGTATTGAAAATGGACCAAGTTTCTACTTTTGCACTGAAAATGGAAAAATCAACCGCGTCAACCCAACATTATAGGGTGTGAACATTTAGTTCTTTTCCTTTCTTTCAGGATCACGGTGATTGGTATGAAAGATTCGCGCATGAATGAATATAATTTTTTTACTTGTTTATATTTTTTGCGTATCGTTGCATTGTAGGAAACAAATAAAGCCAGCAAGTTCGAAATGACAATATGGAAGATCTAAAGATTTTTTATTGAATTCTTATTTCGAATTCTATGTAGAGAAGTACAATCACTGCAAATGTATTCATCAAGAGTTCGCGGCTTGCAATACCTGCTTATCTCTTCCTTTTCTTTTGAAATATTTAAGTGGGAACATTTTGTCCCAGGAAAAAGTCGTTCGCTTAACCTATTATGATCCTGATTTTTCATCAATTGTGGTGGTTTCCTTATGTTTAGAGATAGAAGATTAAAATAAATCTGCCTTTTTGATTGATAGATGTTTAAGACTGTAATGTAATTGCGATTAAAACAAGGCTTATTGAAAGCGTTAAAGTCGTTTCAGTATCTGTGGTAAATATTTTAATGAAGAATTTTACTACTATTCCTTATTAGTTTTAATAGTAGGCAGACAGTAAACAAGACAATAAAGCTAAGCACTTATAGTAAATATGCCAAATGGATCGACTATCAAATCTTTTTTTATTCTAATTATTTATAGCCACTGTGTCCATTAAATTCACAGATTTTGTGATACATGAGCTTTCCAAGAAGACTCTTGGCGATATCTGATTTACAAATAAGGTGCGGTCCCCTCCATTAATTCTATTTCGACAGTATTAGTGGGCCCCAAACCGAATTGCTGTTTTTTTGTTTTAATTCTATGTAACCCATTATCGTTATAGTACATATCGATATTTATGGATAACTTGCAGAATTTACTTAATTATTACGAAACGTTAAATTGAGTAATGGTAACCATTTATGAAGTACAATTTCACATACATATTAATTGTACTTTATATAAATTTACATTAAATGTAATTAATTTGTATTCATTTTTAAGTCCATGTTTGTACATACATGCATACATTCACATAAATTCGATTACACTCATTAAAATTGTACGCGTGTTCGGTATCAATTAAACTCAAAACCGCAGTGAAAGTATGTTTTTTTGATAATGATTAGTGCTTTTTATGAAAATGATAAGAGTTGGAGTGAGTCAGCAATAGATTGTAAAGGTTGGAGTATTAAAACTGAAAGATGATAAACACCCAGATGATAAACAACACATCTGTTAAGTTATTATAAAATGTCACTCCAAGAAAATAGAAACTGTTAAGGAAACCTACATCTACCTTATATCTGCTGCTGACAATGAACGAGAAAAGGACAAACATTATATAAGATTTTGGAGCCGCGACGATACAGAAAGAGAGAGGAAACGACTTTATCCGCATATTCCTTGAAAGATTTCTTTCGACATAATGCATAAGATATTCTCCATGAACGACATGAGCATAGGTTTCTCAATAGGTTTTCCCACAAACCTTAGCGTTTTTTCGTATTTATTGTTTACACCTCCTGTTGCACAGAATATATTGCGTTGTTGCGGATATATTTAATGTCCAGAAAGATTTGAAGATATGCCCATCTGTCATCAATGCAATCGATTTAGATTAATTTTCTATTTACCCGCCGCTGTGTTCATGTAAATTTTCGTCAATCTATTTTGTTTGCAATTTTGAACCTAATTTAAGATACTTTAGCAAACTTGCACGTTTTGCTCAAGGCACGAAGCTTGGACGATTTTTGCGATTACTTTACATATATAGCATATTTTAACAAAATTTACACAAACCTTTGTAGAGAATCCAATGACTGGCCTTGCTCGATTACGAGGTTGTAACTTATTTTTTAAATAAGTTTTCAACATGCAATGGATACTTGCAAAATAATTTCCGCCACAAGTTGTTATAGAAAAACGAATACTCTCTTTTCAGGTTATTGAAGGGTGTGTTAATGACTAAGAGCTTAAAATAGCAGGAAAGAAATTTTGTAAAATGTTTACGCTTTTAAAGTGATTTTTCTACTTTTAAGCAAAGCGATTAAAAATATTTTCTGGTTACAAGTTTTAAATAATTAAGAAAATTGAAAATATCCGTTAGCTTTTCTAAACGAAGTCGAGCCAAAAATTTAAATAATACTTGCAAGTAAATTTAGTCTTAACTTTTAAAACTTTAATTTATATAAAATTTTTTGATATTTAATTTTCTTAAGATAAAAGAAAAAATATGGTTTTATGTTGGACGCCTTTACGCCAAGCCTCCTAATGGCCTCTCTGTATTTTGTATTTCAGTTTACGTTGGTTTGTTGATCCCGCTCTCTGACATTTTAACTCTAAATCTTAATCATAAAAGATTAGGTTTTTCCTATAAAATCGTCTTCGTCAATATGCCAAAATTATGCTAATAAGCTTAAGTTTATTATTAAGCTTCGAAATGGTTAGATAGTTTTATTCAAACTCATTTTTGTCTATTTAGCAAATATTGCGTTCATTCTGGCATCGGAACCAAGCACATGCAAACTAGAAGTGTAATTTTATCTGTCTGCTTTAACTACGGCATTTTCACAACTAATTAAACTTTGAGAGCAAACAATTGTTTCGTGTAAAATTCGAATAAGTGCATCATACAATTTATAGTACTTCCATATCGATAAGAAGTTCAAGGTATTCTGGTTGAATTCCGCTTTGAAAAGCTCGATATCTTCACGCTCGTATTAAGCAAGCATGAACCTACCTGCAAGACAATGAAAACAAAAATAGTGTGTAAAAACTTTGCCAGAAACGCAAATATGAACTTAATCGGTAAGCAATTCATTTCTTATGTGGCTAAGTTAAGTTTACTTGAAATTTTTGATTGCATTTTTACAACCATCACTTTGTCAAAACGTTGCACCTCCCAGAAGGAAGCTTCAAAGATCTCGCAAAGTACATATTTTCTTAATCAGATTCACCTTCTAAATCGATTGAAGCTTCTTTATCTGCTCGTATGTGTATTTTTTCGTGTAAGCTTTCTGCTGGCCGCCAAAATGAAGCTATCGGTTTCAAATTTGGCAGACACATTGCAAGTTCGTACGTTAGTATTGAAAAAGACCCAAATCCTTCCATTTTGTTTTTATTTTCTGTGGGTGTCTAGTCACATGGCTATACATGGAAATACAATTGCTGATAATATCGCATCTTTCAGATCATCACATATCATCAATGGCCGCGTTCGGATATCTGCTGACCTGTGGGTGATCAACAAGCGGCATTCAGTCCTTTCTTGACTGCAATGTCGGAAAGATTCAATCCATGATCACCTCTACAAATACACATAAGGCGGCATATTATTCGCTTTATTATATAGGCCGTTCCTTAGCCACATAAAATGCAATGACCATGTATGTGAATTAACGTAGCGAGCAGGTCCTTATGCAGATGTGGAGCTTTGAAATCTCCTTATCATTTCTTATTTGTCTGTTGGAATCTAGCACATCTGCTCGTTATTTCACTCCTCGCAAATAGTCTCTATGTGGCCTTCACTGTCGCAATGCTTGTAATATTTTGCTCTCACGCAATGCGGCTTAACGGCAGTCTTCTATTTTTTTTAAGCTTGCCGTTGGAATATGTAAATGATCACAGTCAAACTGCGAAAATACTCCTTTACACATTACTTTTACCTACGCAAAAACACGCAATATATATACATATATTCATCTAAAATTAAGCAAACCGCCAACTTTATTACGATTTAAACAAAGAACTTTGTGTTCAGATTGAAACTTTTTTACTCAGCACAGCGAACCGCAAATTATTCATTTGCTGAATTTTAGACCAAGCAGAAGAAGCGTCTGGGTTTGATATTTTAGAAGTAAAGAACTTTGTGAAAGCTGGGTACAGAGTTTGCTCACAATTTGGGCACTTCGAGATGAAGCTTCAGTACATTTAGGACCAATTTATTTGAATTTCTTTATCGTTGCGCAATTGTGAACCCAGAATGGAATCTTTTTTTTTCCGACACATGGAAACCAGGATCTTTTACGCACAAAGAGACGCCGAAATTTGTTTCAAATACGTGCATGGTTCGAATTACGTGCGGTTTCTTAAAAAAAGTTAAGCTATTTGTTCTCAAATGTTATATTTCCAATCCACTCAAGCAATTTCATAAATGTAAATAAAATTCACCAGTCAATCTCATCAATATTGAGCCTCCTCATTAAATTCAAGCACAGTCTTTTAAGGCTTAAGTATTTGGCTGAAACTATTCATTAATCTCGTTATGATTAAAAAAACACAAAACTGTGTGTAAAGACGTTTCATTGTTCTCCTTAAAAGTCGATAGTAACGCAGTCGGCAACAGCTGCTCTTTATGCGTCTGTTGATGCGTCACGTGAGAGGTAGATTTTTAGCAAAATTTTCAACAAAATTAGATGCGAAAGCTGCCCAAGATAATTTAAATCTTGCTCAATTTAAATTTCATTAACATTCAAATGAAATACTTACTTATAACTTGCGCTTGATTTACTCTTCTAAATTGAGTTTTCGTTCCAATTGTGTTCTCTTCCGCGGTAGCATTTCATTCCCTCTCCCATCAAAGTACTTTTTTTAGTTTTTTTTTTATTGCTAGCAGGTGGAAATTTTTAAAACTAATTTGCATGACCTTTGAACTTGAAAATATACAGCAGTTATTCGCTCGTAAATATGTAAATAAAAAACGGATCTTGCAAACAATAACAAGTATGTGTATATACTTTTGCGTTTGCAGTGAATATAGTTTCCTTATATACTTTTTTTTTTTTAATTTGGTTTTTTCCTTAATTTTCTTTTTATTTAACTTGAACTTTGCGTGTTTGGAGTTTCAATTTCTTGTAAGTTTCCTTGCTTTGCTCACAGTCTACACTTTTCGTTTGCTTTCTTGAACTAGCTGTGCGCGTGTATATAGTTGTTTTGCATGTGCATTTCGTTGTTGTTGATATCTGTGACCTCTAAAATAGTTATTGTTCCTTTTGCGGCGGTATTGCTTGATGTGGTTGGTATTCATATAAATTTTACAAAGTCTAAATAGACCTTTAACATGCAGTTACAAGTCATGGAAATATTTTTTATAGCCTATGTATTGTCGACGGCGTCAGCTGGAATGTGTAATATGTATGTGCACATGTACGATGTCTTTCATAACTAATTCCAATGCATATATTGTTACCGGATTTTTTAAGTTTAATATAAATTTAATATTGACATTGATTTATGAATAAATTATATGTGAACAGATATCAAAAAAGGAACGGCAAAAAAGCCAACCTTGATTAAAAAATGAAGTCTCTACCTTTTTTTCTGTGGTCGTTTAGAAAATCAGTTTTCAGACTATTATAGCGCCTATATTATGTCGTCTTCATCACCATTTACGTCCGTCGCACGTGCACTTCAAATTTGTTTGCGATATTTTGTTGCCAAATACGCCCAACACTTCCATAAAAGCGCTCATAGTCGCTAAGCAAATGCAACAAAGATGTATTTATATTATTTATTTATCAGCAATTTGACGGAAATCAGAATTTCAAATCTGTAATACTACCAAGAAATCTCTTGAAGCATATACTTTTAGTAAGTACAAGAAATTGGGACCTTTCCGTTACTTTCAATTTGCTTAAAGTAGTGCCGCTGAAACCATTGTAATATTTTGACAGATGTTGTTTGAGGGTTTTCTGTTGAAAGCGTTGTTTTAGAGCACTCAAAGAACTTCCTCTGCACGTTTATTAAGGAGACAGTCGGAAAAAAGGAGAAAGAAGTAGGCAGTGGCCCAGCCCGCGTGCACGATTCGCAAATGTTATATCTTTATTGACCGACTACCCTCTAAATCATCATTTGACGGTTAGCACCTTTTAATAATAAATAAAATAGAATCTTTTACATGAGCTCGTGAAAAAATTATATTGAATAAAGATTATAGTCGGGCAAGTCAGATTATTGAATATATTACACCACCCAATACAATTTTTTATTTACTTCATCATAGTCAGTTTCTACGTGGAGGCATACTTTCATGGTAACGCTTATATGAGCCTGCGTCCATAACGTGCGCTGACTTGGTTAAAATTTAGCGAAACTAATTATCTTGTCAGAAACCGTGTCATTTCCGAACTATTTCCACCACAACATATTAAAAGTTAGGCTTTGTTGCCGTATAAAAGCAAATTTTAAGGAGAATCGTTATGTGTGATGCTAAAAAGTAGATATATTTGATCCAAGTTTAGTGCAGTTAATTTTTTTATTCTTAACGAGTAATGGAAAACCAGTACGACTTACCAAGATAAGGCGTTATGTGGGGAGAGGTCGCAGAGCATCATTTTCTACAATATCTGATTTTACTGCAAAACACGTCAGTATACCAAAGTAAGTTGTACACAATAGCACATGCATGGACACGCTTAGATCAATTCAGAATCATATGCTATATAATAAAAAGTGGGCCTATCTCAAGCTCTTCTGCATATTACACAAACTTAATACTTCCCTGTGGTGTATTGTATAGTTAGCTCTTTTTCGCTATAAAAAAGCTTATTTTTTGGATAAATGGGACCCAGTTGAAACCGCTCTCGTGTTTTGGCTAAACATTATTAGAAATGATTCGGATCGGACTCTCCATATAACGATTTAAAGTCGTTTTATAGAAAAATCATTTTGAGAATTTCGCAACAAAAAGCGCTAAGTTGTAGTATTTACACGTCTAAATTGTTGCGAAAAATTTGAATTGGACGAGGCAATCTCTTATATCTCTTCCCTTACAACCCTTGCTACAAAAGCTAATTGTTCATATGGCCATGTTTAATACTTTGTGTTGAAAATTAGTCCATAATAGTCGTTGGACATAGAAATTATCCTCACCGTATTTGAGCCACGTAGGCCCATTTTTTGGGTCTCACGTCTTATAAAAATTGTAATGGATATAAGAGAAGACAGTATAGTCGAGCTGAGCCGACTATTACATGCCCTACACCACATTGTCTAGTACAATTCTTAGTTTTGCCATAGAACATAAAACTTATGCCTTGTTTTTATATGAACTTGCTATTATGGAACTATATATTAAAAATCATAGCTCTTACAGTTACAGGACAAATAAAACGCGACTCGCGCCTCTTGCTTTGCTTATTTGTTTTCCGTATGGAACAAAGTGTTTACTTCAAAAGAGCAAAAGTATTATTCTCGCTAGTTACATATGTTACGTGTGAAAATATCGAAGGTTTCTTTTAAATATATAATAAGTCATTAATTGAAGCCAATATTACTCAGAAGAGATAGTGTTTGGTGGAAATAGCAAAGAAGTTTCCACATCACGACACATATAACGAAAAACGATTTGTGCGTCGAATGTTAAATCGATCTATGTTACAGGCTACGTAAGCTTCCTTAGCTAAAATCCATTCTAAATTCTTCGCCGTCGATGAGAAGTTTAAATTTAGTCTAAAACATCTCATAATTTTTGATTGGTTATATAAACTTTCGAAAGCTGCAAGAGTTTCAACAGCAAATAGCCTTTTGTACATTGAGAAGAGCAAATTACAACCCATGATCAGAAACTATGATATCTCTGTTTTCTTTATGGTTTTAACATTTTTTGTTAAACCATAAAGCCTACCTGCCCAAAAAGTAGACAGCATACTTTTTTACATATAGAGATTATCAAAATATTTAAACAAAGTTTTAAACATTTTATCGACATGCATATGTGTGTATATCAATATGTGACAAAATTTATATTGCAATATCACAGTAGATTCGAATTTTTTGCTCATGTGCTTAAGTTATTTATAAAAATTCTCAACATTATTTTATGGTATATTTGAAGTGTTTTTCTACCTTTTGTTTTAGGAGAAGATAAGCTATGTAATAAAACTTTTATCGGTAGGCCGACGTTACTTAAATAAAGGGGAGCATAGTAACTGACAACTAAAAAGGTTATAAAACTTTTTTCTTAATTGAAAGCAAACTTTGAGCTTCTTTTGTTCCTATTTTGTGCTTAAATTCGAATTTCGTAAGTGAATCTAAGGTATTTTGATGTTTTTCTTCTTCCCACCAGAAAATTGATGAATTTTTTTGCATGTCAAACATAGTTTGCACAGAGCAATGATATCTTAAAAAAAAAAATGGGAAGTAAATAAGATTCAACATAGTTTGCCATTTGACGAGTAGGCACATGCAAATAACGTTGAAAGCCTAGATAACATGTTTTATTACCGCTTTGATCTTTGCATCAGATAAGAGACCCAACTTCCCGCAGTCAAATCGCGGTGCGACTATAAATTTTCAAGTATCAAAGAACGCACGGAGGTGAAATTATCAACGTATATATACATCCAGTCCGCCGGACCATGATTTATGTAACAATTGGTGTTTTGTGTCGTTTTGTCGAAGCTATAGTGAGCGTTCAATCAACTTGACACATTACAAAAAGAAGGACTCTTTTCGAATAACACCACAAGCAATTTGATTTTAATTTTTTTCTCGGTTTTACGTTGTTTTTCGTTTTTGGTTCACCTTAGACGTTTACTTGATTACAATATAATAAATACGATTATATAATAATGATGTTATTATAAAATGATGATTTAGAGCGTATTACGTTCAGGTCTCGCATTAAAAGTTTAAAGGTAAATTCAGTAAAACAAAAGCCATTGTAATATTGCCTGCATGTTATGATTTGTGTTGTTTATCGCACATTAAAATGATCGATGGGAATATTGAGTTTGTTAGTAAACCTTGGTTTTTATAAAATTTTTAAAAAAGAATACCCTTTGGTGCCGCTCATATGCAACAAAATATTGAAAGTTATTAGAAATAAGTGTGCTAGGTACATTACCGGCAAGTGGAGATATGATAGATTCTTGTAACTTTCGCTGCAGACATTCCAACATATATTAATATTAGAAATTTGCTTTTTCTCCACAAGATTATACGGACCCGAACACCAAGAAATTTGCTCGAGAAAATTTAGTTTGACAAATTTGAACGGACGACGAATCTAATCCTACCATAGCATAAATAGTTAACATCATCAAGGTTATTCTCTGTTAACGCTATAAAGTTAAGCAATTCGAGCTACATATCAAAAGCCTAGTAGATATAATGTAGCTTTAAAAGCTTATTATAATTTTTAATTTATGATCCCATCTGAGTATTAGCTTTTTGTTTTACATTGTAAGATATTATTATGTTATGTTATTTCCATCTCTACCTTTACTGAAGGAGACTTTATAGTCTTGCTCACACAATTATTAATTATGGTAATGACTATTATTGTATAATAAAATTGTATTTAATAATTATTATTATTAATTAATAACTTAAACTTAATTATTAATGCGTCTCTCATCCTCAGTAATTATGCAACTGAGTTCATCATCACTCATACAATATATCTCTTTATCCATTCGGACGCGAAGGATAATTTAAACATAAGTCCGTCTCTAATCATCAGTAATTGTGCGCATAAGTCCCGTATCATCCATACAAAAAAGACCACCTAAAATACTTTGACGGAATTGTCTAAAAAAATTGGTTTGTTTTGGAACAAGGTGAAAAGACAAAGGACATAACTCTTAATCGTTCTTTACAGTTGATTGACTTGTTTTAACTGACATTTCAATCATATAGACAATTTCTTTAACATTTAATTGACGATCATCTTCAGAAAAAGAAAGGAGATAAAGATAACAAAAAATAAGACAAGTTAAATTCGTGTATAAATAAACGAGAGAGAAAAATAAAAGAAGAAAGACAACAAAAACACATATACACAACTAGCACAAAGCCGATAATATGAAACAATTAGGTTAATTTTCGATGCTAATACGCAATGTTTATACAATGTTAAGATTTAGGGGAATCTACAAAATCCGATATTGAAATCACGATGACATCGATATCATTTAGACTTTTGCAAAGGATTCAAAACGGGTTGAAAAGCTCGTACTTTTATCTACATTGGCTGAGTTTTATGAGAATAAAGTTCCTAGAGAAACGGATCGGAGCATTGAAATTTATCTTCCCAATATTTATCTATCAATATAGCAGCACACACCAAGTCTAAATCTATGTTTCAAAAGTGACGGTAAGACTAACAAAAGCAAATTAGTTTCATAAGGCCGCAAAGAGAGAAATTTCTAAGGGAAAATTGCAGAAATTGCTCCTGAACGGATTTTATTGTATCTACATGGTACAAACGGTTAGGAGTTCACACAACAGAGGCCTATTAAAGTATTGGCATAGTAACTAACTAATTGGTTTGGCTAAGCTCATGTATGACCTTTTTGAAACGTAAAGCTCCTTAAATTCTTTAGGCTCTTTGGTTTAACGAAAGCTATCGCGATTAAAATGTAGTTTTTGATCAAATAGAACCCCTTAGTCCAAGAATCAATCTACATATTCCAACTTATGTGAGTTGACGAAATATTCAGTAGCAAATGATTTCAGCTTGAGATTGTAGGCTTCTTGCATTTTTTTACATTTAATGTCATAAAATTTAATGTAAAATATAACGTAAGACGTCATCTATCTGCATAAGCAATTTTGTTTTCAGACCGAATATTGATAAAATAGTTATTCATTTTGAAAATTCGACGTCGCGAAATTTTAATAATTTTACGAAACACTCTACTCTTTACGAGCAAAAGTGTAAAAAAATGGCCGTGCCCACACAAAAATACGAGTAAATTAATTGTATTTTTTTCACTTTTTCCAGGTTTTTTATTTATTTATCATACGAAAAACTAGGCAGAATGTTGAAAACTATATTGGACGCTTCTCAAATGAACACATCTCCTAAAAATGGATTAATTTTAAAATGAATATGGTAGACGATGCGGGTATCGAATAAGAGGACTTGGAATGTAGAATGCGAAAAGGAGAGTGAGATTCGACCCCCGCCGAATATTACTTTCGTACTTGTTTTTTATATAAAACTCTCAGTTCATGTTCGAAAGATTTACAGCTTAATTTTTCACTAATGAAAAATTCTGTTCATAAATGCAACAACGAACTTGTATTTGATGTTTAGTTTGATTACTTGATTTGGGTGGACAGGGAGCTAAACTTGTGCACCCGCGACCTAGTGGTAATGGTATTGTAGGTATCAATAAGTAGGTAAACGGAGCTTGACCGGTGCAATCTTTCATCGATCAAAAATGCTTTCCTTGATGGTACAAATCTTTGCTGAAATTGGGTTATTTCAAATATCTACACATCATTTTTGTCGCTCCTAAAGATAAGGATCCTTCTTAGTATGGATTTCGGTTCTGGCATTTGCTAATTAGTTTTTTATAATTACGCCTAGTTAAAATATAAGCAAAATCATTATAAAAATAGAATAAAAACAAAAGTTTCTAATTGCCATGTGAAGATAATTATGCTGCACGAGTTGTGTAGGATTGCCGAAGGATTGCATTCTAAAACTTCTTTTAGAAACCATGATCCCATGGTCCCACGATCCCATGAAACCATGAAACCGTGCTTGAATCTATCCAAGTTTTCAGCAAATTTTTAGTTTTGAAGTAAGACTTGATCTAAAAAGATTAATAAGAGAAATGAAATCATCATTTCGGAGTAAAATAACCTTCAGGCATGGTAAGAGCGAAAGCGGTCTTTCGATTAATTTCAGTCGTTATTATAACAAAGGGAAGAGTGAAATCGCGAAGATTACTTAACTGACAAGCTTATGAAGAACAAAGCGGGAAAGTCTTCTGCAGAATGAGAGCCGATTGACTTAAATCTATGACATGGACAAAATTTGAGCAAACCGGTTGCAAAGGGAATTGCATCCTCCAGTCGAGCTTTTACGTGACATTTCCTCTGACATTTTCAATGTTCTTTGTGTGAATCTTTGTTTCTTATGCGGCTCACAAGCAAGAAATTGCATCAATCTGCTTGAGTGTTTGCCTGCCTGTGCTTCTTATATTATGGAATTGCGAACGTATTTTCAGAGAATGCCGCTATGTGACTTTGAGAACAATCTTCGAATGCTTTTTTTTTCGTTCCTCTTATTACTTCCCAGCTCCTGACAATTAACATTGCTTCGGGAAACAAAACTAAACGCATTTTTTTTTTGCAAAATTCTCTGCGTATCACTGGGTGGATATTAATGGTTTTGCGCTTGGATTTTCCAACAATTATGTTGTCCCTAGCGCGAGTGCCGATCTAATTTTGTGTATTTTTCCCCGAAAAGCTTTGGTTGAATTCTTTTTGTGAACGCATATAATGACAGCAGGAATTATTCGACGGAGAGAGAAGGGTTGAGAATAATGTCATTGTCTGACTGTTGATATTTTATTTGCATTTATACAACTTGCAGCTGATAAATTAGCATAATTTCGTCTCTCATTTTTCTTATTTTGTTATTTTTTCTCCCTCTTGTATGTATACAAGATTTTACAGCGTTTGATGATTAGTGCACCAAGCAAACCCTAAGAGAATGGGGGTATTCTCGCGCATGCACAACTTGTATGTATGTATAGTTATGTGTACGCTTTCACTCTAGATGATTTATATAAAGATTTCACGACCGACAGCAAAATGAATGGTTGAACGGGAATGAACAAATTTTGTTGTTAAGATCTTATCGCAGCCATTTACTATTTACACAACAACATTTCAAATTTATTTTATTATTTGTTAGCTGTAAGCAAGTGTTTTTTTTTATCTAATAAACATGTCTTCTTCTGAGGGGTTGTTAATTTAAAGTGAATTAAGCGTAACTTTATGAGGAAAAATAATTCAAAATTCTGCAATTTCTCTAAATGAGGAAATTTCTGCGTACATCAAAGACTCTCTACTTAACTACGTCGTTATTAGGACAAAATTTCCCTCAACGTTATCGAATTGCGTAAATAGTGCAATTTAAACACGTCAACCGACCGAGTCTTTTATGGCTATCATCGTTATCCTAAAGAAAGCCAAAAAAGCAAAATAGTTTTCACGCTCTATAATATGGAATAAGTTCGGTTGATTTTTTCTGTTTTTAAAATAAACTTTTTTTATCGCGTAGGGGTGTGGGCGTTGTAGATGTGTCTCTTCAAAAGTTTGAGTTTCTTCCAAATTCTTTTCCAAATTTGTAGGCGATATTTTCATTTTTGCGAACTGCTGGGATGATACTACACTGTTGGCTAGATTGATCGACAGGTCGACAGACGAACAGTTGGACATGTTTAGGTGCATTGAAATTGTGAAACTGGCTAAAATTTTATATACCTTATGGGGTTTTGAAGCTGGTTTCTGCGCCTTATAAAGATATTAAAAAAAAATTAAATTATGATTCACTATAATATTGGGTGGGCGTGGTCAACTTTCTGCAAGAAAAATCAATTTCTCATTCCTTTTGAAACACAGAGATGTTCTCGGTTTACGTGGTGATCGAGACACACACCTCTTTACCGGTTCATCCTATTTACAATACTAATCTGAAAGAACTTCCAATATTTCTGCCAAGTTTAAAGTCGAAAGCCTCATTTTTGCGGCCAGGAGAATGTTTCCAACAGACGTTACACAGGCGGACAGACGAACATGCTTAAATCGATTCAGAATTTGTTGCTAACCAAGAAAATATATACTTTGTGGGATCCCCTTCTTCTGGATATTTGTTTTGATGTTTTGATAAAAATTAGCATACATTCATCAACCATTATTCCTTATTTACTTTAAATTACAGCAGTGACTCTTATAAAAGTTTCCATCTACATTTTATGGTGATGGTATAGTACCTGTGCCAAAATGGGAATAATCGGTCACGCCCACACAATTTTATAACCGATCAAGATTTCATTTTTTATAACACTTTACAATGCTCAAGAGCAAGCTTCAAAGAAGGAAAACATTCTTAATCAAAGTCTAAACAGTAATGTAGCTAAATATGTCCGTTTGCATAATATTCTTGGTAAATATTCTCCCCATCAAAAATGATGATATCAAAATTTCATGGGAAAATTTTTTTTCTTTAATGCGTTCTTTTCAACGTACTCTAAAAGTTTCGAAGGATCTATTAAGCCAATAAAGAAAATTTTTTACGAAAATGTATCAGTTAGCCACATTTAAACCAACATATCAATTTCTGACCAAATTAAATGCTATTAAAAAATTTTTGAATCGATTGCGAACGGCTATTGCTGCATCTGTTCCGATCAAGCAGTACCGAGCTCGAAGTAGGTGTCCCTCGTGGTTTAATAAGACAATTAAATATTACAAGAACAGAAAAAACATGCTATTCAAAAACTATTCGAAAAGTGGCTCTGCTCTTGACTATTTCGCGTACTCGGTGGCAAGGCATAGAGTTAACTCCGTCAACCACCAATATTATTTCAGATACCTTCAATTCATTAAATCCTCTCTGTTTGCTAATCCTAAATACTTTTTTCAATTTGTTAACTCTAAAAGAAACACTTCCACATATCCTTCTCATGTTTCTTTTTTATGGAAATAGTTGAAACTTTGAAAAGTCTGATGCATCCGCTCTGGATTTTCTCTTTTGCGACTACCATTTGTTTCAGTTTCTGCCCAATTATAGAATGCACTGCCTTACGGCTCTAAATCGAGCCAATCGGTGGAAGAACGCACCTATAGCGCCACGTAAGGCGAGCATTTTTCCAAACGCAATAAAAAATTGGCTTTTTGGCCGTTACCCATAAATTATAGAATATAAATATACAAAATTTTGAGCTCCTGTACTATAAGCGATGTATACAAAAAATTGAACACGCCTAACTAATATTATAGTGCATCAAATTTTGATTTTTTTCAATGCCTTTGAAAGGTACAGAAACAAATTTCAAAAATCCCACAAAATATATAAATTCAGTCATGTCTGTCTGTTCGTCTAACCATCTATCTGTTTGCGCAATTTTGTGGAAAACATTCTCACGCTAGCGAAAATGCATATATCGCTTACAAGGACAGAATATTAGAATACTGATCAGTGAAACGAAAGGCATTACTCGCTTTCATTTCCGTCCCAATTTAGAGATCTTATTCTCAATATACCGGGTCAATTTTGATACACATGAGTTTTCATACAATCAAATATCTGATTTGTGCAGCATTATGTCACTATTTGCGAGTTTTTCCAATTATGGAAGTAGGCGTATTTGTGCACAGATATAGTTGATTTCATATCGCATTTTTCTCTTTATGGACAAAAATAACTTATTCAAAGGTATATTTATATGAATTAAAGTATGGACATTCTTATAGGTATAAACTTTTCATAGGGCGAATAGAAATTTGCTTTTATGCCAACGAATTGATTTCCACAACATTCCGAAACCGCATCATCAGAATTAATAAAAGAGAAATTTGATAGAAAATTAATTGCAAATCGTAAATCTTCCCTTCATTTAGTCAGTTTCGAATTTTATCAATTTCTTACAGGTACTATTGTGTATGTGTTTAATTTAATTTGAAAAGAGGAAATTTATTAACATTTTGTCCCTACGCAGCGAGAAACTTTAAAATTTCTTCTTAAATTTATTCCATTTTAAAACTTCTGATAATTTCAATTTGACACTTATTGTTGTCACAAAACCTAAAATATATACAAATAGTGGTTATTTACGAATTTGTTATGCAACATTTAGGCGAAAACTTTCTGGTAAGAGATCAACGGTAATATGTTTGCATAGACTGACCCTTGCACACATTTTTTGTAATGATAAAATCAAATAAGTCGAGAACATTGTCTTGCGCAAAAGTTGAATAAACATTTTTTAGCATTTGGGTTTAACATTGTTTTCCATATAAAAATATTGCATTTTCCATGCACACATCTACACATTAAGACATGCTAGAATGGAGAATGTGTGGTTCCAATTTGTGAGCATTAGGGAAAATTATTTATTTAGTGCTCATATCGTTTACGATTTAAAAAGGCAAATACAAATTTTTATTGTGCAGCATGAACCGGCAAAATTATGGGATTAATGGAGATCAGAAAACTTTTTACCGTTTACCGATTAGTTCTTCATTTCTCGAAAGAAAAAAATTGCTGTATAAGATGCCGTTGTACGGTGTCATAAGTACGACGTGAAAACTTTAAAGCAACAAATATTTGAGAAGCCAAAAGTAACTGATCGGAAGGATGTATCAATAAAATTCCAATATTCCACCGACCAATTAGGATTGTGTATCCTTTGTCATTATTTACCCTTTTTTCAAACCTATTGAATAAAAATCTGGTGTATAAAATCTCATTCAATTAACTTTAACGGCATAAATACCGAAATGTACTTCTTGACATATCTGTTTAGCAGAAAGAACAACCGATGAGCGGAAAAAGCAATTAAGATAAGCACAGTTAAGTCATTTGCACTCAGAGTGATATAAGCTCATTTATTAAAATGAAGATATTTAAGAGTTTCAAGAGTTTCGTTTAAGACTTTCGCTCTCTTTTTAACATTGTACGAAGACAGTTTGACGCATTCCACTTTAGCTTAGCAAAGTGAATGCAATATAAATTCAACTGTTGGGAGAATCGAAGAAATGGGTTTAATTTATATTGGGTAAAAAAGCCGAGTCGAGGAAAATGTACGTTAAAAAATGAACTTTTTTCTTTAAGGAACAGATTTATCTCAATCTTGAAATAACGCTTTAGATTTCTTTTTTTTATATGATGCATACACTACAAATTTTAAAGATATTAAAAATAAATGCATAGTAATGCATTAGTCTATATATTTATACTTATATATTTATATATATACATCTAGTATAATGGCAACAATTAATAATTTTCTTTAATTTAATTGTGGGTGAGAATATAGTATTACTGCCTGGAAATTTCTCCTTGGGCATTGAAAATCTATATATAGAATAAGAGATAGCATTTCACAAAGTACGAATTGCTTAAATGCAAAAGTGGCTTTAACCCGAACAAAGTAACGTCGAACACTTCGCATTTTCGAACTACTGGTAACATAGTGATCACCTTGTTCAAGGAAGGTTATTGCGCGTAGAGTAGAGACTTGCGGTTGTGTGGCTTTCAGAAAGATTACGAAATCATCTCAAATTCATGGGATGATATATAGATATCGCAACTTTTAGCGAATGCGAAACTTTGTATTTCGCTGCTGATTAGAGGTTGCTCGCTACTTTTAAACAACATCGCAAAGACAGAGATAACGCTGAACGAACTGTCCGCCTGAATTTGCCAGTTAGTCCAGAAAACAAAAGAAAGTACTCAAAATCCTTTTGGAAGGGCGAACAATGAAGTTGTATAAGATAAAAAACATCTTAATATCAGAAAGCAATAACTTTACTATTTAGGTGAAAATTTTTACATGAGAACGCTTTGTTCTATGTAATGACCATCTTTGTTCACTTTTGACCAAAAACAATAAGTGATGTTAAAGCAAAATAAGTGTTTGGTGATGCTAAAGCAAAATAAGCAAGCGATAAGCGACATTGGATAAAGCATAAATATATGACTACACTCCAGAGTTACTTACTCCGCAATCAGCTGACTGGATAGCAATGGGCAAAAGGCGTTCAAATCGAACCAAAATGGTTGGGAAAGCTACATCATACTTGAAACGGGCCAACATTGAATATCTTATAGCATTTTTACTGCGTTTGCAAAAATTGCAAGAAACGACTCTGGTGTTATCCCTTTCTTTCTTTCCAGTGAATGCTGCTGCATCTAACCTTACCCAGAGTAAACGATTCATACGCATGTGTTCACTCCGGCACTCCACACATAGAAGCAAGCCTAATTGGTGGAAATTTCTTTCTTTACCGAGGAAAGCTTGATCACTTCGCTTATCCCGAGCGCTGTGGAACTAAGCAGCAATAACTGAAGTTATTCACGTATAAGCAGCTACGCGAGTAGTTCGATCTCCGACGTTTACAGATGGCAAAATAAGCCTTGGTAAAGTCAAAATCGATATTGGAATCTTAGAAAGTGTACTGAACCTTTGGGTTTATTCCAGAGTGCTAGCTCTTTCTGCATACACCCTAAAGTTCTTGCTAAAATTAGTAAGTCAACGGCTTCTTGCGCCAATGCAAAACTTCGGTGCCATATTTCAATTAGCCTACAAAAAATGGTACGTGGTAATAACCCAATTAGCTATTTCAAGCTATGACCCTAGCTTTGAAAGAAAATGTTTGGAAAATACATTTTAATGAACAAATCATAGTTTTTTGTGTAAAAATTTCGGATTCTTTGAATACAGAACGTACGGTATAACTCTTATAGTTTGTTGAAAACTTGCTGATAATGGATTAAAAAAAATAGTTAAAAGCGAAATAAAATTCTTCTTTTAAGATATTTCTTTCTTCTTTCAAATTCATCTTTATTCACGTTCATTTGTCTCTGATTTTTTTAATTTTTTTATCTTTACGTGTAATTTTTACCCAAGACTAAGGTCACTCGACATTTCTCTTTGAGTACTAATTGCTACAATTACTCTGTTAATATAATTGCTGTAAAATTGTATGTGTTAAGCCATTACTCTTTTTCAGCCTAAAGCAATAAGAAATAAAAAAAAAGAGGACAAGCGTTAAACAATAGACAGCAAGTAAAATATTTCATCATTTGTGAATTCAGCAACTAAACTGGAAATCTATTAACAGTCTTAACCCGTATGCATACATACGGGCATACGCATTTTTAAACAATACAACCTATGCGCTTGCATGCATTCTTACTTATCATATATGTGAAGTGGAAAAGTTGTATTCCCTCATATGCAAGGTCTGTAGATAAATGACTTAACGTTTTTACCTAGCATACATAGTCGATTGCAAATAACACACAGCAAACGTACAACGTACGAAAGAAAAACAAAGCCCAACTACCCGACAAGATTGTTAAGATGTTAATGGCATCAGGGAGGAATGAATACAAATGCCATTATTAACCATGGCGAGAGAGGAGGTGATTGCATAAAGCTACGGTTTTATATAATAAAAGGTGGATAGTAATACAAAATAAATGGTATGGAAGAATATGAAAATCGAGAGGTAACAATAGTAACGCAGAACAGGAGTAATTATAATCTACAAACCTACGTCACACACACGCCCTTAAACACACACACATATGCATATATATGTGAATGTTTTCTTATATACGTGTGTGTTTGTGTAATTTACTAAATGTTATATGTGGTTTAGTTTAACGTGCGTGTATGGCATGTTACAATGAAATTGTTTGCACGAATCATATGAGTGTGTTCGTGTGATTGTGGCAAAATTTGCCTACTCTTCAATATGCTAATTCCGTTTTATTGTCGCTTTACATGTTTGTACAACTTAAAAAAAAAACTAAAAATACAAATGAACGAACGTCTAAGGCTCTGTGCGGCCAACTGCCGTAACAACTTAGTGACTGTATTTGAATAAAATGTTGAATAAAATGAAGTTTTCAAATGGCGCAGTAACATTTCCGTGTTTACGCATTACTTTGACATTACCTACTATTTTGGTGGAGAACAAATATCATCACAGGTATAAGTTTTCCAAATGCAAGGTGGATTTGGCAAAGCGACCAACAATGGTAAACATTTTGTAACAATACGTGCAAGTGTCCACAACGATTGCGCACGCTTGTTACGAATGGTACACAAGAAAATATATATGAAATTCTGCACAGTTTGATTACTTCATTTTTGCAGAACATTATGAGAAATGAGTGTGAAATGATTAAATATTTTTGGTATTGTAAACATTATATTGGATACGCTAGCACTTACGGCTGAGAGATAACATCAACTACGCAACTTTTAGAAATACAACGAAAGTAAATCACATAAAATTTAAAGTTTCCTGAAAATGCAAGCGGAACGACAATAAGCAAGCGTCTGCTATAATCCATGGTTTAATACTAATACAAATTGTGTGTCATATTTCAAATGATATGTTCATACGATCTGCTTTAACTGAGCAAATCGAAAATAATTTGCAAGTATTTACTGCTAGCTACGTATACCTCGTTTGCAAATTCTCGCGAAGGTTTTAAATTAATTTTTAAGTTCGTCCTGGCTTCACTATTATCCATGTGCCTCATTCTTGAATTTTGTTGTGCTGCAGTCTTTGCAAACTTTATTTGTATACGTTTACATACAATACAATACAACAACTGTACGCGAATAATGTTCAATTTTTGAATTTTTTTGAACTGCAATAACACCTCCTTCCGTTAGTTGATTCAATGTGCTAATCGATTGCCGCCACGCTGTTTATTTCGATCGCTACATAAAAGAGTTTATGTATATACCTTTATTTAATATATTTTGTATGTTTTCATTTGCACATTCATGCACGCACTTATTAACGTAGAGTTGTGCGATTTGCTCATGCACTTGCATTTGCACTATCATGTTTTCATGTTTGTCTGTTTCACTATAACCGACCACAGACAACAATACAGTTGATTATGTAATCCAGACCTTGAAATGTGTCGCCGTTATCTTTATTAATTTGCTTATGTTGCATTTTTGAGACGCACTTCAAGCTGTTCATATTTCAGTTCAAGTGCTGCAAGAAACACTCAAATATGTTGGTACAACCAGACGAAACGTTTGGTCGAATCAAACCAACCAAGCTAAGTCTCTATTACCTTCTATATTGCAAACTGATGTATTGTTGTTCTTCAAAAATGGCGTTGTAAAATTAGGCTTCTCTGGTTGCGTCAACAGTCAATTCTCTAGTTCTCACTTGATTTGTGAGCCTTGTTGTGTTGTTTCTTCTTCCATCTTTCTTCTCGCATTTTCATTTTTGTGACACTTTAAACAACAGTGTAATGTGATTTCGACTCTAATGCTAGAAAGACAGAGTGGAACATTAATCAGGGATGTTTAACATTATATCTTCTAACTCGGTCCAGTAATTTGTAGTCTCTAGCAGGTAGACATACATGCATTCTTTTATTATGGAGGTATTTAGACCCAAGGTTCTAAATCACGAACTTTACAATATTTAAATCCTTGATTTGAAAAAGAACTGAAATTCTTTTCTTGATATTTTTTGCTGCGCATATAAACCGAATTTGCTGATATTTCGAATTTACCGACAATGATGGGAAAATATTGGTGGCCAGGCTTGTTCTTCCACGAAAAGTTTGGTGAATCGAATTTAAGGAAGGCACGATTGAAACATTTCCGTTGTTTACGCTGATGAAGAATATGTGCATATATATTATATATGTATAAGAAACGTGGTAAATTTAATAGATACTCTGTGATGGCCATCAGCGTTGTCAGCTACATCCCACATTAGAATATTGACCATTTTCCACGGATCGCTATATTATTACTCCTAAATTTTATATCCACATTTGCAACTTAATTATTTCGATTAAGCAACAAGGGCTCTTTGCAAAAATGAAAAGAGTTGATCAGAGAAAAGATTTTGTTCTGTGTTCGTTTGTGTCTATGTGTGTGTGTGTTCTCGCTTTTGTTTGACGGCCATTAAATTCTACGAATCACAAGTCAAATGTGAAAATTACGTCCGTCAAATTATTACCAAATTTGTAAGATTTACAAGTATAAAAAAAATAAATAAATAAAAATAAAGAAATATCTTACATACATCGAGGACGAAAGAATGTCTATTCTTTATAGCCATCAGAGCGCCAACTTCTCAAAATTAATTTAGTATTATTTTTTAATTTCAGGACCACAGGATATATACTAAAACGTTCCCCAACCGACTCAAGCGCAAGAACATTTCTCAATCGCTACCCATAGAGATTTTTTTGAATATCCTGCTTCTGATTAAGTTTTCTATTGCTATTGTTGTTAAATAGTTTTCGTCGTATTTAGGAACTTATATTATGAGACTAGATTTGTTCGTCATCAATATCTGTAAAATAATTTGTTGCCCAACATTTTGGATTTAAGATTTGTTATAATTTCCTAAGTATCATTATGGAACGCCACGACTGTAGCTAACTACTCCTATACCTTTGCAGAAATTCTGTAGAATGATAGACAAGCATCTCTAGCAACTAAAGGCAGAGAACGTACACCAATCTTTGTCAATTGAATTTCCATTTATTAATCCTTCAACCCATGTAAACGCATGTGCGCTATATGTAGCATATGAAAAATTAGGGAACATAAGGTGATCTCAATTGTGATGTATGTAGCTGCCTCAAACAACGAAGAACATGACAAATACTGTATGAGATGCAGGGCTTTGTGCAGACACATTCCATTAAAAAACTGTTATCTTAACTGAGTTGATATTCAGTTTTGTTATATGAACCCTATGTTAGAAAGCTAGAAAATAGGCTTTGAAATATTCGGGTCACTTGCAAAATATATATTATCTCGACTTGCACCCTTCTGAACTTGGGAAAACCTTGGCTTGCCTTACTCCCAGTTTTTACAAATTTGCCTTAAACACTACAAACAATTGTCGTATCATTACTTGTTTGAAAGCTAAGATGGTTTAAAAATATTACATAATTTCTTTTTGGAGTTTTGTGAGTAATACGTAGTTATTGCAAGCCTTCTCTGCTCAAATACAATTACGTTGGCTTAATATCTTAGACGAATGACGAATAGATCTCGTGTTTAAATTATATAATTGAATTAATAAAATCAGATGATTGATTCCTTGGTATGAAAGCAGGCGAGAAATAAAACGAAATTTATTTTTTTTAAATGTTTTTATATTTGCTTTTTATATTTCGACTTTTCTGCAGTGCTTATCTCAAGAAAACCAATGAGAATATTAGCATTCGAGTTCAATAAAATGAAGTGTCTATCCACACATCACGTTCGTGGTCAATTTTTCTACTACTTTCGGTACTACAGCGTCGAATATATATTCAAATATTTCTGGATTTTTCAGCTTTAGTTCATAAGTAATGACCAAAAACCCAATTCTCTATTGTTATTTAAAACACAGATATTCTCAGTTTACGTGGCGCTGTGGGCGAACCTTTGAGCAAGAACTTTCAAAAGTTCTGACAAATTTGAAAGTTATAGCTTTATTTTTGCGGACAGAAGAATATTTACAACGGACATTACACAGATGAACAAATAGCCATGCATCCATAAGTCAAATGTAAACATTGCTCACGGATATAAAATCATATGCTATTTATTTCTAGTTTCCAATTTCTATGACAAGATTTAAACGTTCCCCCTTGTACTTCCGTCGATTTATGTCATTTGTGGCAATAGTTAGCTTTCGTATCGTGATTATTAAAAAACCGTTCACTTCTATTTTCGTTTGTGCGTTGTCTTGCTTTATTGGCAAATAGTCAAATTTATGTGCGATGTACTTTACTTTTTTTTCTCTCTCGAATTGCACTCTCATTTGCGCCGCATTGCCTAAGTAGGTCAATATAAACGAAATTTTATTATTTATAGGTTAAGGCGAAAAGAAACAAATTTTTTTTTTCGAAATATAAACAATTTCATTAGCACGCAGGTTTAATAATAACAATCAAAGCAACTTTTTGCCTGTATTTAGATTCTACGAAAAAAAATTTCTACTTTGAAGAAATATGCATTCATTGCACACTTTCAGATGTACATTGTAATTATATTTGTTAACGCAAACCAAGAGGAAATCAAATCTAATTGAGATTTAATTATATTTGTTACGCTTATATTAAAAAGCGAAAGGAAACCTGAAGTTGAATATTCCTTTTCTACCCAAATATACTTTTTTCATATGCTACAAAGCGTTATGTTAACATATACTTTCTTATACTTGTATAATAGGAAAACTCTCTAACATGTATTCATGATCAAAAGGATCAATTTTGTCTTGTCTTGTCATTTGACTATCAATCATTCGCATGTTATTATTTTAATTTTAGACTAATGAATTGAATTCTTATACTAAAAAAAAAGACCTTGAGCACTAGCAACACAGGCTAATTTAAATAAATGGATATTAGATAATAAGCTTAGTAGTATTAATAAAGTAAAATATTGAATTGATATTCTGTTCTGAAGCTGATTGTAGAATGTTCAAATGGTTGATCGTTCCAAATGCAATACTTCTAGCCAAGGAAAAGTTGAGGCAGTCGCAGAGAATGTGCTTTATAGTAAGCGTTTGTCCACAACAGCAGATTGGGAGAGAAGACTTCTTCAGGATCCATTGGTGAGTTGCAATTGTATGACCAAGGCGAATTCTCGAAAATGTTTGGATCTTGGTTTTCTCAACATTTGTTGGATATAGAGGTGGAGTTAATTGAGGGTTAATGCAAGAGTAGTGTTGATGATCGTATTGTAAATTTCCTTCTGCAATTTTCTCTTTAACTTTTCTTCCAATGTATCTTTGGAGATCCAACTTTTCCATGACATCATCCATAATTAGAGGAGCAGAAGCAGCTCGATCAGCCTGCTCATTTCCCAGTAAACCGATGTGACTTGGTACCCATAACATTTTAATTTTTCCGTCGGGTGTAGTAATTACATTCCTCAATTTGTTGATGGTGCTCCATCTCGAAGTCGAAGGGTTTCGGGTAGCTTATAATACAGACAATCTGTCAGTAACAATGACGGTTTTGAGTTTGTTTTTATGGGCAAGGTTGGCAGCGTGAAGGATAGCTCTGGCTTCGATTATGAAAGTTGAAGTGCTTTCGTGAAATATGTGGTTGAGAAGAACCCGTCCTGTAGCATCTACCACCGCACAAGCAGGAGGCAGACCAGGAGATTTTGACTGTGTACAAAAGATTCCAACCAGTATTGTCCAATACTTGGGTTTTCTCAGCTATTAGATTCCTGAAGACGTAATTTGGAGTATCTTCTTTCTTGTACATAGACAGTGAGATGTCAAAAGAGCAGTCTTTCAAAATCCAAGGAGGTTTAACACCAAAGGAGCGGGAAATTTTTAAGGGAATGTTCAATTCCTTTGCGATGCACAAACAACGGTCAATTGCAGATGGTGACTTTTGAATTTTCTTCGCAATAATAATCCTTCTTACGTCATCACCGAGAATGGATTTGTTTGAATTAAGAAGCTTAGGGACTATTTTAGCTTTTAACTCATACAGTCTATTTTCTAAAGTTGGGAGACCAGTTTCAATTATAATATTATTTATGGGCGTCGTCCGAAAAGCATAACAACTTGCTCTAACGGCTTGGTGATAGACCGGTTTAAGGATGTTGATATTAGATTTGCAGCTATTGCCATAAATTATCAAAGCATAGTCAATCTTGCTTAACACAAGCATTTTGGCAAGACAAGCGATAGTGTTAATATGCGCATGGCTTCTCCAAGCAACGTACTGTATGAAATTTACCCTTGTTAAAAGGGAGTTTTTAACCGAAGGCAGTGTGCTTTCCAACGATAATTGTTTGAAAACGTGAGCCCGAGAACATGGAGCGTCTGCACATTTAGTACTGGTAAGTCGTTAATATGCATCAGTAGGTTTCCTGCATCGCACATTTTTTTTCGACAAATGTGCATTTTTTTTGATTTTTGTATAGAGATTATAGCTCCTGACGAGTTTGCCCATGTGGAGATCTCACATGCAACAGATTCGAGGATGTTGATTGCTTTCGTGTTTTCTTTTTCTTTTGTAAAAATGTATACATCGTCTGCGTAGAGACAGTGTTCCACTCTTGGTACACGGCAAAGAATTTTGCAAATTTCGTTGAAAGCGATCTGGAAAAGCGTGACAGAGAGAGGAGATCCTTGCGGAATGCCATTCTTTACCGGAAAGGAATCAGAAAGATGATTGTTGATTCTAACTTTGAACCGCTGATGCGACATGAATGATTTGATGCAGTTGAAGAATTTGGGTCCAACATTCCATGCTTTCAAGAGTCTTAAGATAACATGAAGACCAACTCTGACAAATGCTTTTTCGAAATCAATTGAGAGAATTGTTACGTGATTTCGTTCGGAAATTGCTTTGCTTGTGAAATAATCAATATGTAACAGAGTGTCGATGCATCCTCTACCCCCTTGAAACCAACTTGTTGCTTTGTTATCAGGTTCTTGGATTCAAGAAACCAAGATAATCTAGATGCCATAATCTTCTCTAAAACCTTAGAGAGGCAAGATAAAAGAGAAATTGGGCGATAATCAGATGCGATGGAGACATTTTTTGACTTTGGAATTGGAAGAACTGTTGCCAGTTTCCACATGTAGGGTATATGGCCAGTCATAAATACCGTATTATATAGGTCCAGTAATTTCTTTTTACTAGACTTAGACATAGCACTGATCATTTGGTATGAGATTCGGTCTAGACCAGGTGTCTTCCCCTTCAAATTGGAGAGACAACTTCCAGGTTCTGAGGTGGATACGCAATTTTCCAGGAACATGGCACATCTATCGATATTATTTGAAAGAGGTATTGGAGTCCTTTTATTTTCGATGAAAGCATTGGAGAAGTTTCTGTCAGAGGATTATTCGCACCACCCTTTTCCAAAGTAATTAGAAATCTCATCTGCGTCAGTTAAAGTTCCATTGGGAGTGCAGATGGCAGAAATTTCGTTCAGGTTTGAAGTCCCATTAAGTCTGTTGATTTTGTTCCAGACAACTTTCATTGATGTATTTCTGTGAATTCTTCTCGAGAAAAGTTCGAAACTAAGTGCCTTTGATTTCCGTAATTCCTTCCTGAATAGAGCATTGACCTTTCTGTATAATAACAAGTGATTCTGATCAGGACATCTCTTAAAGTGGTGCCATAGATCCATTTAATTTTTCCTCAAAAACGAAAGCGTGTTGTTCCACCATGGAACCCTAGCTCGTTTAAAAGAGGTGTTGGATTGAGGAATAGAAAGATGAGCAGCCGTGCGAATCGCTTTAGACATAATAGCAGCATCATGGTTGCAGTTTCCGTTAAATGGCTTTGAGTTCAAAAATGACTCCACCTGTTTGGAGTAATTGATCCAATCCGCTTTATCTAGGAGGAATTTGGCCTGTTTTGCTGGAGTAGCAGAGGACGTTGAAAGTTTAAGATCGATTATGATTGGTAAGTGATCACTATTATGTAGATCATCAGAAATAGACCAGGACACCAAAGGAAGAAGTGATGGAGAGCAACATGTTTAATCAATATGTGAAAAAGTATGATGAGTTGAGAAGTGGCTTGGTTTTCCATCATTTAAAACGCAAAGGTTTCTTTGAAAAAAGGCCTTTTCTAAAACAGTACCGCGAGTGTTGTTTACTGTTGAAATCGCCGCATATAATTAATGGGGGGGAAAGTACGGAGAATAAACTGTAGAGTTCTTGCTGAGAAAACGGTTGCGAAGGTGGAATATAGAGCGAAAGCACTGTAAATTTTATATTTAACATTATTTGTATCGCTACGGCTTGTATATTTGAGCTTAAATTTATGCGTTTGTGAGGTATACTTGATTTTATAAAAATACCTACTCCTTGTTTGGAATATGAGTTTTGATCAGCATTCGTGAAGTATCCAGTATATGATTTGGGTGGAACAGGATTAAAAGAGCTTCTACAATGGGTTTCTTGAAGCGATAAAAAGGTTGGATTAAAATCACTTATGAGTGTACGGAGTTCATCAAAATTATTAATAAGTCCCTTAATGTTCCATTGTAGAATTTTAAAAACTTTATTTAATTGTAATGACATGTAAGCAGAGTGGAAGGAGGGTTAAGTTGACATGTCAGCGTCTCCGTCGAGAAGGTCGCTATAGGAATTTTTCGTGAATGATTTATTCTTACCAGCAGAATAATCTGTACTTAGGTGATTTGGTACATTTGAAGCGCAACGGGTTGGCTGAAAGAATGGATTCATTAACACTTGTGATTTGTTGAGTAAAGTTGAGAGGTGGAGATTCTGGAGAATTTGGTATATTAGATTTTAGCAAATGTGTTGTTGTTTTAATTTTTTCAATATTTGCAGTTGCTTTGGTTTTCCAAGGTTGATTAATGGATGAAAGAATGGATTCATTACCACTTGTGATATGTTGAGTAAAGTTGAGAGCTGGAGATTCTGGAGAATTTGGTATATTAGATTTTAGCATATGTTTTGTTATTTTGATATTTTCAATATTTGCAGTTGCTTTGGTTTTTTCAATATTATCTTCGGGAAGTGATGTAACTGGTTTCGCAATATAATTTTTGATTAATGGTGGAACAGGTTTTTCATTGGAAGCAGTTGCAGTTAAAGTCTTACTAGGCTCGATTTGCGAGGCAACAGCAGCATAGGTATTACTTTTGCCAATTCCATGGGCTACAGATGGATTTCTTTCCCGGTATGTGCGTCGCGCTTCGCCCATGCTACAGTAATTTTCTGTTTTGATTTTTAATATTTCACGCATCTGTACAAAACGTGGGCATTGTTTGTCTAACGCTGAGTGTTGATCATTGCAATTTATACAGAAACTACGGGTACAGCTTTCAGTATGTGGAGGATGACCACAGTTAGCACAAGATGCAGCATTAGTGCATCTTTTTGCCGTATGACCCAGGCGTTGGCAATTTTTTCACCTCATAGTATGTATAGTTCTACTTTACATTTACACCACGCCACATCACCTGTTCGCGGTAATCGATAGCGATCAAAAGTTAAAATAATCCTTCCTGTAGGAGAGCGTGCTTTTCCGTCATCATTCAGTTTGGTTAATTTATATACTTCAGTCACTCCTTGAATGCCCATTTCGCGAACAATTTCATCTTCCGGCACATGCTTTAAGCAAGGGGCATAAATTACGCCTCGAACCGAATTAAGTTTCTCATGTAGTTTAGCTGAAATAGCACATAGATTAGCTAAAGATTTGACCTTTATGAGTTTTTCGGTCTGCGCGCGGGTTCCCAGCGAGGACCAGTAAATTCCCATCGCGTAGAATCGAGATGGAGTCGATGTATGTTGTAATGCTATCTAGAGCTTTTTTTATAGCAAAAGGGCTAATTTGGGAAATTGTTATTCGAGCATCGGTTGAAGAAATAACAATATATTTTTTATCAATAGGGGTTATCGCTGATCGGCAACACCGGAAAATCTGAATTTTTACTTTTTTTTCTTTGGGGGATATATCACTTAATAGATAAAATCTATTCGAGTTTTTGTCTGGCGGCCCCGGGGCCATTATGTCTTATTGTTGTCTATTGTTTATTATTTGTGAAATAACCACTCACTTGAAAAGGTTTGGGAACTGTGGAAGAAGGTTGGGAACTACTAAAGAAAAGTGTCAAATGTTTTCAATTTTTTTTTTTTTATTTTGTTTTTTTGTTTTCTATTTTTTATTATATATAGACGAAACAAAAGCACATACGCGATATGCGCGTTAACCAGTTTTAGCAATAACACTGAAAAGACAGAAGTTAAATACACAAAAACACCGAAACAATTGAAAAAACGCAGACGAAAAGAAAACACGCACTACACTGAACACAAGTCGACTCGTCACGCATTCGCATGTTAAAATCACGCTTTCGTTAAAACTATGTATGAGAGAATAAATTTGACTTTTAATTTTTTCCTAGTTAAAATTGAGATCTAAAACAAATTAAATCGGTTCATTGGTTCGTTTAGAACTTTAAGTTAGGTGTTAAATGTTTGCTTAATACTATGTACGTAGTAAATTCAAAAATCAGCTAAATGAGATCCAAGTTTCGCCAACCATTACCAAAGAAAACAAAAAAGTATCAAATACATGCGAGTACGGATTTTAGTTTACAACGATTACCCTAAAATTGTAGTCAAATTGTTCAAAAATGTGATATGAAAATAATAAGATCTACGACGAGTGTGATACGATATATTTATTATGCAATCGATATATCGAATGAATGCATTTCCAGTCTATTGACAATAATTTCTCGAATGCGATATTCTTTCTAAACCGATTTGCACTTTCTTGTACCATTTAATGCTTGTTTCAATAAATACATTCGGACAAGAAGACAACAAAATATATGATAATTTGGCAAAGTAAGTAAGTAAAAGCCCTAAGAAGCAAATTTAATTTCGTATATAAGGCTGCATATCGTACACCGATATAAGTGCCGTTTTTTAAAGTGGTGCTACAGCAGACCGTGCCCAGAGGATTGAAAGGAGCACACGTGAACAACGAAAATTGTTACTTGTAGAAAAAGTCTGCATGAAGGTTGGCTAATTATTAAGCCACATGTTTTGAAAGCAATAAAATCAAAAGATGATTTTTGAGGATTTACTTGTCGACAACATCAGATAAAAAATTCTTACGCAGTTGTCAATTGACGAAAAGATGAGCTAGCCAAATTAGCGGAGTATTTGCTGTAGGCAGCACACAATCTAATCGTAACCTTTGACGAGAGAGGTCGAGAAGAAGACTTGAAACTTTATTAAAGGGAAATTTTTGTAAATGGCTTATTTTTATACATATAGATCTTCTAAAAAGTATAAATATTACCTCAGCTATCGTAAAATTGACAATTTAGAAATATTAGTAATGTTGAAGAAGTAAAATCTCCAAGAGGCATTTTACCTCCCAACTTCATATAACTTGTTCGTAGTTGACTTTTTTTTTCAATGTGTTCGATTTGATTTTATTAATTATACTGATTAGATTGAGTTTTTAACAGATTCATTTTGGAGTTTTCAGTTGTACTTCGTCCAATAGGACAAGGGGAATCAACTTCCTATTCTCGTGTTCTTTGAACGCTTTATTTATTTATTTATTTGTTTATTCTACTTGTACAAGAAACTCAACTAAAACAAATTGATAGTCGAGTTCAATTGACTCTTAAAGTAAATATTAAGTTAATTAATATTAGTTTGGGGAAAAAGAAATCCATTATTTTTATATGAACTTCAGGACTTTATTTAACATGCTTCGGATGGTCCGATTTGGTCAAATATGCACCGTTTTGTTGTATAATTTGTTGCCTCCCTAGATTCCAGTTTTTTATCATTAAAGAAATTTTGCAATGCAAGAAAAAGATGATAATCGCTTGGTGCCAAGTCCGGACTGTATGGCGGATGCATTAGAACTTCCCAACCAAGCTCCCGAAGTTTCTGGCGAGTCACTCTAGATGTGTGTGGCCTAGCGTTGTCCTGGTGGAACAGGACACCTCTCCTGTTGGCCAATTCTGGCCGTTTCTGGACAATCGCTATCTTCAAACGGTCCAGTTGTTGACAGTAGAGATCAGAATTTAGCGTTTGGGCATATGGAAGCAACTCATAATAAATAATCCCCTTTCAGTCCCACCAAATGCATAGCAAAACCTTCCTGGCCGTTGGAGGTGCTTCACCGCTCTTTGACCACGATCGTTTTCGCACAGGGTTATCGTATGTGATCCATTTCTCATCTCCAGTCACCATTCGTTTAATAAATGGGTCTATCTCATTCCGTTTGGCCAAGGCTTCGCAGATGGAAATTCGATCCATCATATTTTTTCTGTTAATTGGTGTGGCACCCAAACATCGAGCTTCTTTTTGAATCCAGCTTTGCGTAAATGGTTTAAAACTGTTTTATGGTCGATTTTTAGCTCCTGGGCGATGTTACGACTGCTAACATGCCGGTCAACTTCGACCATTTCTCCGATTTTATCGACATTTTCGACGACCGGCCTACCTGTGCGAGGTGCATCTTTAACATCAAAAATTCCTGAACGGAACCTACGAAACCAAAATCGCACATAATTGGCTCTTACAGTATCGGAACCATAAACACCATTCACAATTTTAGCCGCCTGGCTTGCATTTTCGCCTTTCTCAAAGAAAAACTGTAAAATGTACCAAATTTTCTCTTTGTTCACTTCCATTTTTAACACGCTGTAACTCACAACTGAATGCACCAAACAAAACACAGCAAAAGAATTTTTTTTACTGCGAAATGTCACCTTTCCAACGAGCATAAATCTGAAATTGCTTGATCGATACTTTACGAGAAATCTATCAGTGCAGCCATCTACCAAAAAAATAATGGATTTCTTTTTCCCCAAACTAAATATTAAAGCCTAGTATAAGTATAATAAAACAAATAAGAAGTAAAAAAAGGAAGAAAAAAAGCATGTACACAACTAGCGTAGAGCCACACCCACAACCAGTACCAAATTGCAAATGAACCCCTAAGCCATCGCAAACATTAAAAAGCTTGGCCACCGACAATAGTTAACAAAAATTAATTTTCGAATCATAATGAATTTTTAAGGTTAAAAGTAAGAAAAGAGAAAACTAATCCGCCTGAGTAGCCGAAGGGGAGGAATCTCGACTAGCAAGTCAATGGTCGTGGGTTCGAATCTCAAGTGCGGTAGAGTTTTTAATAAAAGCCGATAGCCTTAGATGCTAGTGCTTTTAAGAGTTTAGTCTTAGAATTTATTTCTGTAGCGAAATTAATAATAATAATAATAATAAGGTTAAAAGTTAGTTTAAGTACGACATAGGTAAATCGAACGTATTAAGCAATGAGGCAATCGAAGCCCAACCCAAAT
The DNA here is from genome assembly GCF_014805625.2 of Glossina fuscipes. Taxonomy (NCBI): domain Eukaryota; kingdom Metazoa; phylum Arthropoda; class Insecta; order Diptera; family Glossinidae; genus Glossina; species Glossina fuscipes. The sequence goes on from NW_023998646.1 coordinate 410,770, forward strand.
TCCTAAGGGCAAACGGCAAGAATTGCTTTTGAACAGATTCAATTGAATCTACATAGCATCTATATGAAGGAGACTACACAGCAGAGGCATACTCGAGTGCAGGTCTAACCAAACACATGTAAAGCCTTTTCGTAATGTAAGGATCATCAAGCACTTTGGACCACCTCCTTATAAAACCAAGCGCGGACCTAGCTTTGCTTAACGAGAGCTCAATATGCAAGTTAAAACGTAACCTATGGTCAAATGGAACGCCTAAATCTGTGAACGAATCGAAGTCCCCTAACTTGTGCGAATCAATGAAATACTGAGTAATGAACGACTTCCTTCTTGAGAAAGAAAGCTTTTACATTTATTTAGATTTAGTTTCAGAAGATTTATGGAGCATCGTGCAACCAAATTATTCAAGTCACTTTGAAACTGAATCTACGGGAAGGAAGAAAACAGTTTCACATCATCAGCATACAGAATTTGTGGCAAGAGTTTAACGTGGGTTCCTGCGTGAAAGGCTTAACCCCACGGTGGCCCAAGCCACTTTTAAGCGTACTACGCCCCCTGGCGAGTTAGACAATCCCCACAGAGTAGGGGCCTAAACAGCACCAGAGTCCAGAACAGTTTATTGTGTATGGAACAATAAACCCCACTCTGGTGAATGGCGAGGCCTAGCTGCACTCAATTGTTCCATTTTAGCTAGGAACTCGCCAACCACAACCACCACGAGTACTCCCCGAAGGGCCGCACCCAAGCAGTCAGGACTCACAAATTGATCAACTGACTGCTTCCGCCATAAGGCTTCCACTGTGCTGTTGATCAATTACCACCATTACCCGCAGGCATCCGTGACATGTGTTTAAAAGTAAAAATGGGTAAAAGGGGAAAACTTATTCGTCATATCCCTTTTCCATTTTTGCATGTATTAATTAATTTACCAGACATTTTCTATCAATCGGCCAAAGGGAAGGCCGTCCGTCAATTCCTTTTTGCATTAATAGTATAATTAATTTATTTATTACGACTTAAGGACAAAGTCCATCATATACCCGCAGGCATACGTGGCTTTGTGAGGCGAGCTTCCTGACCCCCGTGGCTCCCAGTTTGTTTTGCAAAGCCTTATGGCATACTTTGGGCGGTTGTTAAAAACATACATGAAGATCTGGCTGGATTTAATCACCGATGGGAGATCACTAATGTATAAACTAAATAAAATGGGAAAGTGGCTGCCTTGAGGAACGCCAGAAATCACGGGAAATTCATCCGAGTTGATGAAGTTAAACAAAACTCTGAATGGTTAATTGTCCAGATAAGAGCCCCTTCACTAAATAGAAAGGGAAGCCAGAGGCTTGAAGTTTAAAGATAATGAATTAAACAATGGCTGCAGTCTCTTTAAAATCAAAGAATATAAAAGGAATAACGAATTAGAAACACCGGAAAAGCGATCGGAGATGTTAGTTCTAAATATGAAAGAAGAAGTACATTTTCTCTTAAAGTGGATTTTGTCTTATCACAAAAATTTTAAGCTGCGGATCTACGTACTTATAGACAGCGTGTGTTAGGCTACTATGGATCATTTTCACTTGCTCCGCTTAAAGAGTTTGGGTATTGAAACCTAAGCAGAACGCTGGCACTTATTGATATACACAAAAGAGAGTTATATTGAGAGACATTATTTACATGGCGACTTACAATCTAAAAGCGGTGGGTGTTGAAACATCGTGCCAAGCTGTGCAAAATTGTCTTATTTGCTTTAAACATTTTCCTTTCATATATTACGTAAGTAATAGCTACCAGTGAAATTTGTTAAATAATATTTTGGTGTTTGTTTACAAAATTCGACTTCACCAAAGCATTTTAAAACAGTGCACTTCCAGCCCCTTTAGGAAATTTACAAATTAATTGAAATTTACCTCCAAAGAGAAATTGAAGCTAAAGCATATATTCTTAACTGTGCAACCATTACAAATCTATTTGAATAAATCTTAACTACTACGACGATAGAAATGATTTGCTGAAACCAGCAGGAACAATAACACCAACATTTCGCCGTAGAGCAGTAGGGGGATATTAAATTCTTATTAGTTTATAAAGCAAACAACAATAAGCTAACGAAAGAGCACCAACTTTCAGGCATCATTGTGTTAATATCGTTATAGCAAGCGTGATGGTAATGGTGGTGTTGCGCTTTCCCTTTTTTTGGGCGTTAAACTTTTAACGAAAACAAGCAACATATGCCGACAGAAATGTTTTACATTTCACGGAAATTGAGGTTTAACTTGAGCATGTCATGAAAATGAAAAAAAAAAAACAAAAAAGTCAACGAATCTTGGACACTCATCATTGAAAGTAACTACATATACATTGATTAGCCTAAACCAAGTCAAGGAAATTAAGCGACCAATCGAGAGCATTTTTACTGAAACTTTCCTGCCAAATTTCAATTCAACGTCGAGGTACATAAAATATTTTATTTGTAGATTTAAACTGTCTTTATCTATTAAGGATACGATTGTATTCTTTTTTAACCAGCTCTCAAAATCTATCTGAAGCAAATCGCTCCAATTTACGTTTTTCTTAATGCATCTGCTTGCACAGAAGATAAACGCATGATCAAATAATTGGGTGGATGTCACGGCAGACACAGAGAATTCGACTCAGAGTCCCATCGGGATCAATGAATAAGTGAAAGTATGGATGCAAGATTCTAATTCAACTAATATACTAGCTTCAACAGAAGTAATTGCGTTTCTGGCTTTCACCAGCTTTTTTTTTGACAACATGATAGGATTGAATCTATTTGGACTTTAAAGTTAAGCAAAAATTTATCTATAAGTCATTGGTTCCCTTATAGCTCGTTTATGGACGTTGCTTAGGGGGCAGAAAGTTTAACATAACGTACCTTCTAACGGTGCGTACGAACAATCAGCCAGAGAGGAGCATTTAAAAAGACAAAGCATTTCCGAGATACGAACAAAAGAACCATTTTCAAATAAACAAAACTTAGTTTATATATGAATGCTAGAAAAAAAGAGATAAACAAAAGCTTATAAAAATATTTAAAATATTTTCCTACAAGTTAAAAAATATTAAAATAGTTTTTTGCTGTAAGCTAAAAGTGACTTAAAAAAAAAGAAAAACATTTCAACAATTTCGTACCACATACAAATATATATATATGCTGAGCTGTGGATATACCGAAGGAGACCAAGGATTTAGTTAATGCCTAAAAGGCTTATGAACACAAATTTTTTCTCGTTGGCAAACTCCCCTCTTAGGCTCTGTATGTGCAAAGTATTACGTGTTTAACATTATATACTGTGTGCCTTGCTAAGAAGTATTCTTCAAACAAAATAATATTTTTTATCTTTTTTTTCTTTTCCTTTAACACATCTTTGTTTTGTTTTCGTCTACAAGGTCTCCCCAAACAACTAAAAAAAAAAAATGCGGTTTTATGTATAAATATATACACATATAGCTGCAGTTGTGCGTGGCTAAGCATAGGTTTTTGTAATAAAAACTTAACATAAACTTTTAAACTTTGCAAGTTTTTTTTTTACATTTTTATTTGGAACGAAACAAAATAAAAGTTTTAATTAAATCTGAACTTGTCTTACATTGGCCCTGTTTTCAAATTTCGCGAATCTTTAAATAGTTTTTTGTTTCTAATGCTTGGTCAATATATTAGCAATAGATGGCATCAGTAAAGTGGATTTGGTGTAAACAAAAGCTTTTTTCAAGTTTTCTTCATTTTCAGTCCATCGTACAACGTCAATAAAAACATAAAGCAGCCACAATAAGTTGGGTCAAATTCCACGATATATAGCAGGCGTGTTGATGTTTGGAGAACGACTCCGTAGATTTGTAATGAATCTCTTTAGCAAAATAGAACTTGCTCTCTAACTCACGTCTGTCATTCACATATCGTGTATACAAATAGTTGGTTTCTCCAACTTTTTTCTTTTTATTCGATAAAATAGTAGAAATTATTTTATTATTATATATTATATTAATTTCTTGCTGAAAAGATTCCATCCATCTGAACTTTTCAGGCTATTCAATAAAAGGTGTATGCTTTGACGATTGTCATGTGGCTTGACAGACAATAAGTTATCGTTTGAAAATTTTTGTTTTATTTGAAGTGATTTCATCAGGTGAATATACCGAGAAAGCACGTACTAGTTCAGCGCTGCTAAGGTTTCCTAAGCGAATTTACCAATGGCTCTTCAATGTGTAATGGATTCACCTTTGCTTTCAGTGGTCGTCGCGGTTCATCAGCACTAGCTTTCAAACCTAAAATAAAAACAAACCTTGCAATGTTTAGCTTCTTTACGCAGGGCTCCACACTGATATATTCAATACTCTTTACGTGATAGATCAAAAGACTATAGGTTGTCATCCAAAAATCATAGCCGTATTCATTATCTTATACCGCTAGTTACATCGACCACGAAAAACAGCGACACCTTATGCATTGTCCTATGGGGAAATCACAGCTTGATAATATCTAATATTTAAAGAATGCTATATCTTAAAGAAACCCAATAAGCGCCCACTTCTAAATCTGAAATATTCACAGATTCCGTGGTCTTTCTAGAATCCGTTTCTAGGCGGCATTTATAAATCATCGTCAATTGATTTAAATCATATACGCATAAGAAATTGTAATTACAAGTATAGCTATGTAAAGCGGGTATAAAAATTCACATGTCGGTCAAGAATAGACGTCATGCTTAACAAAAAGTCTGTTTTCATTTTAACAAGTGTCGTTCTTTTAAAATTTCATGTCTTTTCGAAAATTTTTTGTGCTTTAAAAAAAGTGTTGTTTTTTTATTTAGTCATGAGAGTTGTTGATCAATGTCTTATATTCATCTTGGGGCACAATTTCTAATTGATTAGCTTAAAGGATTATATAACCCCGAGCCGATTAAATTATGTTTTCTTTTCTCCATATATTTTACCATTTCTTTTATAAATATAATCGTCTATCCACAACACATATGGAAACTTTAGGGAATGTTTAAGCCAACCAACAAAAAATTTACGCAATGAAAAATCTCAAGATATAGCAAAGTAGAAATGATCCCGTTACAAATTTTAGCGCTATCACTAGATAGTGGCTGAGATAATTTTCCGATTGAAACTCTGGCGGAAATTTGCTGCAAATTTACCCCAAGTAAAAAATCGATAAGCTATAAAAATTCTTTTTTCTTTTAACTTTTTTTTTTACATTACCATTTTAACCATTGAACTGGATTTGTAAGAGTTAATTACAAATATATGAGCCATAAGTTATTTTTCTATAATAATTATTTGTGGCTTTTAAACATTTCCAAGCCATATGGATAGTAGCATCTAATTACTAAACTAATTTCGGGCTTTAGGTCTATTCGCAAACTCAGTAAATATTCGCTAATGGGTTTTTGATGCATATTTCTATTAGTTAGAATCGTGAAAACCAATTAATATGCCGCCTTTCTATGACTTCGAGTATATTAAAGCCAAAATTAAGTTCACGCGTAGTATGTTCGCAAAGTGAACTGCCAATTTCAAGAAGAGAAACCTTCCGATGTTAGAGCAATGGTACTTTAGCCCTTTGCTGTAGTAGTCCTTGTGCAACTAGCAACTCAACGGAAATTTGGTCGGGTTTCACTTTTCAAACAAGGTTGTTTATGATTTGTGCAACATTGAATTTTCTCGTTCAAGCCAAATACCCGCGACAAACCCGTTAGCTACAGCCTTCGAGATACTTCGAGATCTCATAACCGCTTACATTTCCTTTCTTCTAGTTTTTGCTGCATAATCATCCTAGTTTCCAGGGAATAGTCAAAAACAGTATGTGAAGTAAGTAAATAAGCAAACTTCGCCACTTTACGAATGTCTATCAACTTCGAGATTGAATTGGTTGAAGTAGAATTGTTAAGACTTAGCACCTATAACATGGACTTATATACCTCCTGAAAACTGAAGCTACTTCGTAAACAGAAGGTTTGTCTATTTATTTGTTCATTTTTGGAATAGTTTGGATCACATTTATTGGTATTAGGAGCAGATTCTTTAAGTATTTTTTATTTTATTGTAGATCTGAAACGCAACACAATAAATTCAAAAAGTGAGAAGACATTTGTATTAATTAAAAAAAAAGAAGAAGAAATATTGGTATTACATATCCTTTTTATTCTTATTACTGGCCAGTATTCAGCGCAACTCTGGGTCAGTTTATATTCATGTATATTCATACGCATATAAAAATTAATAACAGGAAGTGCATCCATTTACTTCGGTGTAATAATAATAATTAAGGCACGGCTTCCACACTTGCTTAAAAACTTAAAGCTCTGCCAAAAAATTGACAACAGACACACTAACTTTTGGGAAATTAGTCTATCATCATCAATTTTGCTCACCGTTTCTGGTTTTCTTGGAGATTGTGAGATCTATTAAACTGCAACTGTAAGCGTTACTGCTGACGGGTACCGCTTCCATGCAAATTTGATGAATTGTAGAACTAGGACAGGCGTGGTTCAGTTTTCTGATCCAACGATTGCATTTCCAACAGTTTTTGCAGAATAAATAGTAGAAAATTTGGTTAAACTCATACAGTACAAAAATTGTTAACTCCAAGCCCATGATTAAATAACATATGTGTACATAAATCACTGGCGTGCAAGCATCAGTCAGCATTAAATAAACGTACACGAGATAAAGTTGTGGACTTCCGTAATTTTTGTAAATTCTCACTTTTCACTTGACCTACGGACTACGTTCTAATGCACATATGCTTACGTTTACATAAGCTCTATTGGCCGCATAAAATGTGCAATTTTAATATTGGCTTACGTACAAAGTTCAGTTGTTACCGTTGTTGCGATTACGTTTGGTGTGAAACCTATGTTCATTGGAAAAAACAAGCTACTATTGGGTTATATACAGTTTACTATAGGTTGTAGATAATATTTTATGTGAAATGTATTGAAAAGTAAATTTACATACTTTGGTTAACACAGAATTTCGCGTGTTTGGGAATTCAATAATAAGTATCATAAAAATTTAAAACAAAGTAATAAAAAAACGTGAAAATTTAAAAAGAAGCTTAGAAAAGAGAAAAACTGATAAAGTGTGACGACCACACAACAACAAACAACGAACGCAACAAAATTTGAAACTAAACTTTGACACTCACTACTTGAAATCGATACATAAAATGTATATCCGCCAGTCAGTTAATGGGAGATTCTTTTACCCTTCGGGTCTTATGGAATATTTTAGTGAAATTTTAATTCAATAGCTCTTATAATTCATCAGCTTTTGTATTACGGTGGGAAAGAATATATATGCACCTTAGATATATATGCCTTAAAACTTTTTTATTAACTGTGCTTATATTTATTAGCCGATTCGCGCAAAAATGCTAGATCACTATATAAAACGATTCTGCAATATTTTAAATTCATATGGGCCATTGGTTTTGTAAATAATGGAGAAATTTATCTAGGAGTTTTTCTAAGTAGTTTGTAGGCGAACTACGCCTGTTTTTAAACTCGGATTTTAAACTTAGGATTATCATATAAGCTCACGTAAGTAAGTGTTCAGTTCAGTTCGTTAAATTTGAGCATCCACTAAAGAGTGCAGCGATGAGCAGAAGTACCCCCACGAGTTTATTACTTGTTTATCAATTAAAGTAGCGAGTCCGCAGTTCGTTGGCAATCGAATATTATGTAGAGAAAAATCGTCTTCAAAAGCATTTTTTTTTTTTAAATTTTAAATTAACTTTACCAAACAATATTCTGGTCGAATTCTCATGCCATCATTTGGTATTCTGGTCGAAAAGTTGAATTAACCCATTTTCACGCATCTCTTTTCAAGTCGCCTTTACGCCGTTAAGAGAGTTTTCTTAAGAACAGAGCAAATGGTAGTCAAACGAGGCAAGATCCGAATTGCATGATAGACGCATCGAAAATTCGCACGCGCTTGTCCTCAGCTTGCGATAGTTATGAGAAATGTTATCAGAAATGTGGGTCGTCATCGTCGTGATGGCTTTTTTTGTTGGTAAATTCTGTACGCTTTTCCTCAATTTCCTCACTTCACTTACTGAACCAGCTAACGATGTACGATTAACCAAGGAAACCATTACCTTACAGTTGGCGTCATTCCGCACTTTATTATATCTCTATCCAACTGCAGTAAAGATTTTTTTCGCACATTATTGCTTTCTAGAATCTACTCTTACGTCAGTGGCTTAAAATTGTTTTTTAGTTTCGTTCCGCAACGACGCCATCAGACTACATAAGTCTGTTTTCCTCACAAAAAGGTTCGTTGACTTTATCAACAATTGGTCGATCGGATGCTTCTTCGACATCGAAAGTACACCAGCACTGTACACAGCACGATGTTTTTTGCGAACGCGCGAAGCTTTACTCTGTTGGTCAAACAAACCTAAAGTTTGCGAGAATTTGCGGAAATTTGTTTCATCTTTAAAACACACCGAAGGAAGTTGTTACATACATTTTGTCAAGGCCTCATAGAGTATATACATTCTTGGTCGGCATTAAATTGAGTCGATGAAAGCATTTATGACGCCTTCTCGTTTACGCAGTGTCTGAAATCTCGCCTTCAAATTTAGCAAAAACATTGAAACATTCTCGAAAACGAGTTAAACCGTCAAAACTTACGCTTACAATTCAACCTGAACTAAGAACATCTCCCATTTTTGTGTTTTTTGCTCATTACTAACGAATGACAAAAGCCGCACGACTAAAATTTTCCCTTATATTCGGAAAAAATTGTATTCTTAGTCTTTTTTTAAGTAAAGGCGGCAGGTGTGTGTGTAACAGATTCAGCCACAGACGAATATAATATTTTTAATTGCATTTTTTGATTTTATTATTATTGGCATACATAATTTATCATTAATCAATAAACAAGCAACATTTACGTTTGTTTGCTTCTGAAATCATATGGGTTTGTTTACTTTTTCCTGTAAAACAATATGACAGCGCGGCTGCCACTTGGGAGGTTTTAACCCGAAAACGAGAATGACGCCCTGTTGTCTGAATCGTATAGTAATTCCATCACAACTACATGGTCCCTTAACGTAGCGCTCTAGTAATATGTTATACAAAAGGTTTGAAGTTATAGTTAAGTATAACTAGCAATATTTGCCAGTTTTAATTATATATGCGCTGTTATTTTTCGCTTGACACAACTAGTATTATATACACTATATTTTACACATAATTTATTTTATATTTTATAGGTATGTATTTTTAAATATACAATAAAAGCTCCTTCTTCGCGGGGTATACGTTCCATAAAAATGCCGCAAATACAGAAACCGTGAATACGGAATGGCAATTTATATGGGATTATAGGGGATACGTTCCTAGGTGACAAAATAAAAAAAGAAACCGTGAATACGGAATGGTAATTTATATGGGATTATTGGGGACACGTTCCTAAGTGACATAATAAAAAAAAATCGAATATATAAAAAAATCAATTTAATTGAAGTATTTGAACATTTTAATTAATTATTTTAAGGCTTAGGCAGTTTGAAGAATTTTGTATGAATTTTTGTTGTTTGGCAGTTTTTAAAAGTTCCTTCAATTCAGATTGATACGCAGCAGACGCGTTAGCAATTTGCCTCTTAAAGATAAGACTTCGTTTCATAGACGGATCAGTGTTCATAAAGAAATCGCCAAGCTCATTTGCCATTCTTAAACCTACACTATGACTTTTCACATAAAATGTCATGTTTCCAGTGCTTGTTGAGGTCTCTTCTTCAATGGGCGACGAATTTAACATTTCCTCCAAGTCTGTTTCAATCAAATCTTCATCTTGTGATTCAAGCAATTCCTGAATGTTACTTGATTCTATGTGTTCGAACCCATCTAGCAGATGCAGCTATTGCTGCACCTGTTCCGATCAAGCACTGTCGACCTTGAAGCAGGTGTCCTCCGTGGTTTAATAAGACAATTAAATATCACAAGAATAGAAAAAACTCGCTTTTCAAAAAATATTCGAAAAGTGGCTCTGCGCTCGACTATGTCGCTTACTCGGTGGCGAGGCATAGATTTAACTCCCTCAACCATCATTATTACTGCAGATACCTTCAGTTCATTAAATCCTCTCTGTTTGCTAATCCTAAATTCTTCTTTAAATTTGTTAACTCTAAAAGAAAAATTTCCACATATCTCTCTCATGTTTCTTTTAATGGCTCTGGTTCCTCGGATGATTTTGAAATCTCAAATCTATTTGCTGAGTATTTCCGACGAAACTTTTCGATTGCTAATTTCGATTTATCAGCAAACCACCCATATCCTATACTCGGTTTCAATACCTAACTTGGTTATTTCGGAAGATGACGTTTTTAAAGGGTAAAGGGGAAAAAGTTCTCTAAAATACAGTTGTTCGCCTGGACCTGATGGAATTCCATCATGTGTACTTAAATTTTGCGCTGTCGAGTTATGTGGTGTGATCTCAAAGATTTTTAACATGTCCTTCTATTTAGGTGTTTTCCCTTCATGTTGGAAGAGTAGTTTCCTTATTCCTATCCACAAGAGTGGAAGTAGACAATTTGTTGAGAACTACAGAGGCATAGCCAAGTTGAGTGTTTTGCCCAAGTTGTTCGAGCGTATTGTGACTCAGAATTTGGCCTTTGCCATTAATTCGTATATTTCTCCGCACCAGCACGGCTTTCGTAAAGGGCGATCTACAGTCACCAACTTGTTAGAGTTTACCTGTCATGTTTTCAAGGCTTTTTCTAGCGGCTCTCGCACAGATGTTATTTACACTGATTTAAGCAAAGCGTTTGATATGGTTAACCATAGACTACTTATCTTTAAACTCCAAGCTTCTGGTTTCCCACCCTACTTAGTGAAATGGATAAGCTCTTATCTGCACAATAGATCCTTCAGGGTTTTGTTTAACTTCATTACCTCGGATGAATTCCCCGTTACGTCTGGCGTACCTCAGGGAAGTCACTTACGTCCCATTTTATTTAGTTTATATATTAACGATCTCCCATCGGTGGTTAATTCCAGCGAGATCTTAATGTATGCTGATGATGTGAAACTGTTTACTTCCTTCTCTTGAATCGCAATCACATCAGCTTCAAGGTGTTTTGGATAATTTTGTTGCACGGTGCTCTTTGAATCTCCTGAAACTAAATCTGAGTAAATGTAAGAAGCTTTCATTCTCAAAAAGAAAGTCATTCATTAGTCAGTATTTCATAGATTCGCATAAGTTGGAGGACGTCAATTCAATTACAGATTTAGGCGTTCTATTTGACCATAGGTTACGTTTTAACTCGCATATTGGGCTCTCGATTAGCAAAGCTAGGTTCGCGCTTGGTTTTATAAAAAGGTGGTCCAAAGAGCTTGATGATCCCTACATTATGAAAAGGCTGTACATGTGTTTGGTTAGACCCATACTCGAGTATGCCTCAGTTGTGTGGTCTCCTTCATATAGGTGCTACGTAGATTCAATCGAATCTGTTCAAAAGCAATTCTTGTTGTTTGCCCTTAGAAATTTGGGTTGGGATCCGATTGCCTCTTTTCCTCCGTATGAAAGTAGGTTGCTTCTGCTGTCCCTACCGTCTCTTGAGAAACGTAGATTTGTTCTTGGCGTTTCCTTTCTAATTAAAGTAATAAATGGTGCTATTGACTCGCCTTCATTACTTGGTGAAATAAGCTTTAATGTCCCTAACCGCTTCTCCAGGCACTTTATCTTGGTTAAGCTTAGTCAGTGTAAGTTTAATTATGAGCTGTTCAATCCGCTCAGAGTCGTTTGCAAGAATCTAAATGAAGTCTACCACTTATTCTCGTTATCGGACTCTTTAAAGTACATTAAAGCAACATTGCTTAATACGCGCGATTTACCAATGTCGTATTTAAATTAGCTTTTATCCTACAAAAAATCGTTACGTTTCGAAAATGAATTGTTGGCAATTTATTATCGGTTGCCAGGCTTATGCATGTTTGCGATGGTTTAGGGGTTCATTTACAATTTGGTCCTGTACCGGTTGTAAGTGTGTCCCTATGCTGATAGTGTACATGCTTTTTTTTCTTTTTTTTTTCCTTTTTTTTGTTCTTTTTTGTTTTATTATACTTATACTAAATTTTATTATTAATTAATATAAGTTTTGCATTAAGAGCCAATTGAACTCGACTGTTATTTGTTTAGTTGAGTTTCTAGTATAAGTAGAATAAATAAATAAATAAATAAAATAAATCTCGTCCTATTCCATTCACGATTTCGGCTAAGTTTGCAGTCAAAGTTTGAACTTACACAGATTCTTCGTCATTTTCCGCAGTCAGAGCAGGCCACAGTTTTTTCCAGCATGACTTCAATGTGTGTGGCTTCAGTTCTTCCAATGATTCTTTCATGTTTACGATGCATTTTGCTACGTCAAATTTCTTCCTGCATTCCATAACATTCATATCAGGATTGCATTCCATATTATGCAATATGATTTTGAAGGTTCATCTAATGTAATAGAGTTTAAAGGCCTGGATTATTCCTTGGCCCATAGGTTGTAGCAAAGCCTTCGTGTTGGGAGGTAAAAATGTCACTTTTATGTTTGGATGCATAGTTTCAAGTTCGCGAGGACGACCTGTCCTGCGCATTGTCCAAAACTAGATGTGCTTTAAAGTCTAAATTCTGTTTTTTTAAATAAGTTTCAACTTCAGAGACAAAACAATTCCGGAACCAGTCACCAAAAAGCTGCGAATAAAGAAATTTATTGCCGCGAATATGGGAATTGGGTCATATTTTTTTAATCCGCAAATAGTTAAACCAGGAATAAAGGAAGTTCGAATAAGGATCTTTTGCTGTATATGCTTTTTGCACATATATATTACATATATATTTCTTTTGATTACAGTGTGAACCTGGTTTAGGTGCCAGCGTGATGTATAATCTTCTTTATAATAAGCCACAAAAACTAATGCTTTTAGCTGGTTGTAGCACAGTATGTACAACGGTTGCTGAAGCAGCTAAGATGTGGAATTTAATAGTGGTAAGTAAAGTTTTTAATATATGTGAAAGTATTCTACAGCAATTTGTTTAAATTGTGAAACATTTTAAGACCAAAAATATAATAATAATAAAATATACACAAACTTATAAAATTTGGTAGGACAACAATCAAAAATACGTAGCTCTAAATCTGAAGTAATAAATGATAACAGATAACTTTTTTCTCTTAATAACGGATATGCAGTTGCTCGGTTAACGTTCAATAGAATTTGTTGGATTTCTTAACTAAGCCGCTCCTTGAATAGTTTCCCTTGACCTTTACGAACATTATGTGCAGGAAACGCCACCAAAAGTGATAATGCATAAAAATTTATGACGTGGTACTCTAGAGCAAATCAAGAATTTTCCATTGAAGTACACAGTCGATACGCCTACATTTTATAGCGCTGGTATATATAATAATTTAGGTGACAGGGCCATCATTGGTACGCACTTGTCCAACATAATCCCAATTTGCGAAAACAGTTTGAAATAAAGGAGAACCTTTTAATTGTGTGCGTGCGGTCCTTCAACTACAACGGAGCAATTTCTCAACAGGACACACTACATTAGCTCAGATTTCGTTGGCCCTTAAGAGTAAATTCAAAGCAAATCCAAGTTCTGCAAATGAGTTATGGGACCCACTTGGACATGCGCTCTCGAATTCCACTTGCAATGTTGACAAAATACAAAGATCTGAAATGTCATTTTTCATAATAGGCACCCTCTGCTGTGCACCAAGACTCTGCAGGGGTCTGCTAATTCGAATTGTAGAGAAAATTATAAAAAAGAAATGCAATAAACAATTTCGGACAAAAAACATACCGTTTTGGAGGAAGGAATAAATTCATAGTTATTTTTACTTTGTAGGGGTTGCATACTTATTGTTATTTTCACTTTTGAAAGATGCAATAACTAATTTAAACGTCGAATATAAAAAACAAGTAGAAAAATTATGTTCGAAACTTTTACACCTTTCACCGTTATCCTAAAAAACAAAAAATGTGAAAGACCTAAATTTACAGAGTGGGCGAACCTGAATTTTTTATTTTCAAAATAAAAGATTAGACCTGTGGGCGTTGAGAGCGTGTCTTTGGAAAAATTTATGTCATTTCCAAATCCTTTTGCAGGTTTATAGCCGACATCTTCATTTTCGCTAACGAGAGAATGTTTGTCACAAACATTGCGCAGTTGTGCAGACAGACAGACAGATGGACAGACGAACAGATACACATGTTTTCGTGTATTCAAATTTGAAACTGGCTAAGAATTTATGTACTTTATGGACTTTTTGAAAATTGTTTCTGCGCCGTATGAAGGTTATTAATAAAAAAATTAAATTTTGATACGTTATTGTACTGGGTGGGCGAGGTCAGTTTTTTCTATTTTTATAAAGTTACTACAGCAACTACGCCTGCTTCCTTTTGGGCGTTGCAAACGTTTTGACAAATGAATCATCCTTCATGACGAGTATAGACAAGAAATAAAAAGCAAAAACAAAACCAAATTTAAACAAGTAAACAATCATCATCTCGAGTATCATCGACTAGTTTTCTCGTTTACATAAAAGAGAGCTTTTGCAATAAATAGAAAATAAGCAAAATTTTATAAAGAGAACTTTAGAGACAGAAAAGATAAAAAATAAATTTAATGAGAAATGTAAATATATCGCCAACAAGATAGAGCATGAAACCGGAGTAAGGGCCACATTACGGACGAGTACATTTAGATTGATTTTTTATACCCATCACCGAAGAATGAACAGAAAATAGTTTGATAAACCAACTGATATGTTTTCAATTAAGAAAAAAAATTTGCGAACTTGATACATTTGACGGGCATGTTGGGTATCGAAAGTTCGGCTCCTGACTTTTTCAATTGCTTTCTTTAACGGCATATTAGTCATTTGCCAGTCTGTCCTTTATTAAATGTTATAATCATAATGTTTTGTTCTTTCATATCTATGTTTACACCGATATCTCAATATCCACTTAATATCTTTATACAGTGTTTTTACTTTAGAATGAATTTTATATAATAAATTGAAAAAGTTTATTTGCATTGCCAGGGGATTGAAATAAAAAAGTTGTATACGCCTCAGGCAAAAATTCTTTATACACATATGTATATGACATTATTAATCATTCTTTATTCTTTGCGTTTTATGTACGTATTCCAGTTATGTTATGGTGCATCAAGTCCGGCCTTATCGGATCGTAGTCGTTTTCCTACGTTATTTCGTACTCATCCCTCAGCCACTGTACATAATCCAACTAGAATAAAATTAATGAAAAAATTTGGCTGGTCACGTATAGCTATACTACAACAAGCAGAAGAAGTTTTCATATCGGTGAGTATGCCATAAGCAAAATTAATAAAAATGTATGAATAATAACACAAAAAAAGAAGGCTAAATGGAAAAATTTCCAAAAACTTGAAAACGAAAAAGACCTAAACTAAATTCAAAAGTTATAATGAAACGAACTAAATTCAAAAGTTATAATGAAACAATTAAAAGAACTGCACACTATTTAAACGGATTTTTCAACCGCGGCAAATAATGCCCATCTTTTATCATGGAAATATAAACAAATCTTCGGAAGCAAGTTGAACATGTCTGTCTATCTTTTGTGTGATGTCTATGCATGAATGTTTGTCCGTTCACGGCTTGAGCTTAAGGAGTACAGTGACATGATTCGACTCAAAGAAGACGATATTGAAAAACCCTGCATATAAAAACCTAATTTCAAAAATTCGTTATATGAATACAACTTGATGTTTTCAAAACATTCAACAAAGATTAGTCATTTGTTATACGGAATGGAAAATTTAGACAGCCATTTTTTTAAAAATAAACTGCCAGATAATAACATAGACTCTGCGTAAGGACCAAAATCATCTCTCATTTTGGCCTCACACATATATTTAAGTTTAGTGCAAATCATTCTACTTATTAAGAGTAGGTGTAAGTCAACTGGTTGCAAGTAGGATCATATTGCCACCCGGCACACCGCACGGTATGGCCAACGATGACCCGGAGTGGCGGTTTACGAAATAAACTTTGAACCAAAGGTTGACAAATCGTCAATGCCGATAATGAGCTACAAGAGGTATCGACTAAAGCAATTTACACCTATTTCCTTCGCGTGTGTATTGTAGCCAGAATGATAACATCGCTCGAGGTTATTCTTTTCTTTCCGATTGTACAAGTGAGCTCATCGAAACACGTACGGGAAAACACATACCTACGTCAAGATTAAAAATAAAAAGCAAGAGTGATATTCTGCGGAGTAATGACGGAGCCAGTGTAATCGGAGAGTTACTACGCTTCTGTCACAAATTTAGTTTTAAAGCATAAGCAAAAAATAGTTTTGGTTATAACCCACTTGTGGATCGAGTGGACAAGCTAAGTCTAAATCAAATAAAATATACTAAATATAACTGAAATTTGAATACGTTCCGTATCACTAGATCATGGATATTCTTTTTAAGAGAATTACACTTGCACGTTTCCACGATAAGACTCTTTTATTGACACCCATTTTGTTTAACGGTAGGACTATTTACTTTTTACTTTCAACTTCTCAACCCTAACATCTTTTTTTGACTCTTGTCCGACTGACTCTAATTTTCGCAAATAATATGTATATGTACATATCTACAAGCATATTACTATTAGCTAAGTTCATGGCTTCGTTTTTAATCCGTTAACCCGCTAGAAACGCAAATTTTTTATAAAGAACCATTTGCATCACCGGAGAGTGAGCCTGGGTGAAAATTTGTTCCTTACAGTTGTTTGAGCCTCAAGTGCTCAAATATCTAATTATATATAACCACTTCTATCTAATTGGTCTAAAAAGAACTTCGATTTTTTTCCCTTAAATAGGAGGAAACGAATTTCCTTTAGAGTACATCATTTTGTTATTTGTGTTTATATTGAAATTTATTTTATTGTATTAACGGCTATAATGAAATTAAATTTATTCTGCGGCAATAAAATCAAGAAAGAGATATTAATTCTGCAGGAGTTCTACGGCGTTTTTGTTGGGTTCTTCGTAGAAACTCTGTACGGAACTCAATAAAAACAGTGCTATTATTGTAAACTTTCTATTTTTTTGCCACCGGTCCGATTCGGTTTGGGTAAATTTTAGAGAGCAGACAAAATATGGTTCGAGTAATTGACGTACGTTTATGAGCAAACAGACTGAAAAAGAACGGTATGCTGCTCATTTTCACTAACCTAGTCTGCACTAAATATGCTCGAATATGCTTCTTTTCCGGCTTTTATTGCGGACGTCATAACTAATCTAATTAAAGTTGTGTGTTTCCAATAAATTTCCTGGACCTAAGAGAATATTGCTTAATCAAAAGTGCCAGTTTATAGCCACTTTGTGACTTTTTTTCCATATCGCAAAATCCTCATAACTTGACTTTGAGACTTGTTTTTGTCTCTTTCTTTTAAATGCAAAAGAATTTTCAACTAAAGATACAACGACTTCGTTTTATTGTTCACCAGTCTGTAAAAAAATATTTACGTACATCTGTGCTTTCAAATACAGACACCCGAATCAGTTCTTATTCAGTTTTTAAAGCGAGTTCAGAAAAGTCACCCCACTTTTAGTGAATACATATATGATATTAAGCATTTAGATTGTATTTTCGAATATTTAAAGGCTACCTTAGGTTTGCTGCCGGTCGGACAGTATAGCGAGCATTGACGAAATGAGGCGAAATACGAGAGAATTTTGACGTGAGTCAGGGACTATTAAATAACTTATGTGTTGCAGGTATGGGACGTTTAGAAGTAAGAAGAAAAAGAAATCAATTGTCTTCATTCTTGCAAACAACGTCTTATATGAAAACTTGACTAAAGTTGTTGACTAAGTATTTGCGGGATATAGGTAAAAATTTTGCAATTCTGATATGTTGTGGACATAACGCATGATGCACATAAATATTTGTTTATTCTTGTCCTTGACACATATAACTCATGGCAATGACAGATGCCATGGTAGAAGTATTTTATCCCCAGTTCTCCAACTTTTGCAAAGAAAATAGTCAGACGTTCTGCAACCGTTTATACGTGATTATATGTACATTAAGCATATATGTATGTGTTTAAATATACAGAAGAATGTAAAAGCCGTTGAAGCAATAGTAGGCATCTGTCTGTGAAGAAACGAATGAAGCCTTTATAAAATATTTAAGAAATCCTTAAGAGCATATAATTATGTCCTTGTATGTGTGCTCTCGTCCTTATGTAGTTATTTAGCGTATCGTTGTCTAAGTTTGTTTGCTTGTTGTTATATGGTTAGTTAAAGTCATAGCTGACTAGAAGAAGAATTTCACATGTTTACCTAACTAAACGGTAATGGGAAGACCCAGTGGTTATCTCGTCTTTTCATTTCATCTTGTTTTCTTCTTTTTTTGAAACCCTACATGAATATTTATGATTATAATTCTAGACATTGTTTGATAACGTCTATGCTCATAACCATGGGAACCTATCATATATTCAACATCATTGCATATCAAAAAAAAAGCATGATGAAGAACATCATAACTGTTGCTGGCTTTAGTGGGTTGCGGTCTGCAAAAGTGAAAATTAGTAGACTTACCTTTTCTCTTGAAAGAACTGTAAAACTGCTGAAATGTTACACTTTGAAGGGAAATGAAGGGAGAAGCGAAGTAAATACAAAAACTGGAAGAATTTGTCGCTCCTCGGCGAATCTCAGATAAAATTTAAAAATTTTAAAAAGAAACTGCTCACATTTCGATTTGTAGACGAAATTATTAAAAATATTAAAATACCCATATTATTAATATTAAAATACCCATATTAAATATTAAATATACCCATATTAAATATTAATAATATTAAAAATAATATTAAAAATACCCATAGCTTCCTTCCGGACGACTGAAGACATATTTATGGAAAGTTGTCATTCGAACTCCAACTTGACACATGAAATTGAAACAAAATTGCTTACAGAAAATCTCAGACTTTATAGTAAATTTTCTAAATACACATGCAGGTGGGCGAACAAATCAAATTAAATCGGCTTAAAATTCCTTTTGTATGCTAGATTATAATTTAATTTAATTAGTATTTTTAGTTCTTACAAACAACCTCCCATCTTCCTTCTCACCTGAATAATAGGTGTGCAAATAGTGAACTACAAAATTGCTTGGAAAGCAAAAATGTTACATTCGTATTCCTAATTTCTGCCATTATAAAGTAAAACGTATGTATTTACATTCTGCTAACATTCTTTTAATGAATTTTACGCAGTTGCGATGCAGAGAGCGGTACAAGAAAGTGAGCTCTCCACGTATAATGTTTTCTAAGAACAGCTAAGGGCTGTTCGAGTCGTAAAGCTATAGTTAATAGGGTACATATAATAAGTTTGAAATAGTATGATACAGTATGATAAACGATCGCTTCTCGAAGGGCTTGAAAAATTTAGGAACACTAGACAAATTTCTGAAATGCTATCAAAAATCATTTGATTAGAAGATTCATTTACGAATTTCAAAAAGGTTCAGTTTCAAGAAATCACTGAGACAAAGATAATTGTGTGCTACATTATTCATCATCGAAACTCGTAGGGATAGATAATAATGGCCCTGTCCCTGTGTAATAATTTTGATGCTAAGCAAAAATTTTAGTCAAATTATTCGGATTACAGGTAATCACTATTGGAGATGCTTAACACTAAACGTACCGCGCGCGGTCAAATGACCGTTTTTAAACTTTCGTTTAAAATTTCTCACATAAAACGTTATCGTATCATCATGCATCTTATTGACTTTTCCTGAAATATACATACAAACAATTTTTCAATATTTACAACTTTTTTTAATGTGTATTTTCCGAAAAAAAATTATACCATGTCTAGTCGACCGGGCGCGGTCATTTGACCGCTTGAAAAATTTATGTTATTTATGACTATATTCTTCGATAATCTTGTTCTTGAAATTGTTTTAGGAGTCTGCAATGTAATTGTAGACAATCTACAATCTAATCAATGTGTCCGACATTCGTGGAATATCAACTTATTAGACAAAATAAATAACATCGACGGGGATTGTTCGGAAGATGATCAAGAAGTTTACGGTATTGATGATGATACTGCAGAAAATTATTGTGACTTATTTGACAGTGAAACAGACGAAGACAAAATTTTGAATATACGTAGAGGACAGGAAAGAAAGACATTTATAGTTAGTTTCGAAAGTGCAAATGGGGAAGAAATTGAAACTGCTATGAACGGAACTCTTTGAAAAAAAATAAAAGAAGGGTCTAACAGTGGAAGAACATCGATTTGTAATATTTTCAAGGAAATATCAGGATCGACAGGATACGCTAAACGAAATATTATGAAGGGCAGAGCATTTTCAGGATTTTCTTTGATTATTGATCATAAAATGAATTAACATGTAAGAGAATATGCGGAATCAGAGGCTTTTCGAGTGTTGAAAACGAAATGGAATTTATCTATTGCAAAATTATATGCTTTTATTGGACTTCTATATGCACGCGGCGCATATGAGGCTAAAAATATTAATTTGTCATATTTATGGAACAAGAAATGGGGTCCGTCCTTTTTCTCGACAACTATGAGTCGAAATGACTTCGCAGAAATCATGAGATTTATTCTATTTGACAACAAAAATCAACGAAGCCAACGCTTACAAAACGATAAGTTCGCATTGATTTCTCAAGTTTGGTATAAATTTATCGAAAACAGCCAGAACTGTTATAAACCAGGAGCATATCTTACTATAGATGAACAATTGTTTCCTACAAAAGCACGTTGTAGATTTACTCAATATATGCCCAATAAACCGGACAAATTTGGTATACAATTCTGATTAGCTTCCGATGTAACTAGTAAATATATAGTAAACGGCTTTCCATATTTGGGAAAAGATGAAGGGAGAGAATCATCAATCTCACTTGGAGAGTTCGTAACTTTGAAATTAGCAGAACCATATACGGGCCATGGGAGAAATATATGAGTTGACAATTTTTTTACAAGTGCGTCATTAGCGAGTAAACTTCTAACAAAAAGAACTACTCTTGTTGGAACTATCCGGAGAAATAAAAGAGAGCTACCAAAATTAGCGAGACAGGCAAAGGATAGTATGACACGCTTCTCAACAATATTATACAAATCGAAAGATTTTATTCTTACAATTTATAAAGCTAAACCAAATAAAAAAGTATTGATACTTAGTTCAATGCATTCATCCGTTGAAATTGAAAAAAATGACACCCTTATACCAGAGACAATTAGAGTTTATAATAGTACAAAATTCGGTGTAGATGTAACCGACCAAATGGCCAACGGGTGAGGATATATCGAGGCAAGAGTTTTTGTTTCAGTTGGCAGAAGAACTTGGGACCGAATATCAGAAAGAAAAAGAAATAAGCCAAGAATGCTCATCAAAAACAATAATAAACACAAACACTGTTTCTTCTGAACGGAGATCTTGTCAAATAAGATATTGTTAAGTCAATAAAACAAACAAAATTTCTATAAAATGTAAAAAATACGCACGTGGAAAATGTAGAATACAAAATGCTGTAATTTGTAAAAAATGTGATGAAAATGCATAAAAGTAAATAAAACATACAACATCGAAAAGCGGGGAACGAGTTTTTAATGTAGCATCAGAAAAATATTTTGTTTACTATCTACTTTATATATGTTTTTTTGACGCGGTAATTTGACCGCTCACGGTAGAAATAGGTATACATGGAATGTCGGTAGCTTTAGTGTTAACAAGATCAATCATGAGAACAGTCAAATGAGCCATCACTATTCAAAAAGATGCTTGATGAAGTGACGTAAAATCTAATCGTTTTTGAATAAAGTTTCTTCAACAGCGAAATTTGATGCGGATACGGAACGGAAACATTCATCGAATTCTTTGAGTAAGCTCAGTGAACCAAACGTGTCGGCGTTACATACTTGATCATGCCATACACGAGTGTTAAGTGAACTGCTAGAAATGTTAAGCCTTATAACTTAAACATAGATGGAAAATGATATTTGTGGCTATTATTTCGGACAAGGTGTCATTGATGTGAGATGATATTGTAAGGGGTTTCATGAAATCTTTGGATTCATCATCATTCCAACACGTCACGTGAATGTTTGTAGAAAATGGTATGACATATCCCAACATCAATAATAACAGATTGAAAATGGTACGGAAGTATTTTCGTTTAGGCAGATTAGACTTTTATTAATAAGAGGTGACGTAATCAAAATACGAGTGGGCTTTTATAAATCACTGTAATCAGGCGCCTTATGATATCGTTATCATTAGGAGTTGTAGGTGATAAAAGAAGTTGTAATAGGGATGTTGAGCAAAACGATTATGGAACAATCTCAATTAGCCATGAGCAACTCAAAATCAGCGCAAAGCAGTGATCTATGCGACAGTAAAAGTGGTTATAAAATGTTTACAATCAATCATTATCGATTTGGGATTGAGACACTGGGAAAAGCGATAAGGGTATTTTCCCAAAATAATCGTATAATTATAATTTGTGTGCATTGTTGTTAACAGAAGGACCAATTAAAAAAATAGGATACTTTTTAAAAAAGGTCCTTCCTTCACTGGTCAGACAATTACTTTTATAGATCATTGTAGCAAGTTGAAATAGCTCGAATTATTATCGAATTGATTATCCATATATAAAGGGAATGATGTCTCGCTTTGATATTGGTGGTTCGAAACTATCCAAATGTTTGAAAGATAGCTTAGATATCTTGTTGTACACTTAGTATGATAAGGGCTTCTTATCATCGGCCTGCTTAGTTTCTTTGCATATTTTCCTAAATGAAAAAATTCCAAATATTCTGTAGAACTGCACACATGTAATTAAGCTCTTTTAGCTTGTTTTTCTTAATTATGCGTCAGAGATTCTATAATCATAATTATGTTTTTACTTCTGTTTCACTCTTTTCGCTAGTAAATATTTGCATATTTGCAGATAACATTTTTTAATGAACTGAAATGAAATCATTTAATCATAGCTTGCCCGTTTGGAGTATACCGTTCACTGAAAACCACTAACAGTTAACCTTTTAACCGAACACCGTATGTTGTCACTAATGCGTGAATAGTCATACACATAATGAACGTTCAATGATATGATTGCATAAAGTTTGTACGTAAACAAACAGTAATGACACCATATCATAGCGGCAATATGTTTGTGAATTAACAACATAAACATAAAACTCGAACGCAAATCCGACTGAAGTAAGCGAAGAGGTGGAGATGGACAAAGTTCATAGATTACATGAAAATCAAACTGCATGTAAGTTTGGTAGATCGGAATATCACAAACTTTTTAAATCGCGCAATCACTCAAGGCCCACGGGACGCACAACCGAAAAACTAATTTTTCATGACATGTAAATCCAATTTACTGACGGCGCTATTTACGAAAACAAAAAAAAACGGTTTAAAACTATGGACTGTAAATAACAATCCTATGTACTGTTGTTGGTTTTAATTTTCTTCATTAGCATCGAAACGGTTTTGTCGTTGCCCTTCTTAATCCTTCGCAAAAGAGGCTTCTAAAACGCAAGAGGTTCCGTGGACCATTTTTAAAGACGGTGACAAAGAGATTAGTTTCATCTACAAGTTTTTGAAGAAAAACAGGGGTAAAATAATGCAGGAAATATCTATACGCTGTGTCTAAATTGGCTATATTCGGATCTAATGTGCTGGCCTGTGGTTATTTTAAAGGCATCCTAAGACAAATGATTTTTCCTACATAAGGCCATGCCTGTTAAATAAATTTCTGCAGTTATTTTAGCTTTTATCCTTCATGCTTTCCATAAGACACTTACAAAGTTCATCCGCGTCATTTTTTCATACGTTTTACCAGTAAGTTACCAGGTAAAACACTATAAATGTGTATTTGGTTTCCCCATTTTTAAGAATTTGGCTTCTTAGCGAATATACTAGTTTTCATAAGAACTCAAATTGACAAATGTGAGATTTTCGTAAAAATATTAATAACTTCAATCAAAAGGATCAAGAAAATATGAAGATAATAATAAGTGTTTCACAAAATAACCTGAAGTTCACTGATCTTGTGTAGGACCAATTATGCATATTGATATATTTCTACGTCGTTTTTCTTGGCTAAATTTATCAACTTATACAAAAATATAAATATTATTCGAGAACAATTTTTCGGACATGTTTTTATTACTTTTTGTACATAAACAGATAAGAGGTTTTAAATATACGGTGTAGATCTACATCTCTATGCATTTAAAGTTTAAAATAAGCGCTTTCTCTTCAAAAAAAAAACATTGATAAACCGTTATTTACACATTTAACAGCAAAGTGGTAACACAATTGTTTGCTTGACGTCAGTCACGATTGTATGAAAGTATGTCGGGAAGTAGATTATGATCGTTCCTTTAAAAACAATTAATAAAAAAGACATTTACGTAGCGTTCTGTATTCGCTTAAACTAAGACTCGCTACAAAATAAGTGTTTCATATACGCGCGCTTTAAACTTTTTTCCGTGAAACGTAAGATAATTGTTTTATTTGCACACGTAAAAAATAAACGTTGTATGCCTTATTAGGTATATGTGCATGCTTAGCATAATCATACAAACGATTCAACCAAAAACCTTCTATTCTTCTAACCATTATTATATGTCCCTATATTTCAAAGTCGAGAAATAATGAATCCTTTGACTCTGTATTTAGCAATAATTTGCATCAAGCTTGAGGATTTTTGCCATTCACTCTCCGGTTGTCTTTTAGCATTCCAAAAACAACGCAAACTCTAAAATCATGTGGAAACACACATATCTGTCAATTTTTAGGAACAATCTAAACCATTCTGAATGAAAGTAAAGTTATTTTGGATTAGAACGTATTCGATGTTCGTCTCGTTTCTGTTCTTCTTATAGGTTTTTATATTTGCGGAGACTCGTAAACTACCGTCTGCTCAATTAGGTAACGTCTGCGATAAACATTCCACCGTCGGAAGAAATGAATATATCGCCTAAAAATTTGCAATTGAAAGTGAAAACGATTGAAACCGGTCAAAGGATATGCCTACACCGCCCATAAGCCTATGCAACAAAAAGTGAAAACACCTTTTCTTTAAAGTAAAACACACCACTTAAATTTTCTTTATAATTCTGAAAGTAGAAAAAATCAGCCTCACCCACCCACTATATTAAATTGTGAAAATGTAGTTCTTTTCCTTTCGTCTTTTTTAGGATACGGCAATCGTGGGTTCAAATCTAAAGTGTGGTAGAGTTTTTAATAAAGCCGATAGCCTGAGATGCTAGTGCTTTACGACTTTAGTCTTTGGATTTAATTCCCTTGTTAAAACAGCTGTAATAGTAATAATAACAATAATAATAATAATATTATAAAAGATTCGATCATACCTGAATTTAATTTTCTTGCTTGCTTTTCTTTATTTCTTTGAATTTGACTGTTAAAAAGGATTGACGTCCCTAAGTGCTATCATTTGCTTGGTCAATGAATGTTAAATTACTTAGATCACAAGTCAATAAAATCAAATATTTTCTTTTGCAAAATATTGCGAAATTGCAGTCAGTGGAAATGTGTTTAGCCATCCTTGAAATGGAAGGCTCATTTACAGGTACGGTCTTGGTTATGCAGCTTCAAGTTGAATGGTGGCATGATGTATTTCGTTTTTTTCATAAGCAACAGCCTGTTATAAGTGACTTTATATTATTATAATTACCGTTGAAAGGTTACCTCCGAAAATTTTATCACCGAGAAAAGTTTAACTAATCATTTTACTGTTTTAGACAACAGCCATGACGCCAAAATTGTCCCAAGCTTATGGCATTTAGGCACTTGAAAGCCTAGAGATAAGAATTGGGTCAACACTGTTCTCCTAAAGAGACTAAGCTTCGCAATTACTAGACTACAGACAGATAAAATTTACAATATTTTGAGGAGGGTTGGAATAATAAAATTAACTGTATGAGGCTTCGAAGAAGTGAAACTCAAGAAAAAAGTCTTATGTTCCCTACCTGCTTATATAATTAATAATGCATTACTATAATAGCTGTCTGCATCATCAAAACCCAACGAAAAGTATATTTATGTGCCGAAGATACCTAAACGAAAAGCATCGCCAATGTCATGGCACACACTAGGGTCCCATCCTGATAGTTGAGGAAGATTCCGTTGTGGCTGCGGTACAGGAACGGTAAACCTTAAGATCCGAGTTAGGCTTCGTTCCTCACAGCGGAACATCCATGTGCACACTCACGTTTTCATTCATCAGTGGTAGTGTAATCCTTTAAATATTACGTATGATCCTGAGAACCACGGGAATGGGCATCGTTTTTCTTCATGTGCCATCAAACGCCGTGGAATTAAGTACATATTCATAAAAATACGTTTGCGATGAACCACCAGAAACAAATATCTATAGTGTGTTTATCGAAAATAATGCTTCTTGCCAGCTGCAACGGAACTCGCAAAATGTTACAGTGGGGTTGCAACACCAATTTAGCTCATTTATGATGCTATTACTATATATTAGGAAAAACTAAAGCCATGCATGTAAAGCAATTAATGTCATTACGAAATGTATGCAACTAGTAATTTCTTCCCTTCCATACGCCTTAGTTCGTAACATCTCTATGTATTGTGTTTATTTGGACGGGAGTGAAGCAAATTAATTTTAATTTTAGGTGGATCTGGAAGGTAGACAATTGGCAACAATATACATTTAAGCATTACTTTACTGAAAAAATACTATCTTAATGCCCATTATTTGAACACGATATGCGGGTTTATTTAGGTTGGATTTTTGGTAACTATACTTAAATAAAAAACTGGGTACACATTTTTGATGAAAACATGAATTAAATATTGCAAGCAATATTTGGGGTTACAAATGATTGTGTAAAATAAGCAATCCACAGGTAGACTTTTCCAAAATAGGTAGTTATATAGTATTGTCGCTTTATATTGTATTGCCGATGTCACCAACGCATCATTTTAACATATTACGTTTGCACGTACTTCTGTGCAACGGAAGTCAGAAGTGCTCCCAAAGTTATGTCTTCTTCTTCTTTCTTTAGAGGAGAAATTAGCTTTTGCGTTCACATTGAACATAAGTTCAATTCACTTAACTTCACTTTCTTACTGTTCATCAGTACACATTTTATGTTCTGCCGTCAACGTTCACAACGCTCAGAAAGAAAATTCAGAGACCACACAAAGTATATACATTCTTGATCAGCAACAAATTCTCGATTCGATTTAAATATAGTCGCCTGTCGATCTTTGTTAAGTTGATTGTAAACATTCTTCTGGCCTCAAAAACGAGGCTCTCGATTTCAAATTTGGTAAAAACAAAGGACGTTTTTACACGCAGGCTGGTATTGAAAATGGGCCAAATTGGTCAAAACACAAGTCTACATTACCACATAAACTGCAAACATCTCTCTTGTTTCTCAAAAGGAATACAAATTTGGTTTTTGCCCAAATTCGAAAGGCACCTAACCATGTCCGTCTGTTCATCCATTCATCTGTCCGTTGGCCGAACTAAGTGGTGGCTGCAATAAACACTCTCTTATCGAAAAAATGAAGATATCGCCTATAAATTTGCAATTGAAAGCGAAAATGGCTAGGCCGGTTCAAAGATACGCCTAGAGCGCCTATATGCCTATGCAACAAAACTATGAACACCTTTGCTCTCCGTGTTTGTTGTTTGCTGTAATGCCTCTTTCACATTCAAAAATGACCTCATCAGAATACAATTCACAGCCAAAAGTTATTTTTGTATACGTAGAAATCCTTTAGGAACTTCAGATGTGTTTTCTTTACACCAAGATGTGTTTCCTCACTTACCAAGTCATTTATACGAGCACGCATGAAACGTAACCCTGAGTTTAATGTTTTCGTAATATGTTTAACTTCTGCACGCTGCATAACTATGTACGCATTATTTTCCACAGTTAATGGTAAGATCCAAACAATATATTGAAAAAAATGTTGAAAATGTGCTCGGTCATGAGAATCTAAGAATTTCAGTATATAGTACTTGACCAAAGAGGCACACACAAGTTTGCCGTGCTTTGTTTAATGAATTTTAAGATTTTCGTTTTCTGTTTATTGCATCCCCCCAGCGCTTTACTGATCCTGCTTGTCTGGCAATTTTATAACTTTTGGTACGATATATTTATTTTTCTTTCTCTTTCTGTCTCGCAAAGAACCCAAGTAATCCAAAAACAACAAAAACAAAATATGTAAGAGAAATAGAAAATATTTACAGCCATGTAGGGGTAATTTTGCGCACACAAGTTATGTAAACACCCGGATTGTTGTTTTTTGTATTAATTTTATAAGCAACAATAAATCAAAAGCATTGCAATAGGTATGCCTTAAAATATCTATCTAACAGGACAGCGATGGTGATTGCGGCTAAAAAAGACCGTGTCGCAATATGCTCATTCTTTCAGTCTTCTTACAGCACCCAGAGGTAAGGTATGCGTTGCGTTTCCCCCATGTGCATATCTTGTAAATCAGCCATTGTGGCACTGTGAGAGAATGCGTGTTTGCGAATGTGTGACAATCAACAAAAATCTTAAACGAGCGGAAGTATTATAGTAAAATATGCAACAAAGCATACATAAAAGAAAACGAAAGAAGAAACATTCAAAACTTTCTAAAGGCATAAAATAAAAAAAAAAAAAAAAAAGATGAACGCTCCGCAAACTTGTTATACATCCTGATTTGTTCTATACGATCATGCTTGTAGGGATTTGTGTGCGTATTTGTAAGCGTGCCCGACGTGAACGTTTAGTGAACGTACAAATCGATGAACTTTAATATGAACTCTCTCCGGATAAAGGGAAAATAAATTGATTTTAGCTAATATGAGCTTTAAATTAAATAATAACGGAATATTTAAATGGATACAACGATTACAGTAAATGAAAATAAAAAAGGTGCACCTAAGAATGCGGACAAAAATATTTTTTCTTATTTCGTTGCATTTCTTGAGATAATGTTACGAAATTTAGTACATTTGACATGTTACAGTCCCAAAACAAAAGTTATTGCAAATGATTGCATCAGCGATACTATTGAAGTGTACGACCACTTTGCATCCATTTACAAAAGTGTTAACATTGTGGAAATAAATGTCGGCAATTTGGATGAGATGCGATCATTTTTAAAACCATTGGCCATAAAACCGGTTTTAACGAATAGTAACGCTTTATATACAAAATATTCTATAATATTGTTATGAAATTCGCTTTTGTAAGATACAGTCCGTATCACTGGACCGCGGATATTTTATTCAAGAGAAATACACTTCAAAGTTCTTTTATTTACAATTATATTTCGTTAAATGCGGGATTATATACAAACTATTTTAGGTAATACTTTCGACCGCTTAACTCAAATATTCTTTTTCTACTCTACTGTCTTTCACAAATATTCTATTTATTTTTACCGTCATATTACTAGTACCTCATTTTATGACTTGATTCTTAATTCGTTAACCTGCTTTTGTTGGTAACCGTTTTCATCGGTCTGCAGCTCCATGACGCCTCGCAAATGTACATTCTTTTCTCTTTAAGCAATTGATTATTTTACAAAATGCCTTAGCTGGAATCATCTAGATTTGGGATTTCCGTAACAATATAAATTAGTTCGTAACGTTGATCTGGCACATGAAAATTTTTCTGTACGTGTAAACAAAATACAGTTTTTGGTATTTTATTGCGAAGTTAACAAAATTAAATGAAGTCGGCCTAGGCTGCTTAAACTGATTTTAAACACAACAAAATTGGGATAATGAGTATGAACGAGTCTGGCAACTTTGTCGCGCGGTATAGTCGTATATATTTTGTTTCGGCAATTAAAATTTTAATTTTTTGTTGAATTTCGTGGGTATTCTGCCTTATAGTGTGTGAATTTATAAATTATTTTGAGAAGAAAGTGAGTGAATTCAAAGTAAAAGAAATATTTTTCTTTTACGCTTTGATTCATTTGATTTTTGCAAACAAAAATTTTGAGCTCTGATAAAAACCTCTCTTTTTTTTTGTTTTCTCTCTTTTTCTCTGTTATTTTTTTACTGTTTGGAGTTTGTGTTGCTAGTGATCTCTCGTTACAGTGTCAACCTAACAGAGAAGTTTTGCACAAATTGGTTGATAAATTTTTATGTTCAGGATTTTTTTGAGTGATTTGTGTGTCTGTTCTTCATAATCAACAACTGTCTTTTTGACAGGACATGGAGTGTTTATATACACCTTGTCGGGAGAAATCAGGCCCGGATTCTGATAGATTCGTTTCTTGTTGGCTCTGCGAGCGCTTTAGTCATGCAAAGTGTGCCGGTATTCTCGGCCGTGCTGCTGACGCAGTCGCTGATCCGGCTAAAGGCTTAAGATGGTCATGTCCTGACTGTAGGCAGCGGGACATTGACTTTTATAAACTTTTCACGGAGACCCGTTATGGTTTCTCGGAATTGAGTAGAAATCTCGGCTCCTTGTGGGAAAAGTTTGATCTCATTAAGTCTAGGTTTGATGAGTGTCGCTTTATTGGACACTCATCTTCTATTCGTAGCGTAGCGTGTGGGACATCACCTCTGGCTTTCTCCAAATCTAATTCGTTGGTACAAGTTACCGCTCCCTCTAACTCTAAAATGAACAGTAATGTTTCCGATAATGCTGAGTCGGTTGGTAGCAAAACAGTTACAAACAAACTGGCAAGTCAATCGGTTTTAAGCTACGCTGAAGTGGCAAGGGTATCTCCGCCCAGAGCCGGCACTCACTCTAATCAAGTGCCATCGCCTAAAAGTAATGAAGAGAAAAATAAGTCATCCTCTCCTCCTGGCTGTTCGCGTGTGAATGCTGGTCACCAGACTGGGCAAGTCTCACAAGCTGCCGGTACAA